>NC_066867.1:26805450-27125950 GCF_025177605.1 Cucumis melo | reverse complement strand
TATTTCTAGAATGTTTAACGTTATATTCTGAAATATTTGTTTTAGACATATACCACTTCATATATATAACAATACATATATATATTACATAGTCTCCAAAGAATTTCGATTGTCTGTTATGTAAATTAGTTTATATATACCACTTCATATATACAATAATGCATATAAATTGAGATACAGTAACCGATTAATATGATATGTGTGTTATGTTATTTTTTAAATATATACCCCTTCATATATACAATAATATACATAAATTGACATACAGTAATTGACAAATATGATCAGTGTGTTATGTTTTTTTAGATATATACCTCTTCTTATTTACCATAATACATATATATGGACATCAAGTAATCATAGAATATCATATGTTTTATTCAAGTAAGCCCGATTTTGTCATCGAAAAATTGCAACATTCTTTCAATTCTGGTACATTCAGTTTTCTTATTCACGTAATCTTATTTCCTCCATCACTGATTCCGATTTCATTCTTCACTGATTCTCAATTTAATTCGTTTTTTTTTGTTATCCTCATACTTTTGGTTAGTTTTCTTCCTCAATTTCTCATTTTTTTCCTTACTCCATTACATTGTAGATTTTCTAAAACGTTTTAAACTTCGATTTCATAATATTGCATTTAGATATATACCATTTGATATATACAATTTATAAATATATGCTGACATATAATTTTCGAAAAATATGATATATCGGTTTTGTTATTTAGTGTATATATACCCCTTCATAAGTACAATAATACATATAAATTTACATACATTTACCGAAAAATAGAATATGTTAAGTTGATTTATGAATAGTATATATGAAATAATACATTGTATATTTTATGAATGAAAGGTTGTATTTTTATTTTGTTAAATTGAGTAAGAAAAATTACAGAACATGAGAAAAAATCTATGTATGTATTATTGAATATATGCAGTAGTATATATTTAACAAACCACAAAACGTAAATGTATTATTCAGTAGCATATGTGAAAAATCAAAATATAAGAAACATTACCAGAATATATGCTACGAAAGGAAGAAGAAAGAACAAATTTTTGAAGAAAAAAAATAAATGCTACGAAATGGAAGAATAAATAAGATACGAAAAAAAAGACTAACTATATCACAAGAAGCAAATCAAAAGGGAAGAAGAAAGAATATTTTTTTTATAATAGAAATCGAAGAAGAATGTCGACGCCGGAATTGATGATCGTGAGAAATTAACTTTTGGCTGGGCATGAAATTAAAAATACTATTACCATATAAGATAATAATTTATACCATATTTAAATCATTCTAAAGTTAATAAATATTACCTTTATAAATACAAATATATATATATATATATATGTATTAATAATTAAGCAAGTTACAATTGATATAATAATATGGTTGTTAATAATTAAGAAAAATATTGTTCAAGATTAATGAAATTTGGGTAATAAGGTAAATTCATTTTATGAAAAATATTAGTCCATTTAGGATTTTTATGTAAATTATTAAAAAGAAAGGTTCATTGTGTAATATCATATAACAATTTAGGCTATTTTAGTTGAAACCTCTAATAATTAAGTATATAGAAATATTTTTTTAAAATACTGCAAATATAATCAAATCTATCGGTAAAGCTGAAAGACCCTTGTGTATTATCGGTGATAAACTAATATTTTCAATATGGTCTACCAAAAGTAGACTTCTATTGATAGACTTCAATAGATTCGGTTATATTTACAATTTTTTTAATATGTATCTATATATACAAATACTTTTAATTTAATTGCTTTATTTACAACTATCTCGTTATTGGGTTACAAATATAGCAAAATTTATCAAAGTTTATTTTTGATAAATCATGTTGAAAATATTGATCTATCATTAATAGTCTATTAACAATCAAAATTTACCAACTAATAAACTTTGACAGATTTTATTATATTTGTAAATTTTTTAAATGTGGTTATATACTTAATTATTATTCATAAAATTACATTATAAATATATTAAAAAAAAACCCTCAAATTTTCTTATTTGTTTTACTTTTTTTCCTATTGTGTAATTTTTTAATGAGTTCAACATCATGTGAATAATGAAGAATCGATCCTCTCACATTCAATTTTTTATTTTAAATGATTTTTCTTGTTGTTTTCGTTTATTCTAAATTCTTGTTCTTTATTAAAATTGAAATCTCTTTTCTCAAAATTTTCGTAATTTTACATTTATTTTCATCATATGCTCAATTTCATAGGATTTTTTATTTTTTAAAATTATATCTAGTTTTTGGTTGACTTTTCTCTTCTTTATAAGTTCATTTTTCCTAGCGCTATTGCTTTTTTTTTTCTTTTTAAATTATTTCTTTAGCATAATGATTGTAATATTTGAACTTTTGACATTTATAATTAAAAGGTTATGGCTCAGGTCAGGTAAAGTATACTCTTATTGACTTTTATCACTAAGGGACTATTTGGAAAAAGGGTTGGGATAGGGGTTAGGGTTATGATAAACCTAAGATTATGATAAAATGTATTTGAGGGAAGGATTATGAAGGAAATGGTATGATAAGATGTGTTTGGGAGAAGAGTTATGAAGGAAGTGTTATGAAGGAAGAGTTATGATAATGTTGTGATAAAAAGTGTTTGGGAGAAGGGTTATGTGGGTAGAGTTATGATAGTATTATAATAAGATGTGTTTGGGGGAAGAGTTATGTAAGTAGTATTATGAATTTTTTTTTAATATATATATATATATATATATATATAATTCATATTATAAATCCAATACACAAATTTCATATATTAACTTACCAAATTGTCATAGTTTTCGTACAACAATTTGTCTTAATATCTTTAAATACGACGTTCATTTTTAACATTCTTCAAGTAATCGTTACGTGCGAATAATTTTTTTTGTTTTTAAAATTCATACTCTAAATCCAATACACGAATTTCGTATATTTAATTTACCAAACGTCCTAATTTTTGTAAAACAATTTGCCTTAATTTATTTAGCTACAATGTCCATTTTCAACATTTTTTAAGTATACGTTACGTTTCAATAAATTGATTTTTATGAATATGACACGCACGCAACCCGTAAACATGTAAATAAGTGCAATTAACAATTGGAAATACGAAGTATTAGAAACGAAAAATAACAATCAACGCTTTTATCAACTATAGTTTGTTTTCTAGTGAAAATTACAATAAATCTAGTTTTAGGTTTCTCTTCAATTTATTTTAGTCTACTTTTAAAATATTAAATTTAATTTTTATTTTTTTAATGGTGATTTATATACTTTCAAAATATTTATTTCAGTCATTCTGCAACAATTATTGGGTAAAAAATTTATGATTCTACTGCCTCTATAACAAAATATTTGTTATGTTAATTTAATCAAGCTTAATTTAATAACCAAAATAACATTATGAAAAATATAGACAAACCGCCTCTAAATAATAGGAATGTTGAAATTACCACTAATTATTAATTTAATCAAATAGTTCTTATAATTTTTTAATTGTTGTAATAAATTTATGGTAGTTTGTTAAAATGTTACTATTTTTTTTTTATTGAATTGACATTCCTTAGAAATTTAAGCTAATTAATAAAATACATTGAGGTTGAGATTGATATTAAAATTTTAATTTTACGAGAAATTAAAATTTTAATAATGTAATTGTACCAAATTCATAACTTAAAAATAAGCTATGTTTTTAAAATAAAAAGATTAAAATTAACAAAATTCATAAATATAAAAATTATAAACGAGAAAAAAATAGATTAAGGAAGAGTTAAAGAAGAGTTAAGAAAAAGTTGAATAAGGGTTAAGAAGTGTTAAGAAGTATTGAAGAAAAGTTGAAGAAGGGTTAAGAAGTGTTGAAGAATGGTTGAGGAAGGGTTAAGAGACTAAAACTAGGGTCACATAACCCTTCTCCCAAACGAGGGTTGGATTACATAACTCTAACCCTCCAAACGGCCCCTAAATGTTTTTTTTCATCTTTTTTATAACAAATGCATTGAAGAAACTAACCAGAGTCAAACATACAATGCTTCTCATAAGACAGAAAAATCAACCATGCACAAAAACATCCAAACTCACCTTCAGAATGACGACGAGAGAGCAACAAAGATAGTCCTATGGCTACCAAAAGAAACTGTAGCATGCGCAAGACAGTGTTCGCCTATAGCGAGCACCAACCAAGAGACATAATCCGAGAGGAGACAACAAAGGCTTTGACATTCAAGGACAAACCATCCAACTCAAACAGGTTAAATCCCATAACATTAATTAGCCCAGAGCAATTAGACTAAAGAGGGAGAGGGTATCCACAACAAACCTGGAACAACATCAACATTGAGCATGGAAAGAGCTTCCAAGTTTTTTATACCCCATTTGATCTCAACTTTTCTTAATCTACAAGAATAAGTGATCCAGCCAAATCACGAACCACCCAATTGGTACAACCAAAATTAGTATGATCAACCCAAGAGCCATCTAAGTTAATCTTCCAACAACACCTAGGACGATGAGGAGGACAACTTTTTTATAATTAAAAGCTTATCACTAACGACCTACTTTTAATTCACTATCTAAATCTAGGAAGGATCACAGTACACAATTAATATATATTCCTTTGCTTCTCTCACCAATAGATTTTAACAAATATGTATTTTTCTCCACTTTCTCATTCTCTTCTTTCAAATTCATCTTCTTCGACTCATTCATTCCTAATGCAACAAATTTTTCAAAGTAATTTCATGCAAACTCTTTTTCAAAGCAACCATAACAATTAGAAAACAATTAAACTGCAGTTAAACTATCTATGGGTTAAAGGTTAAAAGGATTGTAGTAAAAGTCAACAAGTACCCTCCCATATAAGTGATAGATTTCTATATCCCTACGTGAATCAGTCAGTGACTATTATTAATAGATTTCAAGCAACATAAACTTATAAGTCATAGACTTTAATTATTGATCATACCATTGATAGAATTTCTTAGAAATACCCTGCACCACTATTGTGTACCTATTGTAGAGCTCGTTCTAGAGTTTGTATGCTCGTTGATATCAGTCTATCAATTATATATTTTTTCAGTGATAAATTAAAGTATATCATCTATATGAATCTATAAGTTAGAAAAATATAGTACCATTGATAGCAAAATTTACAAGGGATGATAGACTCTATCCTTATTTGCTAATATCATGTGCCTGATTGCTATATTTGTAATTACCTCTTTATTATAAATATTTGATAAAAGTCCATTGTGTTCTTCATTTTTTTTAATAATACGTGAGGAAAAATTGCACGTTTGACCTCAAAGTCTATAGTATACATATTATTTGATTGCCTATTATATTATGTCCTCCAATTATTATAGTGGAAATTGAAATAATTATTAATATTACTACGTAAAGATTGCTCCTTAACGCAACATTAGATTGTCCCATAAGCAGCATTAGAAAATTAATAATAATGAAAAAGGTTGGTCCATTGGCAAGCTTTATATTTTGAGAAATTATCATAAATCCTCTTTTTCTTCCAATCTATAAGAACCTTCACATTGACTCTTCTTTAAATAATATGAAGTTGAAGATGTTATTAATTTACATTGCAAATTCATATGAATAATTCATTTATGACTCTAAAACTTTTTTATCTCAATTTTTTCAGCAGTACTTTACAAAGATTTGTAAATTAAAACAAAAGAAAACAAAACAGTGAATTATTCAATTTTGATCGAAGTCCAAAATTTTAATCAAATTTGACTTCAATTTTTAAATGATCTAACCCTAAATTGATTTAGACTTAAGGATTTTGTTTGAGAGAGTAGAAAGAATCCATTTTAGAAAAATCTTGACTATATTCAAGTAGTTTTTTGAAATTAAAATTTACCAAACTGTCGGATTATTTTAAAAGCTATAGTTATCGCAAATTAAGGCTTAGCGAAAGAAAATCCGTTAGGAGTAGGGTTTTTTCTTTTTTTTTTTTTAATTTCAAGAGAAAAAGAAAAGAGAATAATATTTTTTGGTAGGGGTTGATTGGGAGGTTTCATAGAAGCAAAGCAACGAAATAAAAATATATTAATATTATAAGGTATATAATTTGAAAGTAAAATGGAAGAAGGTGAAGCCCTGAATCAGCAAACAACTGCCATGATTACACACCGTTCTCATGCAATGAGTGTTCATAAATACCTTTGCTTAAAATGTTGGCAATGCCCAACTTCACTTTAATTACCACCACAACTCATATATCAAAACCTTCTGGTGTGTGTGTATATATATATATATATATATATATATATATATAATATACATTTATTTATTCTCAATTCATTGAGAGAATATTTTTTATGTATTTATTTTTAATTATAGACGATCTATGATGACAATATTCTAATAATGAAACTCATTTGACTTTCACTTGTATTCTACAATAAATTTTAGAGAGGAAAAACGATTTGCATAATAAGAGAAGAATGAAACGTTAGTGTAGTTTCTGCCACAAAATCCTCCAATATATAAGTCAAGCTTTAGCAAATGATCAGCTCAAGCTAGAGATGGGGAGAAAAACCTACTTATGGATTTCTAGTCCCTAATACTTGGATTGGGATCCAAACCTAAAATGGATTAGAAAAAGTTTATCAAAGTTGGTTGGCTAAATATGGCCAAAGAGGGTTCTTAAGGACCAGGGATGCTCACTTTGGCCTCGGCTTCAAGCGAGTTGGATTTGTTTTGTGTGCTTTTTCGATCCTTACTAGCAATCGTTTTTTATTGGATTCACGAATTTTTAGTACAAAAACCCACCAAAACATATCTTTAAAGGTGAAAATATGTTAAAACTAAGTGGACATGTTGACATTTTAAAATATTACTAGAAACTTAAATTGCCAACTTTTGATTGGAAATGCAAAGGAAAGTTTTTCAAAACTCTTAAAACTTTTACAGAGTCTATTACATATCATATCAAATTTTAATATTCTTTTAAACATGACGTGATTTAAGTTAGGTTTTCTTTTTTAAAAAAATGGTAATAAATTAAAACATTTAAAATAATACGAAATTTAAAATGAAAACCAACCAAAAAACTCGAGATTAAGACACGTATTCAAAGCTTAATTAATTTCAAACAATGGCAGGTATCATTGATCTTGAGGGAGGAAAATCATTATTCACTCAAAAAGTATTCTGAAATGATGTATTTATTTAATTTTTGTTATATTGTTTAAAATAAATTTTATTCTCTTTTTTTCTTCTTAGATAATTTTATTTTATTTTATTTGAGTTGAAATCATTTGAGTTTCATCTTTCCATTTAATAATATAAATCTAATTATTACTTATTACCTTACCTTCCACGAGTATTTCTATGCACAGTTTATTGCTTCTATAAGAAGAATCTCGATATTTTATATGTAAGAAAAAGTTCTATGAATTGCTTCATTGTTATTCAATTAATAAGATTAATTTTGAGTTTGATACGAGTTACTATACTCTACTAAATAACCATAAAATTTATCTCAATTGCCTATTAAATTTCATTAACTATTCAAAATTAATTTTACGAGTCTAACTTTGTTGCAACTTGTGTTATTAACTAAAATGTTTCGAGTTCTTTTACTATTGTGTTTGGAAAAAAAAAATTAATATTACCCTACTCATCATGGGAAGGTGATATAAACTTCGCATGAACTTTTGTTTTTCTTGAATAAAATTTTCTTGTTTATAATTATAAAACTTTGGCTAAATTATAACTTCTTAAATCATACTTAAAAGAAGTGACATTTTCAAATATAAAAAATGAATTGAAATATTTACAAAAATATATTAATCTATCGATATATATTAGTGATATTGATAGATACCGATAAAAGTCTATCATTTTGAATAGAGTCTATGTCATTTCCAATAATTTTTCTAAAAGAAAATTATAATAAATTTACTAGTTTACCAACTTTATGATTTATGTGCTAATTAATTTTACAACTTTTAACACTTACCTAATGACACATTGGTCATATACTAATTATTTAAAATTATGTTAAGAAGCATCCAAACATATAATAATAACTCTTTTAAACAATACAAAATACGTATAAAAATCGACACAAATGTATATGTGGTTCACTAATAATGTGTTAGCTAGTTCTATATAAAAAGCAGAGGGAGAACAATTTTGTTAAAGAAAATTTTTCAGATTACAGTATACTATCACTGAATATATCATTTGAATATTTGTGGAAGGAGGGATGAGAAAACAAGGAGAAAGCACTCCCCGATATGGATATATTACAGTAATATTGACAACAATAGTCTCCAATGCAAAAGATCAAACTACCTAAGAACATGGAATAATAAAAGATGAACAAGTAAGATAAAAGAGTCAAATTCCTTTAGGAAATTAGAGAATGCTAGCTAGTGATAGCTATCCATAAAATTAGCTCACATTTCATGAAAATTCAAATGAAAATTTTGGAGGTAAGGAGACCATTACGTATCGAATTCAAGGTATTTCAATAAATGTCAAATAAAATATATAATAATCATTAAACAAAGTATTTCAAAAAGAAATAAAAAATATTATTTACATGTTATTACTTATTAGTATGACAATCACCTATTGTAACTAGAAATAAATTCAAAAATATCATAGATGTCATATATACTTTATAAAATCGCTTTAAATAAAGGTCAAAGGGAACAAGCTAATTTAGCCAGCCTTTAAAAAAGAGGGGGGAAAGTAGTTCGGGTAAAACCTTTTTTTTTTCTTTTTTTTTTTCATTATTATTTATTATTATTTTTATTTTTAATTTTGTATTGAAAAAAGTTAGAAGAATTTAATAAGAAACTAAAACAAATATATATATATATATATATATATATATATATATATATATATATATATATATATAAATTCTAAAACCGTGAGACATTAAAGAAAACAAAAACATTTACATTCTATTGAAAGATTACTAAAATACGGAATTCATGACATATGAGGAGTAAATAAGTGTTAAATTTTTATAATTTTTAGTTTTTTAAATTTTAAGTTTTGATTTCAATTTAGCATCCGTCTTAATTTGTTACTTTTATTTTATTTTTGAAATTTCAAGTTTGTCTAAATTTGGTTTCTAAAATTTTAAAATTTTAGGCTTTTAATCTTAATTATTATTTAAATATTCACTTTTAGTCGATTGATCGTCGTTATCCATGGATCAATTTATATTACTTATTAAGTTAAATTTTAAATATAATTTCAATGTTGTGAAAAATTGTGAAATCGAATTAATTATAGATTAAAAAAATAATATCGTCATCCTTACAATTTCGTAAAATAATAATTTAAGTTTTATTTAGTAACCATTTCGTTTATTGTTTTCTATTTTTTAAAGTTAAGCATATTTCATTCTTATTTCTTACGATAACTTATATAATATTTGTTGAATACAAAGGTTAAATTCTTAATTAAATTTAAAATAGAGATAAGATGTAGAAGTTAGCTACTTTTTCTATTTTTCAAATTTTACTTTGGTTTTTTAAACTATTAGTAAAAAAGTAGATAAAAGATACCGAAATAGTGTTAAAAAATTTAATTAAAAAACTAAAATACAAATGGTTATGGAACGTAATTTTTGTGTTATTAAACTTTGATTAGTTGGAATTTATGTATTTTTAGTTTTATAACATTTTAATCTTTTAATTTTATTAATAAGTAACAATTTGATAAGCATACTTTAAAATGTATACATTATCGGTACAAATATTAAAATTTGTTAATGCATTAAAATCGATGAACTAAATTGTTATAACCTTAATTATAATATAATTATTTAAAATTAATTAACATTAATAAAATACATAAACATTTAAGTGACCAAGAAATCATGCCGAATTGATGCAAAAACGAAAAACCCATCCGTTTTTTTTTCCCTACAATATTCTCTCTCACATTCCTTTTATCTTTCTTCTACCTATAAATAAAAACCGTAACCATTTTCTCAAATCCCTAAAATCCGCCATGGCCTCCGTCTGCATTTCCAATTGCATCAACGACGCTCATCTCCCCGTCCGTCCCACCTATATAAACCTCTACAAGTGGCCGGAATCCGACGCCGAGTTCATCCGATCCGTCAGTTCTAAGCTCAATCGAACTTCTCGAGTCGTCGATAGCATCTCTTGCCGTCAGATGTACCTCCGAAGCTACACTTTCTCTCGAGAAGAAGAGCACGCGCCGGAGACCAAGACTAACAAGTGTTTCGCTAAAGTCGGAATGCGCCAGAAAATTTCTC
The DNA here is from genome assembly GCF_025177605.1 of Cucumis melo. NCBI lineage: Eukaryota > Viridiplantae > Streptophyta > Magnoliopsida > Cucurbitales > Cucurbitaceae > Cucumis > Cucumis melo. The sequence goes on along the minus strand of NC_066867.1, from coordinate 27,115,649 downwards.
GCCGGAAAAAGAAGAAGGCGTCGGCGTCGGCAGAGGAATCCGGCGACGGAGATGAGAAGATTAGGAAATCTTCCAGGTTGAAGAAAGCGAAGGAGATTTCCTGCGCCGCTTTGACGTCTGTCTTCCGACGATTGTTATCGTGCACCGCTAAAGTCGACGTCGCCGATACTATGCGGGAGGTTCATTAGTTTTTTTTTGGTTAAATTGCAAATTTGTCCCTTGGGAAAAAAGAAGTGTAGGGACTAAATTCTAAAATTTAAAAATTTTAGGGGTGAATTTGTAGTTTAATTTTTCATTTTTCCTTTTTGGTTCGCTTTTTGCTTCATAGTCGGCGATGGAATTCAGCGAGGAAGGGAAGGGAGTGGTGTACGGACAGATTATGTAAATTAGATTTCTTTTTCTTTTGAGTTTCTTTTTTTTATTTATAGTTATTCATGTGGAAAAAAGGAATATATGCTTGCAATAAATACAATGGGTGTTTTTTTGGGAAACTCTTGTAAATATAATAAAACACTAAATCGGCCCGTATAACAAGACCCATAAAGTTAGTCATTTTTTAAATATTATAGATTTATCCTTCCATCTTTCTTTTCTTCCTCGTAATTCGTCTTCTTCCTGCTATTTCTTTCTTTTTTTTTATTGCAATTTCTTTCCATCATTTTTCTTATTTTTCAATTCTTTATTTATGTCGTTTAACCTTTTCATCGTTTTTTTCCTCTTTATTTTCGCTTTTCCATCGTCTTTCTATTTTTTCTATTCTTTTTTTCGCTGCGATTTCTTTCCATCGTCTTTCTTCTTTTTTTTTTTTTACGTTGTGTACAAAAAATCTAAAAGATCGTGTATAAAAATTTTTGAAAAAAAATCATTTAGATTGTAGTAGCCAATGTAAACGATCGTTTAAAAAAGTAAATGATTTGTACAAAAATAAAAGATCGTGTATAAAGAATCTTGAAAAAAAATCATTGGATTGGAGTTGCCAAATTTAAACGATCGTGTAAAAAAAGTAAATGATCATATAAAGAAATCTAAACGATCATGTACCAAAAGAATTAAAAAATCGTATACCAAATTTTGATAAAAAAAAACATATCTACGATCACGTATAAATTTGTTGGAATTTATGTCCTAAAACTTGTAGTTTGTAATTTAAAACTATATTCGACTCAATAAAGTGGTTATTGATGACTTATTAATGAAAATTGAATATTATAATCTTGAAGCCAATAGACTAAGGTCTAAATGTTATCTAGTGTAGACTTAAACTTTATGTAGAGACATAAACTTGGATCAAGTTCGAGTATATAGCTCAAACGGTCTATAGTGAATGAATAAGGTTGGATGCCTTATTAATCACTATGGACGCGACTCGATTTATAGTTAGTATAAACGAAGTGATCCTAAGTCGTTCATGTAGAGACATGGAAGTGGGGGCATCCTATGTAAAGAGTTTACATAAGACTGGTACCATGAAATAGTCATTTTTAAGTTATAACACCGTTAACAATATAAACTGACTATTTCGTTTATGTTGACCTAGGTGACTTAATCTTAATCCTGAGCTAACTATGAACTTCTGTTCAAGGGTAGCATCAGATGGATGGCTAGGGACATATGGTGCAAAATGAAATTCACTTCTACCTGTTTTAAGGTTAGTAGATAGGTTGTTCTCTTAAGAACTGAATCCAATTCTTGAACAAGGGATCCCGCCCTCTCATTGGCCCGAGAGGGATTCGGTTTATAGGTTGGACCTTAAACCAAATGAATCAATAGTGGATCAGTAGGACTTAAGGAATAAGATGTAGTCTCGGGGGTAAAATGGTATTTTAATCCAGCCAAGATTACGAACAACCTGTGAAGGATTAACTTACTGATCATGGTTATATCAAATGAATACAAATATATCTATAGTGAGGGGAGTGCAACTACGTGACTTTAGTGGAATGACTCATTAGTTAACGAATGTTGATTAGCTCGATCTAAAAGGGTTTAGCCAGTTTATCTCGAATCGTTGGAGCCCACGATCTATAGGTCCATTAGGTTCCCCTGCTAGCTCATACGAAATTAACTTAGAACAATATGTTGGAATAATTCGAATTGTTCGAATTAGGCAAAGAGAGAGAAACCGACGAATATATGTGATATAGTCGTCGATTATAGGGCTTTATGTTTAAATGTGATTTAAATGTTAAAAATATGAATATAGATTCATATTCGGAAGCTCGAAATTGATGAAAATGGTCAAAGTTGTGAAAGGTCAAAATGTTGACTTTTGACTTTGAAAAGTCAAAATTTGACCGGCTTTATATTCAAATGTGATTTTTATTTCAAGAAAATGAATGCGGATTCATACTTGAAAGGTCGAAATTAGTCAAGATGGATTAAATGGTAAAAAGTCAAAATGTTGACTTTTGACTTGAAAAGTCAAAGTTTGACTTTGACTAGAATGGGCAAATGACCATTTTGCCCCTTGATCAAAGTTAGTGAGAAAATCCAACATTTTGTTGGATAATTCCACTAAATCTTAGTGAGCTATGTGGAAGCCTATGGTGGTGACACCAAGCCTATTAATAGAAAATGAAATGGTGAATCAATCCACTAATGGATAGTGGATTGTGAGGTGTTGGACTTTGGTGGTCCAATTACATGTAATTTTTGTATGTAATTAGTCTATATAAGGGGCACTTTTCATTTTGAAGAATTTTTTTTGCCATTTTTGTAATTTTGAATTACAAAAAGTAAACCTTTTTCTCTCCCAAATCTCACACCAAAATCCACCTCCAAATTCAATCACTTTCTCAATTTTCCTACTTTAAACGGGTCCCACAACCCGATTCCAAGTCCGAAGAATAGCGGGTCAACTCTAGTGGTGGTCCAGTTTGAGTTTGGAAGAAGATTTGGAGTTTCGGGAAGCTACAAAGGTAAATATTTCTTTTAACCCTAATTTAATGTAATTAGAGTTGTGTTTAGATGCATGTCAATCACTAAATCAAGTTTAGTTGCAATTAGGGTAAAAAAATTCGATCTTGTTTTCCACTGCGTTCTATGCTTTCCATTATGTGGTATCAGAGCATGCATGTTTTTATTCAATTGCATATGGTGGGTGTTCCAATTTATTTGATAAATTGTGTTGTGTGAAAAACGAAAATGGATTAGTGATTTTTGCCTAAATTAAGTATTTATTGTACTAATTATTGTAATTAACTCAGTTTGGGGCTTAATTTATTTTTACTAAGGGTTTGTAAATTTGTTTAAGAGTCATTAGAGTTGAAATTAGGCTATAATTTCTTCAATCGGGAGAGAGAAAAGCTAAAATTTTAAAAACAAGAAGGCAGACCTGAATTTGTGCTTCCAGACCCGGTTCAGACCCAAAAACCCAGCATTTAACCCGATTGGTGACCCGCTTGGTGCCCACGTGCTCCAGCACTGGCCCGTTTTGTTCGACCCTCATACTTCTTTGCGCGCAGCCCACCAGTTTCGCCCAAGTCTCGCAAGTGGCTCGATAGGTTCAGCCCAGTTCGCCCCCCCCCCCCTTTCGGTTTGCTTCTGCCGGTGCGACCCTCGTATATGAAATTAAAAGTTTTAAAGTAGAAGATCATTGATCTTCCATTTAAAATATATTCATGTTTGTACTACAAAATTTGGTTTCATAAATAGTTCTTCAAAATTACACTACTAAAAAAAAGACATTTCTTGATGGTTGTAGTTTTTATTTCTTGACGTTTTTTTTGAAAAAACCGTCAAGAAATGGGTGATTGGAAGGAGAAACCGTCAAGAATTTTTATGGAAGGTCAATTTTCATTCTTGACGTTTTTTAAACGTCAAGTAATATGTATTTTTTCTTGACGTTTTAAAAACATTAAGAATTATCTATTAAATTCTTGACGTTTTCTAAAACATAAAAAATATTTATAAATTTAACATTCTTGACGTTTTGTAAACATCAAGTAATATTTATTTTTCTTGATATTTTAAAAACTTCAAGTTATATCAATTAAATTCTTGACGTTTTAAAACGTTAAGAATTTTTATAAAAAGGCGGAGGAAGTTATTTTTCAAATTTCTTGACTTTTAAAAACGTCAAGAATTACTAAGTAGTTTTAAAATAAAATATTATTTTTATTAAATATTCATAACCTAAATTAATCAAAATTTTCTAAAATTTCAAACTTCTCGCGTCCACCTCCCCCAATTTTTTCTTCACTTTCTTCGCATGTGTCGCTGTGAACTCATCGACTGTCGCTCCGTCTTTCAAACGTCGTCTGTCGCCGAGCGTTGTTCTTCTTTAGCTTGTCAAGGTCAAGCGTTCTTCTTCAGCCAGACATTTTATTCCTCGATTGAGCGTTCTTCTTCTTCAGCGTGTTCTGAGTGTTCTTCTTCAGCTTGGTCAAGCGTTCTTCTTCAGTCAAATGTTGCTGAACGTCGTCAAAAGTTGCTCCGTCGTTGAACATCGCTGTTCACACGAGATTTTTTTGGAGAAATTTGGTTCGTGGAGTTGAACTTGTGTTGATGTTATATTTATGTTGATTTGATGCGATGCGGTTCGATCTCTAGAATTTGATCCTCTAATTCTCTCTCGGCTGGACGCTTATGCTTGATTTGAGAGAAGCGAGCGGAGTACGTAATGTTCTTGAAGTTGGAGCCTTGGAAGAAAGCTTGTATCTTCAAAGGAGCTTCAATCTTCGAGGGTGGTTGACTTCAGGAGTTGGGGAGTCTTCTAGCTCTTTGGGAGAATTCTCTCTAGACCTTACGGAGTAAAAAATTTCCAACCCCACAAATAAAGAGAACTCCTTTATTTATAGAGTTTCATAGTGGGTTTTTATTTGAGCCTGGTCTGGTCGACCCATAGGCTCAATCACATAGATTTTGGTTATATTTAACTTTAGGATAAATTAAGCTTATTTTTGGACTCAATTGAATTTTAGCCCAAGTAAATAATATTTAATTGAACCAAAATAATTAATTTGATCCAATTGTCATAATAAAGACATGTGACATCACTAAAATTGGCTAATTTGTCTTTAAATTTAATTCGGGACACATGCCTATTTTTAGTTAATCCCAAATGTAATTATTTTAGTAAATGACGTGACAATTTGTGATTGGTTCCAAAATTTCTTATTCTACCGTCGCTAAAAGCTTTTAGGTTTTTCAGTCTTTTTGATTCTATAACTCTTTTTCTGGTACTTCAACATCTTTTTGTTCTTCTTTAGGTTTTTTTTTATCATTCATCATGTGAAAAAAATTGATTTAGAAGAGCAGGAAAACTTTATAGCTTCTGATATATGGTGATAGATTGATATTCGATCTCAAATTTATTGTTGACATTCTCCAAAGGTCACATAGAGATGGTCTATGGAATTTAATTTTGCTTCTATTTGTTATTGAGGCTTTTGTTCATTCTTGTTAAAGTAGAGGATTCGTTGAGCTTTTGTTCAAGCAATGCTAAGAGATCTAGGTTCTTAGTTCAGTTGTGATTATTTGTAGTTGAATTTAGTGTCTTTGGTGGTTATCTTAGGAAGAGTTTTTTTTTGTTGATCTTTGGAATTTATTTTTGCTTTTGTTTGTTACTGTGGTTTGGATGAGATTTGGAGTTTATGATGCTGATTTTGGATTTGAAAAACCAAAGAAAGTGGAGATTGTGTCATTTGTGTCACCATATGTTTTTTCTTTGACTGATATTAGAAATTGTGATGCGGTAATGGAGATTAATGTTGTTAAGGAAAGGGATGAAATGGAAGCTTTTGTTGCTATGTTTCCTTATTTTCTTTATTTGTTTCTTTGGGGAAAAATTTGTGATGGGAGCTTGAAGAAACCAAATGTTGTGTAGGACTTTATTTTCTTTATTTGGTTAGTTGGGTGGAAATTTAGTCTTATTAAGCGAAAGTTTGTTCAATCTCCATATTTGTTTTCTCTTTTAATAATCTCAACAAGACATTTTCAACTAATTTAATTTACTTTATTTGTCACTAGATCTACAATTATGGATAAATCATGGATGCACAAAAGTAGATTATCCAAAGAATATATAAGTTGGGTGTGGAAAATTTCATCAAATTTGGATTTTTGAATACAACTACCTCTTACATTCGTTGTCCTTGTTTGAAATGTCGGAATTGTGAAAAGCATAGTAGAAATGGTGTTAGAGATCATTTATATGTTAATGGTATTGATGAAAGTTATAAAATTTGGTTTTGGCATGGTGAAGAACTTCCTAACTCTTCTTTCTATAGAGAATCTTCAAAGTTTGACACACATATATGTGAAGAGAATGATGTTGGAAGTGTAAAAGAAATGATTGAAGTTGCTCACGAGGAGTATTCAAAAGACCCAAATGGATTTGAGAAGTTGCTTATTGATGCAGAAAAACCATTGTACAAAGGATGCAAAAAGTACACCAAGTTTTCTACTTTAGTTAAATTGTATAATTTAAAAGTTAGGTATGGATGGAGTGGTACCAGTTTTTCAGAATTATTTAAAACTTTGAAGGAAATTTGGCCAACTACCAATGAACTCCCAAATTCATTGTACGAAGCAAATAAAACATTAGGTGCATTAGGAATGGAATATGAAAAGATTCATGCATGCCCTAATAATTGTTGTCTCTATAGGAAAGAATTTGCTAATGCAATTGAATGTCCTGAATGTGGTCAATTGAGGTGAAAAAACGTTAAGGATAGAAATGAAGAGAGAAAGCAAATTCCTCAAAAGTGATATGATACTTCCCACCTATTCCACGATTCAAAAGGCTATTTAGAAGTACTGAATATGCTGAAAACCTGACTTGACATGCTAGTGAAAGAATTAAGGATGATAAGTTACAACGTCCAGAAACTCTCCAACATGGAAGTTTGTAGACTTTAAATGGTCAGACTTTGGTTCTGAACATAGAAATCTTCGTTTAGCATTGTCAGCCGATGGAGTAAATCTTCATGGTGACATGAGTTCTAAATATAATTGTTGGCCGATAGTGATGTTTATTTATAATCTTCCACCATGGTTGTGTATGAAAAGAAAGTACATGATGCTATCAATGCTAATTTCAGGACCAAAACAACCGGGGGATGATATAGCCACATACTTAGCACCATTAATTGAAAACTTAAAACTTTTATAGGAAAATGGTGTTGAATGTTATGATGTTTTTCAGGAAGAAGTATTCAACTTAAGGTCATTTTTGTTGCAGAAAATCAATGATTTTCCTGATGGAAAGCATACAAACGCAGCGAAAAACAAGATCGAATTTTTTTTACCCTAATTGCAACTAAACTTGATTTAGTGATTAACATGCATTCTAAACACAACCTAATTACATTAAATTAGGGTTAAAAGAAATACTTACCTTTGTAGCTTCCCGAAACTCCAAATCTTCTCCTGAACTCGAACCGGACCACCACTAGAGTTGACCCGCTATTCTTCAGACTTGAAATTGGATTGTGGGACCCGTTTAAAGTAGGAAAATTGAGAAAGTGACTGAATTTGAATGTGGATTTTGGTGTGAGATTTTGGAGAGAAAAAGGTTTACTTTTTGTAATTCAAAATTACAAAAATGGCAAAAAAATTTCTTCAAAATGAAAAATGCCCCTTAAATAGACTATTTACATACAAAATTTGCATGTAATTGAACCACCAAAGCCCGACACCTCACAATCCACCTTCCATTAGTGGATCGATTCGCCATTCCATTAATAAAAGTACTTTGTAAACTACTAGCAATTAGGATTAGTCCGTTATTCTAATTTGTTGTTTTCATAGTGTCCATTACAAGTCGGGAGTACTGTGGATACTATGTCATGAAGTTTATGAGAGAAATTGTAAATAGAGGAAGCATTGTCATCTTGGATTCGGTATGTTATATATCAAACTATTTCTTTTGTGAGTATAATAATTTTCATGAATACTAATTCATTTATTTTGCATGTTTACAGATTGATACACGAAACCATACTCACAGGCTGGCTTAGATGAGGTGTGGGTTGAGTTGGCTGATTTTTGGGTTCGTACATATAATCTACGACTTATTTGTGATTCTGAAGCAGGAAACATTTTTTTTGTGGCTGATTTTTTGAATAGTTCATATGGAGGGGGAGGGGGGTTGCCATTCTGAAACTTTATGTATATAGATGATATACTTTTGGGTTAAGTTAGTTAATTAGAGGATGTTGAGTTGAATTCTTGAAAATCTGATGAAATTATTAATATTGGTTTTGTAAATGATATGAATATTTGTAAAATTTTAGAAATGATATGGTGAAAAGTTATATATTTGATGAATATTGTCGTTTATATGTATTTGTGGAACAATTGCTGGACCACCATACAAGATCAATGGGAGCATAATACAAGAACAAAAATATAATTGAATTACAATTAAAAAAAATAGAAAAATGCTCGATGGTTTTGAAATGTCATAAATAATTGCATTCTTGACATTTTTAAAATGTTATAAACAATCAATTTCTTGACGGTTATTAAATGTCATGAAAAAGCATACTCTTGACGGTTATCAAATGTCATAAATATCATATTCTTGACGGTTTCTATCATGCATCCTCATATTCTTGACGGTTTTGAACTGTCATAAACACTTATACTCTCAACGATTTTAAATTGTCATGAAAATTTGTTTACTTGACGGTTATAAACTGTCAACATTCACTATTCTTGACGCTTTTACCAACCGTCAAGAACTTTGACTTTCTTGACACTAGCTTCAATGACGGTTTTAAAACCGTTAAGAGAGTATGTTTTTGTAGTAGTGTTAGCATTTTTTGAAACACTTTAGTATTATCATCAGACCTTATATCAATTCATAGATAATGCTATGTGACTAAATCATATAAGATACTTTTCTAACCTTTGAAATAACAATATATTTGACTGATGGAAGAAAAATGAGGTGAGTCCATAAATGCCCTTCCAAGATAATATAAGTTTATGAAAAACAAGGCGGATGTATGAGTTTAAAATTTGAAGAAAGGGAGATTGAAAGATTCGTGTAGAATAGTTAAAGACAAATAGGTAGTCACATAAGGAAAAGCAGTGTATGTGTGGCAAAGGGCAATATGGTGGGGTTGTTAAACATGTAACTTTGGTACTTTTTGTTTTTATTATTTGTTTTTCTTAAAGAAAGACCAATGTGAATCCTAGGCATTACTCTTTCAATACAGCCACCAACATAAGTCAATTCACCCACACAATGCTACAAGACAACATAAAATGAAAAAAATAAAAAATTACTTTCGTTACCTAAATTTTTATAAAATGAATAACAATTTAGTTTCAATAGAAGATAATAATTTAAGTATTTTTGGTAACCATTTTGATTTTGGTTTTTGGGTTTCTAAAATTAAGTTCATATTATTCTCATTTCTTGCCATGGTGTGCATCTTTTTAAATTTGTTGGTCGAGTTATTAGTTAATTAAAAAAAAGTTTTCAAAAACTAGTTATTTTATTTTCAAATTCTGACTTGTGTTTTTTTAAATAATTGATAGAAAGAAAAACAAGAAAGAAAAATATTTGGGGATGGGAGTAGTACTATCTATGGGTTTGAATTTCAAAAACCAAAAGTTAAAATTTAATGTGTTACTAGGCGGGGTTTTAGTTTTTATATTCTCAAATTTATAACAATTTGGTCCATAAACTTCAATAAACAATGCTTTAATGTTGAAAACAACCAAGAGACCTTCATGGTCTTAATAAAAAATAGAAAAGTTACTCCACCAATTGTAAATTGATTGTGAGATGGAACTTCATGTTATCAAATACCATATCAGAATCCATAAATTACAAGAGGTATTTGACATCATCTTGAAGCTAAAGGTATGTTGAGATTCCCACAATTGATTGGGAGAAGAAATCTATAAATTTATTTATTCTTTATTAAGATTTTTTTTTAAAGTAAGTGTCAACTTAATTATCTAACAATTTAATTATTATAATTTATTTTAAAAATTGCTGCTTATTAAAGTTTAAAGACTAACTTAGTTATAAACTTAGTATAAAAATATGTGTGTATATATATATATATATATGTATGTATTCAAACAATTTAAGAATTTGGCATAAACTTGAGGTTTTGAAATTCGAATGTTTTAAATTCTACATGGATTGTGCTAAGAAAGAGTTGTTCGACACTTTCTCTGTTTTATTCTTTACCATTTTTTCAAGTCCATTTTCAGGTTTAATCAAAATTTCAAATTTGAAAAGCAGTTAAAATCTGTTGTCTTTATTTTTAAATTTGAATAATAGTTGGGGAGGAAATGAACATACTTTTTTTTTCTCTTTGAAAACTAGACTAAATTGAATGTTACGTTCTAAATATACTTTCAAGAACCTATGTCGTTTTGAAATAAATTTAAGTGATTGACAAAACTACTTAAAATATCTTTTATAAAAAAATTTAAAATATATGAAAAAATAGTGTGAGATAATCAGATAAATCTTTAGTTAATTCTAAAGTAAATAAATGTTGTAATAGCTAGAGGGACAGCAGAAGAGTATAACATAAGAAACTTTGGTAACCCAGTTCGGTCAATATTGCCTATATCTGGGGAGTTGCGCACAGCCTCGATAAGTAATATTATTATGAATCACACTTAGTCAATATACATCGATACAACATATGATCTCTGTTCAACTATATGACTACTTAACATGCTCATTAGCTTCAGACTTCAGGCTCCCCCTGAATGCATGAATGTATCTCTTCGACGATGTCTTCATTCCCTATCGAAGTTTATTGTGATCACTTGAATCATCCTTCATCATTTACCTTACTCATCATTTATAATTATCTTAGATCAACATACTGATGCCATAGATAAAAGGCCGCACTACCTTTTTTATACTTGAAACTTCTATGATCAATCTTTTGTTCAGTCTTTCGTGATAGAGTAGTCTTATTCTCTGTTGATCAATAATATCTGACTTCTTCCGCACATCATATTTGTCTATATATATATATATATATATATATATATATATTTCTATTTTCACAAAGATATTTAAACCAAGATTCCTAAAATAAAGGAGAATCTTTTTATCTTTTAGAAACTAATTATCTTATCTTTAAAACGATAATTCTCACAATATCTTTTAGACAAAATCCCAACAAACTCCCCCTTTTGTCTAAAAGAAGTTTTCTTTTCTAGTTCAAGACACCGCTTCTCAGAACTGTCTCATGGATCAGATAGTAGCGAAGATATAACAACACAATATATCTACACAATCATCATCCAGGCATCTTATACAACAGATCCACACATAGATAACATTAACATAACTAACACATAAACTTCCACCAACAAACTAACTTGAAAATCATTTCATTCCAGTAGTTTTTTTTAATTTTAAACATCAAGACAAAAAAAAAATTGTACTAACTTGCAAAGGTTCAAACAACATCTTCAAACAGAAACTTAAACCAACTTCAACGGAAAAAAAAAAAAAAATCAACAAAATAGCACTCTAGCTTCAGCTACATGACCATCAACCATCATCCAGACTTGCCACTACTCCCCTTTTGGATCGAAAATAAATATCACTCAGGACCATGCTCTCCCATACTAGTAGAAGGAGCCAATGATTTTAAGTGACGAATGAGTGAATCAACCTCTAACCTTTGTTCATATAACAAATTAATGGAAATAAACATGCGAGGGGCTCGTGAAGGACACATGTCATGTTCTATATCTGGCACATGATTGTCCTGAAAAAGTCTGTAACTCAAGGATAAGGTCTTTGGTTCAGGTCCCAGGGTATCAAACATTGTTAAGACAGCAACATTCAGATGAAGTAGTAGACCAGAAAAAAATCGTGGTAAAGCACTAGAGATTTTAACCCCAAAGGATCCCACATGCCTCAGCAGCTGATTATATATAAATGATCCTGTATCTATAGTGTCGTCATGACATATCTGATATAGAAATGTTTCCAACACAACAGACACACTGGAAGCATGAGAAGAAGAGAATCAATTGGCAATACCAATTTTATGAAGAATGACATATTTAACACCGAGAGCAACCACAAGGATTCCATTATAGGCCAAGAAGATATTATCCCTCCAGATAATACAGATGCCAAACTTCATTAGATGGATTAGACGGAGAGCAGTCAGACCCAACATTATTACCTAGAAAACCATTAATGACAATAGGAGAGATCTTAAATTTTAATCCCATAATATGAACTGTCTGATAATTAGGACTACTAGGATCATTAAAATCAGCTGGCAAACTTGCAATGAATTCTCTAATTAACTAAGGATAAAATGGCCCATCATTGGATATAATCTTGGAAAGACCAACTTTCTCAATAAGACTCATGACACCTAAGCAAGAATGATGTTTATCTGAAACATTTACCTCATCAGCTATCCTTTGTTGAACCACATATTTCCATCGTTGAACATTTTCTTCAAGATGAAAAGATATCCCATCAATTGGAACAGATGGAATGTTTGGAGGAATCTTCTTCCTTCCAGTTTGGTGCTAATGTTTCGCCGATTCTACTGAAATTTATTCCTCGTTGGCCTAGGTACTTCAGGGAATTGTTGGGTCTCGGGTTGAGAGTCATTATGAACATCAGTATTGGTTGTACCAGTGTTAGCAAGTTTAACACCCTTATCATGATCAGGGGCCTCATCAGCAGAAACACCAGTCCTTCCCTCGGTCGTAATAGATTCATCACCAGAAACAGGTGCAGGTTCAAAATGCGGATTAGATGCTGTAACATTGGCTGGGACAGATGATATATCTGATGGTGAGTGTTATGATAGACTCGATTCTGCATTTGACGCATGGTGAAGATCAGGTGTAGGAACGGACACATCTTCAGAAGAACTTTTTTTAGAATGAACTGATATGATAGGATCAGTAGGTTTTGCAGGAGCGACATCTGAAACAGAGCTTTTCTTCAACAATCTAGCTAGTGGAATATCATCTAGGCTTTCAGAATCCATGTCTAAAATATGAGTCTTAGAGACACTTGGTGCATTTTCAACACTTTTCGCAGCACTTTTAGCAACAACATCTTCATGTACAGGCAAATGAAAACTTTCGGAGACATGTATCTGAGATTTTTCTGAAGGAAGTCGGTAAGGTCTCTGTGGCGGAGTGCTTTTGAAACGATTGCCTCGCATCCGCACACCATGCATGGCAGACTTTGAAGCTGGAACTTGAAGAACCTCTTCAGACGCTTTAACCTGATAATTTCCCTTTCAAGTGTTCACCATTATTGACACAAAACAAAGAACAATAAGTAGTTTATGAAAAGATGAATGAGTCTGAAGTAAAACTGAGAGTCTTGAAGATGAAACGATCAGATTATAAATATTTTGAAAGCCCATTTTTTTAAAAAAAAATTCGCTCAGAAGCCATAAAGATCGTCATTTACTCATATTACGGCGCTGACAAGGACCATTATCTTTGATCGTGTTAATGTCCACTGTCTTTTCAACCAATTAAGAGTTAAAGTTTACAAACTCCTAATCCCATGCGTAAGTACTCAAAAGTGATTGCATAAAGAGGCTTAGTAAAAATCTCTGCTAATTGTAAATTTGAGTGAATATGTTCCAGCGTAATAATCTTATCTTTAATAAGCTCTCTAATACAATGATGTCTTATATCAATATGTTTGGTTCGACTATGCTGAACTGGATTCTTTGATATATCAATGGCACCCATATTACCACAGTATAGAGTCATAACACCCTGTGTGATGCCATACTCAAGCAGCATATTCTTTATCCATATCAATTGAGTACATACACTCTCTGCGACAATATATTCAGCCTTAGTTGTAGAAAGGGATACACAATTTTATTTCTTACTGAGCCATGAGATGAGATTTTTTCCTAGAAAGAAACATCCTTCAGAGGTGCTTTTTCTGTCATTAGAAGGACCGACCCAATCTGTATTGCAATATCCAACAAAAATAGAATTCGTATCATATGAATATAAAATTCTAAAATCACTTATTCCGTGAACATATTTAATTAATCATTTGACTGCTGCTAAGTGTGAATCACACGAATTAGATTGAAATCGAGCATATATTCCAATAGCATAGGCAATGTTTGGTCTGCTGGCCGTTAGGTACAAGAGACTCCAGATCAAGCTCTTATAAAGCTTGTGATCTACTGGTGGACATTAGGATCTTTGGAAATTTTGACATGTATCGCAGCTGGAGTCCTTTTGTGTTGAGATTTTTCCAAACCAAATTTTTGTACTATGTTTTTGGCATACTTCTCTTGAGTTATAAATATACCCTCACTTCTTTGTTTGATTTGGAGACCCAGAAAACATGATAATTCTCCCACTATACTCATCTCAAATTCTAATTTCATGATATCAATGAAACTCTCAACCAGTTCCTTAGGGAATCTCCCAAATATGATATCATCAACATAGATTTGTGCCACAATCAGATCATTGTCAGTTTTATTAATGAATAATGTTTTGTCAGCCCCACCTCTAGAATATCCTTTGCAACCCAAATAAATTGTTAAACATTCGTATTAGGCTCTCGGAGCTTGCTTTAGCCCATATAAGGTTTTATTAAGCTTATACACATGTTGAGGAAATTCAGAATCAACAAACCCTTTAGGTTGTGCAACATAGACTTTTTCATTCAAGTAACCATTTAGGAAATCACTCTTGACATCCATATGATATAATTTACATTTATGAAAGCAAGATATATCTAGCAAGAGGCGGATAGCTTCAAGTTTGGCAACAAGTGCGAACGTTTCATCAAAATCAATTCCTTTGACCTGCGCATAACCTTGAGCCACTAGTCGAGCCTTATTCCTTGTTACACAACCTGCTTCATCAGTTTTATTCTTAAAGACCCACTTGGTTCCTATAATATTTGCCCCTTTAGGTTTAGGAACCAGAGTCCATACATTGTTACGCTTAAATTGGAGTAACTTTTCTTGCATTGCATTAATCCAATACTCATCTTTAAGAGCAGCATCAACAGATGTAGGTTCAATGGCTGAAGTATAACATAGACCAACAATCATTTTTGTATAATCTACTTTATCCTTCTTTCTGGTGGTAATTCCAGCTGAAGAATCACCAATAATAGAGCTTGATGGATGATTTTTCCTAACATGCGATGATGGAATAGGTTCAGTTTCTTCAGTTGTTGCTTCCCTAGGAGTTGATTTTAAGCTTTTGTCGACACTATTTGTACCTGTATCAGCTTTGGACATGTCAACAATTGTAGTATCAGGAACCATAGTCACTGTAGGGGCTGAATCATTATCATCATCACTTCGTTTGTAAGTAGATTCAGAATTATTCACCACAACATTAATCGTTTCCATAACCATTCTAGTTCTATTGTTGAAGACTCTGTAGGCTCTGCTATTTTGAGAATATCCAAGAAAAAGTCCCTGTTCTGATTTAGCATCCCACTTTCTATGATATTCCCTATTAATAAGAATATAGCAAGTACTTCCAAAAATATGAAAATATTTCACGTTAGGCTTTCTACCCTTCCATAGCTCATATAAAGTAACAGTAGTTCCAGATCTGGTTATAATTCTGTTGTGAATATGGCAAGATGTGTTAACAGCTTCTGCTAAAAAATGTAATGGCAAAGCTTTGGCATGTATCATGACTTGAGCCATTTATTGTAAAGTTCTATTTTTTCTTTCAACTACTCCATTCTGCTGAGGAGTTAAAGGAGTAGAATATTCATGATGTATTCCTTCAATTTCACAGAAGTTATTCAAATCTTCATTTTCAAATTCCTTACCATGGTCACTCATGATTCTGACAATCTTCTTCTCTTTTTCCCGTTGTAGACTCTCGCATAAACTGATATAGATTTGTGCAGTATCAGATTTACCTTTTAAGAATCGAACCCATGTGAAATAAGAAAAATCATCCACAATAACAAACACATACTTCTTTCCTCCAAGATTTTTAGTCTGCATGGGACCCATAAGATCCATATGTAGTAATTCCAAGACTCTGTTTGTGGAACATTCCTTCAGACTTTTGTGAGATGCTTTAGTTGCTTTCTAATTTGACAATCACTATAGAAGAATATGCTATTTAAGTCAATATTTGGAATACCTATAATAGCTTCATTTTTTACAGCTTTATCTATGCTTCTTAAGCTGATATGTCCCAACTTTCTGTGCCACAACCAAGTTCAATCTTCTTTAATTGATTGACAAACATTTGAATTATTAGAGATTCAATGGTAGCAGTTATCAACCTGTCGACAGCCATTCATTAGAACTCAATTTTTTTCATCAATTACCACACAACTGTCTTTGCTGAAGTTTACACTGTAACCTTGATCACATAGCTGACTTACACCGCTTAGATTGGCTTTTAGTCCTTCAACATATCTAACATCATTTAGACAAGGTAAATTATTTTTTGCAATGTTTTCTTTTGCTATGATTCTTCCTTTCGCACCATCTCCAAAAGTAACATGTCCTGAAGCACATTTCTTTAATTCAGAGAAGAAGGATTTGTTTCTAGTCATGTACCTAGAGCATCCACTGTCAAAATACCATGCATCAGTTAAGGCTTGAACAATAGTGAAAGCGACATTACATTGTTCTGACTTCTTTACTCTCCAAACCATTCGACTTCTTCTTCAATTCTGAGTTTGAAGTTTATGTTTCTGACCGCCATACTTTACTTTCCACTGATATATTTTGTCTCTTTGTAACATATAGCAAAATGGCCTATTATGACCTTTTTGGCCAAAGTAATAACAAACTCATCTAGTAGTTTTGGCTAAAGGGCTAACAACTTTCGTGCAGTAGGTGCATCTGACTTGTCATTCACAGAAGTAGGAATAAACTTTATCTTAGTCGTTGGATTAACATTTCTTACTAAAGAATCAAAGTCAAGATCGTATTTACTTGAGTTAGTCTATCCCGATCTTAATATTAAGTCTAAATTCACAGTCCCAAAATTTAGCATTTTTACTGAGTTCATTGTTTGGTCATATTCATTCTGAACTTCCCTTAGTTTTAGCTTTAGTGATGATATGACAGACATTAAATGTTCATTTTCTTTCATGAGTTCTTGAATTTTTACTTTCTGGACCGTTCTGGCTTCAAAATCTTCTTTCCATAGAACTTTAAGCTCCTCAAAAGTCAACTCATTATCGCAATTCTCTTCAGAACTTTCACTTTCATCTTCAAAATTGGTTTCTGTAATGCGTATTGTGAATGCATTCATGCCGTTATCTTCTTCGCTATCATCGGGGTCCTCATCTGACAAGATAGCACATAAACTTTTCTTTTGTCTTCTCAAGAACGTGGGACATTCAATATGATAATGACCAAATCCCCCACATTCTCGACATCTGAATATTCTTCCTTCACCCTCATTGTTTCGTCCATAGTCACTATCTCTCCTGTTTGAAACTTCATTAAACCTTCTGGTATTGTTCTCACCCTCTCTTCTTTGATAATTATTCAGATTTCAAGCATTTGATCCTGTAGTATTCAAATTTTTTAATTTCTTGACCACCTTAGAAAATTGTTTCGTCAGAAGAGCTATCAAAAGTAAGCAGAGAACCAAATAACTCATATAGCTAGTTTTAATTTGGTTATATCGTGTGCTTCCTCTATGATAGTAACCTTCATATCAAATTTTCCTGGAAATGATCATAGTACTTTGCACACTATCTTGGATTCAGGTATTCTTTTACCAAACAATAGTGATTCATTAGCAATTTCTAGAACTCTCTCATTGTATTCTGAGATAGATTCATCTTCAAACATTTTCAACGCTTCAAATTTTGATGTTATCAACAGTAATCTCGATATTTTAACTCTTGTAGTGCTTTCATAAGCAACTTCCAATATTTTCCATGCTTCTTTAGCTGAACTACAAGAGTTATAAGTTTGAACACATTCAGATCAACACCATTAAAGATGACATTTAAAACTCTAGCATTCCTAACTGACACTTGTTCTTTATCATCAATCCAGTCAACTTCCGATTTTGGAACTGATACTCCATCCACAGTCATCTTAGGAGGTTCATATCCAGCCACAAGGACTCTCCAAGCTCTCCTATCTAATGTTTTAATAAAGGAAATCATGCGGGGTTTCCAATACGAGTAATTTTTGCCATCTAGCACAAGAGGTCGTGAAGCTGAAGGTTCTTCTCTGATTATCTCCATGACCTTGCAACCCGCTCTGATACTAATTGAAAAATAGTGTGAGATAATCAGATAAACCTTTAGTTAATTCTAAAGTAAATAATTGTTGTAATAGCTAGAGGGACAAGAGTATAACACAAGAAACTTGGGTAACACAGTTCGGCCAATATTATCTCTTAGAAACTAATTATCTTATCTTTTAAAAAATAATATTCACAATATCTTTTAAACAAAATTCCAACAATATATTCAAAATTGTATCTTTATTAAAAGGTTTAAATAAAAACGAGCTTCAGAAAAAAAAAATTCTAATCAATTTCAAATAGATTCGAAGTAAATTTGGTAGGTGACCAAATAAAAAAATAGAACATAAGCATGCCTTTACAAAATAAAAACTAAAAATGAAACTTTTATCAACTAATGCAATTTTTTTTTATATATTTTAGTCTTTTTATTTTTTTAACTTGTAACGATTTAGTGGTTGAATTTTAATTAGTAGTAATTTAATTGATTTACTTTTATCTTGTAGCAATTTATTCTTTATGGTCATAGAACTCATCAAAATTAAGCATAGGCTTTTGTTAAGTAACAACTTTAGCGATCTTTGTGGACTACAAAGCAATTTGTTCCCTAATTAGTTTATCAACTACTAGTGTAAGAAAAGTGTTCGAAATTTAAGTCAGTAGGAACTAAATTGCAACTAAATTGTAAAATATAAATTATACTAAATTGTTACTTTTAGAAATTTGTGAATTAAATTATTACGAAGGTGTGTGTCAAAGCATCCAACGAGCTCAAATTTCGCTTCAAACTCCATGCTTTGTCCATAATATATGTATATAAAATTGAAATAATAATAATACCATAAACTAGTCCATCGGTTAAACTGTCTCTAAGCCCCATCTAGACTCGGATTCAAATTTCACTTTATTTATAAAAAATAATAGTTGAATTCTTAGTCAAATTTAAAAAACTAAAGGGGTCTTTTTAATAATATAACAAAGCAGCAAGTTATTTACACTCTATAGAACAATTTCAGAAACGGAAAAAGCCCATAGGCCCACAATGCGAAATACCAAAAATACCCCAAGAAACGCGCGATTAATCGACTGCGCGCGCACGCGCGACTATTGTTAATAAACGATTATTAGACGCCATCATGTAGAATAATATACAATTGATACACGATCTCGTAAATTACCAAATACATAAACGATCAACAATAAACGCTAAAAGATAACAATATACGTTAACAATTGTACATCTGATCACGTTTGTAAATATAAACAATAAGCATACACAATTTTGTACATTATATATACGATAATCATAGATATAAACGATAAGGTAATAAACAGTAAAAGATGACGAAAAAGTTTAAGTATACACGATCGTATAAAGAAATTTCGACGATCGTTTATAAACAAAAATTTACAGAAACTCCAATAAATCGTAATTACAAAAATGCCATCCAAATAAAGAGGCTATAAAAAGCTGAAGGAACTTGCTCAGGCTTTTTCTTTCATCATCTTTGTCGTCAATCGTTTACATCCTGGTAACTACTTCAACAGAATTGTCCCAATCAACGATCTGACTTGCATACAAAAAGGTTTGAGTTTATATTCATTTTGATCTATCTCCCTCATCCACATATATCTAGCACCATCTATATCGCATACAAAAAGGTCTTAATCTATATTCATTTCCATCAATCTATATCTATCGTGATCTATCACACATACAAACATGTCTGTTTCTATACTGATTGCATATATTTCATTTAATATAATTTATACTAGTCTTCTTTTTTACAAATAGATGGTGAGCAAGAATCAAAAAGGTCGGAGTCTATATTCATTTCGATCTATCTCCACTATCCACATATATGTACCACGATCGCATACAAACAGGCTTTAATCTATATTCATTTTGTTCAATCTATATCTATCACGATCTATGCCACATACAAACATGTCTGTTTCTATACTGTTTGTATAATTTATATTGATCTTCTTTTTTACAAACAGATGGTGAGCAAGAATCAACAAGCATCGTGTAGCAAATCAATAAGGTGTAAAGCAAAGACAGAAGAAAGTAAAATAAAGAAAGAAAAATGAAAAAAGGTAACAAACTAGAATGTGAATATCTGTATGTATAGCGTTGTATATTTATGTATCTTTTTCTTTATAGCGCTTTGCATTTGTAAATTTGTTTAAACTTGCCCTTGTTTAAGACATATTATTTATAATGTCATTCAACAGGTGAAACACTATCCAAATGACATTATTATGGAAGATGAACAAAAAAACCATAGAATTACTGTATACTACAACTTAAAAACATTGAATCAGATCAAGTCAAAAATAGACAAAAGGATTCTCTCTCAAGTTTTGACAAACAGCCCTTTTGGCCAGTTCCTTAACATTAAAATGACCAAAATACCAACACAACTTCTGAATTTTCTATTAAGAAAACAATGCCATAAAAAAAAACTAATGTCCTTGCTTTCAACTTCAATGGACATATAACAAAATATGGGCTGAAAGACTTTTGTTTTGTGCCTAGACTAAAAGGTCACAAATTCCCTGTGTTAAATCTAGGAGAAAGAAAAGAAAATAGTCTGAAAAATGCGCTTTTCCGTCATGATGACTTTATAATAAGAAGAGATATAGAAAGAACTTTCAAAGCGTTGTGCAATAAGGAAGACTCATTCACTACTACAAAATCTACTTTACTTGACACTAGACACTTTTACATACTTGACGCTTTTGTTAAAAAAACGTCAAGTATTGACAATTTTAAAGGAAAAACGTCAAGTATAGTCATAAAAAAGCAGAGATTTCACGGAGTTTTTCGGATAATTTTACGCTAACCTTTACTTGACGTTTTTTTCGCGTCAAGTATAAAGGATATTTTACTTGACGTTGTATTCGTGTCAAGTATTGCGAAAACGTTACTTGACACGAAAACAACGTCAAGTATAGTTTAAAGAAGACAAAATTTTCACCAAAATTTTCGAATTATTTTTACTTGACGTTTTGTGTCACGTCAAGTATAGTTGAGATTGTACTTGATGGTTTTGTAGCGTCAAGTATAGTGCAGATTTTACCTGACGTTTATTCCGCGTCAAGTATAGTTGATATTTACTTGACGTGGAAATAACGTCAAGTATAGTAAAAACTTTTATTTGATACTTTGAAAATTAATATTTTAAAAATGTCAAATATAAAAATATTAAATATAAAAATATTTTTTATTTCTCTCATTCCATTAAATAAACTTATTAAAATAAATTTATTAAAATAAAATTACTAAAATAAAGTTATTACAATGTTATTAAAATAAACTTATTAAAACAAACTTATTAAAATAAATTTTACAAAAGAAACTTATTAAAAATTAATTTAGTAGAAGAAATGTATTAAAATAAATTTAGTAAAAAGAAATTTATTAAAATAATAAAAAAATTATTAAAAAAAATTATTAAAAAATTCCCTCAAAAAAACCTTTCATTTTCCCCCTTTCTCTCCTAAAACCCTTCAATCTCTTTCATTTCCCCCCTTTCTCTCCCAAAACCCTTCAATCTCTCTATCTCCATCTCCTTTACCTTACCCGGTCGGTAACCCAACCTTCCGTCCAAGACGCCAACGACCGCCGCGAAGAGCCACGTCGACACGCCGCGAAGACCCAGTCGACGCCGTGAAGACCCACGTCACGCCGCGCGAAGACCCACTCGACGCGCGAACACCCACGCCACGCCACGCGAAGACCCATGATGACCCACGTCGACGCCTCGAAGACCCAACGCCGAACGACCCATTTTGCGACGACCCACGCCGGATGACATCGCCTGTTACGAACGACCCATTCCACACGACCCACGCAGCGATCTGTTCCGGACGACCCATTCCGCACGACCCACGCAGCGATCTGTTCGGGACGACCCATTCCGCGCGACCCATGCAGCGATCTGTTCCGGACGACCCATTCCGCACGACCCATTCTGTGACGACCCACGCAGCAGACTCCTACCTACGACGATTCCGACCTTCCTTGCCGGTAAATCTCATCTCTTCTATACATTATTTGCTTTTATCTAAAAAAGATGTTCTGTTATTTTACTTCGCTGGATGGTTGTAACATATATATCCTTCCCAACTTCTTTTTTTTAGCACTAATGGTTTACTTTTGAGAAATAATATTGAATTGGATTGAAGTTAGATTGGAGGCTGGCTGATGAGAATGTAATTGAAGATTGTTCTGAGGAGGAGAAGGATCCAATGAGGTTGATGTTCTTGTTGGTTTGTTCACATTATATGACAGACAAGTTTGATCTCATATTTGTATTAATGGTTGAACCATAACACAAATCAGGACCTAATTGCCTATGTTATCGCATATCTTATTAGGTTTCATCTGAAAATCCTTTCTTCTAGGTGTTTGCTAGTATTAAAGATATGCAAAAATACTTTTGATTACAATATAGCTTTTGGATTAATCCACGTTCCAAGATGATTCATTTTTTCATTTACTAAAAGGACAACACATAGAGACTTTGTAAAAGGAGAAAACTGAATCAAAGGTGGGAATTTAAGAGAATTTTTAAGATTCTATGGATTGCATAAGATCTTTAGAATCCTTTAATTAGTGGAATTAAAATTTCCTGACTGTATGGTGAGTTTCATTGATAGTTTTCATACTTTGCTGTAAAGATAAAATTCTGCTACCTTTTGGTGTTTGTCGAGCTATATTGCCTGCTGTTAGGGTGAGTGTGCAGTGACTGCGATATAGAGTAGGTGCTACAGTTATAATAGTTCATTATCTTATTTTATATCCTTTTCTCTTCAATTTCACAATTTCCCTTCAATGTTGAGACTTTTCATGGTTATGGTTGTTTATAGATGATGACAATGACTTTACGTGAGACATTCTCTTCCGTTGATTGTAAGACAATGAAGACACTTTTATGATGTGGAGGCTCTACTTGACCTAGGGTTCTTCAAAAAGCAAAATTTAGGTAATATCTACCCGTGTACTTTTTTTTTTGGCCAAATTGTACTGTATTTGATCAATGTTTACTTCACTTTTTACTACTTTTAAACCTTCCTATTTGATCAATGTTTGCCAAATTATACCGTATTTGATCAATATTTATGGATGATTAAATAGTAGTTATTTTTTTATATATATAAACTCTTAAGTTATATAAACAAGAGTATGTTATTATCTATCCAAGATTGTGGCTTATGATTTAGCTTTTAGATAAAATAACATTTTTTTATCATTCAAGAACTCCCTCACTAACCTTATAATGTTTTGTATGTAATATCAACTTTGAATATGAACTCACAGTACACTGACAATAGTAAATTCATTTTGCTTATTAACTAAATGAATTTGTAATCTATATGTTTGCTGAGAAATGTACTCACGACCTCTTCATTTACAGAATATTTAATTTTTGTAGTAGTGATTTTAAATTGAAGCTTAGTAGTTAAGGATAACACGTGTTTGCAGTTATATCTTTTATTTTTCCTTAGACAATCAATGATTAATATAGCCTACAATTTTTGTTTTTTGACTTGTTAAATACTTCATTTATGATTGTCCTTGTCTTTCTTAGATACTTCATAATATGGTCGTTGTTAAATACTTGAGGGCTGATTGTTCTAATGGTTGACTGGAGGATTCCTCATAGTATGAAGGTTAGTACAACATGTACATTCTCAATGTGCAACCCTTTCATAGTATCCTTTTATATGTGTATGTGTTTAGATGATCGGACTACAAACTTTTAAAGAGGAATTGTTATTCTTTTTTACTAAAACTTGCTAAATTTTATTGTAAGTTGTTGCAAGAATTATTTGGTGAAACTTACTATGAGGCTTCATGAAGTATTAATACTCGAAATACGTAATTATTGAGGGTCAGAACATAATTTAATGTTTTAAAGACTTATAGTTAGTAATTTTATTTACCGGTGTAAATCGAGAGTAGTTTGTGGAGAGACGTGAATAGTCATACTGCTTGTATAATATTATTGTAAATTATGTATATTACTGCAAATTATGTATACATATGACTTATTGTCGAAGAATGAAATTATTGTTGATTTGAAGGTTTATTTTGTCGATGAATCTGTCTTTATTTGAATGAAGTAAAGCAAGAAATGAGAAATGTAAAAAGTGTCAAGTATACTGTCTTACTTGACATATAAAAAGAATCAAGTATACAATCTTACTTGACGTGTAAATAGTATCAAGTATACTATCTTACTTGATGTGTAAAAACTGTCAAGTAAAATATCTTACTTGACACGTAAACGTCAAGTATACTATCTTACTTGACACACAAAAAGCGTCAAGTATGATATCTTAGTTGACACAAAAATAACGTCAAGAAATATAATACTTAACGGTTTTTTAGTGTCAAGTAATGTGACTATACTTGACAGTCGATTACTAAAGCGTCAAGTATAGGTTTACTTGACACTGTATTAACGTCAAGTAATCCAAATTTTGTAGTAGTGATTGAAAGAAAAACTAGTTAACTTCTATATCTTAGAAGCACTTTTAATTCCCAAACAGCAACACAACCACATAAATCTCCTAGATCTAGACATATTGGATAATGAAGAAATCTTCAAAGGCTATCCATAGGGGAGGTTATCATACATCCTAACATATCAATTCTTGAAAAAAGCATCCTACAGTAACAAGGATGCTGTATACCTTCAAGGACTTCCCCTAGCTTTAGTGTATTGGGCTTTTAAGAAAATACCAAGACTTTCCAATTTAGATGTTGGGTTTGGAAGAAAGCTTGCAAAGGAAGGGCCACCAATTGTAACATGGGAATGTTTGGAAACAAGTGACTGGAGGACTCTAAACATCGACATTTTTGAATTTGAGAATGTAAGTAAACTTAGAGCATGCTTATATATATGTCTATCCAGATAGACAATGAAAGATTTTCTATCCATGTCTATCTTGAATAGATGATGATATAAATTTCACTGTTTATCAATACCTTTGCTACTACTTTTTCACTAATAATGTAATATCATTTCATTTTTAGTTCTCCATGACACCTCTAGATTCATCAGAAGAAGAGTCTCAAATGATTTTGAGATATTTCAAAAATATTGAGAAGCAGGAAAGAAAAGAAAAAGCAGAGCAGCAGCCAAAAAAAAAAAAAAAAAAAGAGAGAGAAAGAAATGGAAAAAACAATGAAACAAATAAAATCTTAAATGAAATAAGTGAAATCAGAGAAAATTAAGAAAAATAGAAACAGAACAAATATTATTAAGACAAGGAATAAAAGAAATAAAATGCATGTTAACAATGGTTATGACAAGCTTGAATGTTCCACCACCATCAACCAAACTTCAACAACAACAGAATGAGAAAGAAGTTGCATATACAAAAGTCGTGGAGAAAAATAGACCACCTACTTGTAGCCTTGATCTTCTTGATGATGATGAACAAGTTAATACAATGGTAAAGTATGCAACAACAAATTGCCCTACGGTTAGTGCCTTATTCATTTTCCACTCTTTTGTTTTGTTTAATATTTCTTTCCAAATAAAATAAAACACGATTATGTTGTTTCTTTTTCTTTACAAGAAACTGTTGTTTTGGAAATACAAAGTAGCTTGAAAACAATAGCAACTACAGATTTAGAACATCTAAAACACAAATATTACCGCAGGTTTAACTCTTTTCCAAACAATAAAAATAACTCGTATAGACAGATATAATTTATCTGTCTGGATGTATTTTCTTCATGATGTATCTGAACATTCTTACTTTATGTGCTTGCAGATAGATGAAGAAGATGAAAACAACAACTGGCTTATTCATTTACAACCGGTTTCACGATCGTTTAAATATAACTAAACGATTTTTTAAATATAATTAAACGATCGTTTAACATAACTAAACGATCGTTTATATATCTCACACGACTGTTCGTTTAGTTTGTAATTCTTTCATTTATATATTTTTTAATTGTTTGCTACTCAGCTCCTTTCATGATCGTATATACATATTAAAATGATCTTTATATTGCATGCCTGTCTACATTTTGTTGCACAATCATTTTGACAGCACATTCTCTTTTTATATTCAGATAATTAAATTTAAAGATGGAGAAAAAGAAGAAGTTGAAAATAGGAGCCAAGAAGACAAAACAAAACGAAGCTAGATTCAATTGAAAAATATTGTAATTGTTGAAGAAAAAAATATAGAGAAACAAAGTGAAGAAAATACAAAAGATACAACAAAAGGAAAACAAAAGTTGATTAATGAAGATGAATTTGATAATAACGAAACTAAAACTGAAGAAGAAATTGACACTGATAGCAGTCAAGAACCATAATAAGAAATTGACACTGATAGCAGTCAAGAACCAGAAGAAGTTGAAACAAAAGGAAACAAGAGAGAAATTAAAGAAATGCAAAAGAAAAATAATGTTAGTTAGCAAAAAAAAGACAAAAGTCTCAACACAAGGAGAAAGCAGCAAGAGAAACGAAAAAAGAATGTCAACTCAAGAATACATTGATACTGCTCCATCCTTCGACCTACAAATTTCTCAATATTTTAGAGATGATTTATAATGTTTGTAAAGCTTCAAATCATTAAATTTAACTTTAAAAAATTTCTTTATTTTATACTTGAGAAATCCGTATTCCATTTCACTATTTATATCCTACACTATATTGTAAAACGTGCAAAGAGATCAATTACATTTATTACCACGATCGTTCATATTCAACAGTACCATCGTTTAATCGCATATATACATATTCGCTTAAATAATATACTACACGATTGCGTAAATTGTACATCTTATAAATGATATCATACACGATCGTTTAGTTGTACAACAACATCGTTTAACATAATATGTTTTTTCAATCGTTTAACAATGCGATCAATTACATTTTGTAAAAAATCATTTTGACTTAATTAAATGATCGTTTATATATGTATATTAAACAGTAAAGAATGCGATTGAACATTTTAAAAAAGTATGTGAATTTACAATATTACCCCTTTGGTAAAAACAACAAATATATACGTTCCGCCTTCTTCGTTTTCCATCACTTTGCAATACACAAACACACTGATCATACAACATTTCGTCTCAAAGATTTTCAATTTCATTCTTCTCTCAGTCCATTTTTCTCTTCAACGTCAAAAGGTATTTTACTGAACTTTTCCTACTATAACGTTACACTTTTCCTTCTTTATATTTCAAACATTTTGACTTGTGTCTTGAAAAACTATCGTTCTGTTCTTAAATTCTTGTTCTCAAGCGTTTAGGTTTTCAGATTCGTTTAAATTTCTATTCTCCGGATTGATAAATGTTTTAATTTATTATTACTTTCTGTTTGGATTAAATGATCTATTACATCAAGTAAACTACAGTTTAATTTTAAGGTTTATGGTTTAATATTTTATAAACGATCGTGTACATAACGAAGGTATATTATGATCATTATTTTTAGGATAGTTGTACCTAGCAACAAATACTTTCTTGCCACTGTCTCATGCCAAGTGCACAAGATTGACTGTCTTATTAAAGATAAACTGACCAAGGAACATCTGTAGATGTTCCACAAATCAATTTTCAGTCCACTACTGAATGTCAACATGGTCTTCAATGGCCAGTTGATCCATCACTTCTTGCTGACGTAGATACCTGAAGAAGCCAACGCAAATGGAATCTGTTTTTCTGTTTTGGGGAAGAATGTCCGTTTCACCCAAAATGAATTCAACATCATAACCGGGTTGTGGCCAACTAGAGTAACCTTGGAGAAAGACTATGATAATAAGCGCCTATAGACCCTTCTATTTGGATCAGAGAACAAGAAAATAATAACGTGCTTGGAACTTGAAGAAATTTTCAAAAACTTTGAGTTTACAAATGATGAAGATGCTGTGAAGGTTGCTCTGGCCCTTTTTATAGAAACTGTGATGGTTGGGAAGGATAAAAAAACACAGTTTGATATGAATATTCTGGGAAAAGTTAATGATGAAGAAGTTTTCAAAAACTTTGAGTGGTCAACTTTCTTCTACACTCGTTTGCTCAACAGTTTGAAGACAATTATACAAGAGAAAAAAGAAGTATACGAGTTAAAGAGAGCAAAAAGTTCCAAAGTCGTGGCATACTATAAATAAAAGTCTACGTACTTGCTTTTTAGGTAATTTTTATTTGTTTATACACTTTAATTAAATACAAATTAAACATCAAAGTTTAACATATTTGTTTAAATGTTTTAGGTGTGGGCTCATGAAATACTCTCAACTGCAAGTGAGTACCTAGCCACAAAAAACAGCAAGGGATCAATCCCTAGAATATTAAGATGGAATTGCACACAAGCTCCATCTTACAAAATGTTGCAGAAGAATATATTCGACAATAAGAATGTAAGTAAAACTTTTCAGCGATCGTTTAAAACAATTGCACGATTGTTTAACAAAATTACACGATCGCGTAAACTAATTACACGATCGTTTACATTTGTTAAACGATCGTTTAGCTTAATGCAATATCGTTTATTTCAAATACCATATTGAATATCATATTATTTTATAAACAATCGTTTACTAGCTTGTTTGATATACAACGTATTAACAATTCTTTGATTGTAACATTGCAAACTGTTGTTCAAGCTAAACTCAAGAGAAAGCTTTTATAGAAAGTCAAATTTGAGGGGATGATAACATGGAAATGGAGGACGATGAATCCATGCCAGATATTAACAACAGTGATAACACTACTCCTGATGATACAACAAACAATCAATCATTGGACAACAACAACTTGCAGTCAACCTCATCTCCACAACTGTCACCACGAAGAAAAAAAAGACAAACAGTGGCTGATGAGTCCGAAATGCATCCAATGACCAGGAAGAAAAGTTGCAGATCCAATGACAAAGAACAACAAAGTCATTCAAAATCCTACAAAAGACTGAAAAAGGACATCAAAGAATTTCATAAGGATGTATCCGTGTTAACTTTTATAGTCTGTAGGATGGATGACACATTCAAAAAGCAGTCATTGAAGCTATCTGAAATGAAGCAAATGCTGAAGAGATTGCTCCAGGTAAACTTCGTTTTCAAAAAGTATTTCGTTTATCAGTTGTTTAAATAAACGATTGTGTAACTAAAATATTCGATTGCCTATCAAATTTCATCGTTCGTTTATAATAGTTACACGATCGTTTAGGTATTATACATCATCGTTTACTTTTTTATACACGATCATTTAGCAATTATTTTTTTAATTTTATTTTTGTAACGACCCAACTTTCCGGACTAAGCTGAGGTCACTACCAAACACCAAAACTCGACCATTCAACATAAAATTTAAAACGGACCAGTTACGATTCATTAAAACATAAAAAAAAAATCTTACAAAAGACAGTTTCGGGCCCTATTTCAAATAATCAAAAAGTCACAAAATAAAATACCAAGTCACCAGTTCAAAATCACAAGTCAAAATATTCTGACAAAATACATAGCGGAAGCGATAAGAAAACCAGACGCGTCCATATGGCCTTCACGCATCCTTCCTGCCTCTCGTCGGTCTGCCCCTCGCTGTACCCCTACCTGAAAAGTTAAAGAAGAGAAAGGGTGAGTATAAACATACCCAGTAAGGGACCCACTACTGGGCCCGTTAGGGGACAACAGTTAACTTCCTATTCGGGGGTACCCTACATAACAGTCTAGTGCTCCCGAAGGATGCACATATCAGTCTAGTGCTCCCGAAGGATGCACATATCAGTCTAGTGCTCCCGAAGGATGCACATATCAGTCTAGTGCTTCCGAAGGATGCACATATCAGTCTAGTGCTTCCGAAGGATGCACATATCAGTCTGGTGCCCCCGAAGGATGCACATATCAGTCTAGTGCCCCCGAAGGACGCACATATCAGTCTAGTGCCCCCGAAGGATGCACATATCAGTCTAGTGCTCCCGAAGGATGCACATATCAGTCTAATGCTCCCGAAGGATGCACATATCCGTAAGGCACACTACCCCATAGATGAAGCTAACTGTTACCCCTCAGTCCAAACTAAACTGTCTACATCAATCACATCCCAACGGCATTCATATCACAGTCCCGCCATAGGCTTTGTCAGTCAGATAGTATAGGTTTAAACATCTACACCCTCAGTTGCTATATGCATTACCGATTCGTACGCCATTAGGGAAAACCCTAAATTCAATCGACTAACCAACCAGAACTGGACTCACTGTTCTTCCCCGTCCAAACTCCATGAACCACATACAGACCAGTGTTTTACTACATACTGAACCGTAACTTTAAGGTCCATCAACATAAAATCTCAATCCACAAATAGCAGTCACAGTATAATTTTCATCAGACAAAATATAATATCAGTACTTAACAGTCAACACGCATACAGATATTCAGTACAGTCACTAACGTGTAATCCCCTGTGGATTACTACGGTTTTAGCCTGGACTCGGGGTCCAGTAGTAGGAAAACCCTTACCTGATACTCGGTTATGCCCCTCGATCGAATCCACGCTCAACAGCTCAACCTAAAACGAAAACACGAAGGTTTTAGTTGATGCCTTTAGTAGAAGTCGTTTTAAAAGGTCCGAAACGACACCCGTTGACTTACCCAAGGAAAGGAAAGCTATCTCCAAACAAGCCTACCGCGAGACCCGAGAACTCAAGCGTCAACTCTGTACTACCTTCAAGGGGGAAAGTAGGGCCATATCTTATTCCAATATTCAAACTCTAATCGGATGTAGCAACATTAAGGAATTCATCGAAAACAATCCTTACCGAAGACTCACCGTGACCCGGAGCGGAGGAAGGAAGGCTTA
Source organism: Cucumis melo (assembly GCF_025177605.1). NCBI lineage: Eukaryota > Viridiplantae > Streptophyta > Magnoliopsida > Cucurbitales > Cucurbitaceae > Cucumis > Cucumis melo. The sequence goes on along the minus strand of NC_066867.1, from coordinate 27,084,634 downwards.
GGTGGCTTGGTGAAATAAGAAGCTCGGCTCGGCTTGAAGGCGTTCGGCTCGGCTCGGCTCGGCTCCACCTCGGCTCGGCTCGGCTCGGCTTGGCCTCGGCTCGGCTCGGCTTGGCCTCGGCTCGGCTCGGCTTGTGGCTCGGCTCAACTCGGCTCGCGGCTCGGCTCACTCGGCTCGCGGCTCGGCTCACACGGCTCGCGGCTCGGCTCACTCGGCTCGCGGCTCGGCTCACTCGGCTCGCGGCTCGGCTCACTCGGCTCGCAGCTCGGCTCACTCGGCTCGCGGCTCACGCAGATCACTCGACTCGGCTCACGCGGCTCACTCGGCTCGGCTCGGCTCACCCGACTCGGCTCGGTTTTGGCTCGGGTACGGATGGCGGCTCGGCTAGCTTGGCTCGATCCTTGAACGAAAGGGTGGTGCGGGTCGGGTGTGCAGCGCGAACCGAATTGAAGGTGGCAGAAGAAGAACCGGCACCGACGACGACTGGGCGTCAGGGGCCGATCGATGGTCGGGGATGAGGAGTCAATGGCCTGCTCGGATGCACGAGATGAAGAGAGGGATCGTCGGGGATGGTGGGCTTTCAAACGTCGGATGACTGATTTGAAGGACCGTCGGAGGTTGGCCGTTCGTGGGTGGAAGACGAGGTCGTGCGATCGCCGAAGAACTATCGAGCTGGAGACGGAGGAAGAAGAAGGGATGGAGGTAGCGGACGGCGGCGTCGGGTGAAGGATGGAGGAAGAAGAAGAAGAAGTCGAGGGGGGGGGGGGTAGGCGCGCGGCGGTAGGGTTTCCTTCTCTTTTTTTTTTAAAATATATATATATATATATATATATATATATAAATAATAATAATAATAATATTAAATATAATAAAAAATAAATGATGATATATATATATATATAAATTGAATAAAATTAATATAAATTCAAAATAAAATATTAATATTAATTAATTATAATAATATTAATAAAGATATTAATATTTATTTTAAATAAATAAAAAGAAAATATTAACATTAAAAATTGAAATAAAAATTCCCGATAATAATAATCTAATCAATATTATATTATTATTTTATCGTTTTACCAAAACTCAAATTTCCGAAAAATTCACTTAAAATGCTAAAATTTTTCCTCGAACTTCGGGGCGTTACAATTTTCATTTTTATTTATTTATTAGAATCAAAATCAAAATCAAAATCAAGGCAATGATGATACTCATCACTTTCAAGATGATCTTCATGATGGATTTAATCAAGACAATATGGACAAAAATGATGATAATTAGAATAGAGAAGATATGATGAGCAATGACCAGTCATATGTTGAAGAACAACACAATCAAGATCATAACGTGGAAACTCAAAGGTTAACATTTCATTCATTGTTTACTGCTTTATAATGTTCAAAATTGCTTACATTCTGAATAAGTAACAATTGTATTTTTTCTTTTTCTCATTTTTTTCCTCATTTTGTTTAGGGAACATCAAGAGGAATCTAGTAGTGATATAAGCATAGACGGGAGGGATGCAGACTTGCTACTGACTATTAGAGATATATCAGATAATCTAAATGCTCAAAGTCAGAAAGAAAAATATCTGCCAGAAATGATTACTACCCTTCCACTTGTGAGCTAACCTCTTCTACTTTGTGAGATGCTACCATTATTAAGTTGCAATGTCCCGAAGATCGAGGTAAAATTTTAGTATTTTATGTGAATTTTTCGGGAATTTAGGATTTTTTTGTAAAGCGATAAAATAATAATATAATATTTATTTATATTATTATCATTAGGTAATTTATCATTTTATTTTAATATTAATAATTTTTTTATTTCTTATTTATTTAAAATACTAATATTATTATTTAATAATTAATTATTTAATAGTAATATTTTAATATAAACTTTAATTAATTTCATTTGATATATTATTATTATATTAATATTTTATTATTAATAATTATTATTATTATTTAATTTATATATATATATATATATATATATTTTAAAAAAAAGGAAACCCTCGCGCGCCGCACACCCCCCCCCCCCCCCCCGATTTTCTTCTTCTTCTTCTTCTTTTTCTTCCGTTTTTCCTTCACCCGACCTTCACCCGACGAGTATTCTTCTTCGTCGTTTCCGTTCAACGCTGGCCTGCAACCGTCGCACGTTGGAGCCTCACGTCGTTGCCGCCTCGTCCATCCACGGTAGTTGAAGCCACCAGCCACCGTCGTCCGCCGTGGCTCCCCATCCATTTCCGATTCCTTCTCGGCCTCACACAACAGCAGATCTGCCGCCGCTCGTCGCCGCTCCACGAAACAGCCAGCTGCGTTCCTCGTGCGTCGTCCGCGAATCGCCAGCCCTTCTTTCTCCCTCTTCAAGCCGTAGATCTGAAGCCGTTAGCATCTCCGGTGCCATTTCTGTTGCAGTCGTGTGCGACAGCCTGCGACCACCGCATTCTGCCGCATAGTGTCGCCAAGTGACCGTAGACAAGCCCCGAAATCGTGGATCTCCGACGCAAGCATCCCACGAACCAAGTCGAATCGAGCTGAACCAACCGGGCTGCCCGTTTTTCATCCAATCCGACCCGAGACCCGCTTCCAGTCCGAGCCGCGAGCCACAAACGAATCCGAGTGAGCCGAGTGAGCCGAGCCGAGTGAGCCGAGTGAGCCGAGCCGCGAGCCGAGCCGCGAGCCGAACCGAGCCGAGCCGCGAGCCGAGTTGAGCCGAGGCCAAGCCGAGCCGAGCCGAGTTGAGCCGAGCCGAGCCGAGCCGAACGCCTTCAAGCCGAGCCGAGCTCCTTGTTTTACCAAGCCACCTAAGCCTTCCTTACTCCACTCCGGGTCACGGTGAGCCTTCGGTAAGGATTATTTTGATGAATTCCCTGATGTTACTACGTCCAATTCGAATTTAAATATTGGAATACGTTATGGTTATACTTTTCATCCCTGGAAGGTATTAAGGAGTTAGCGCATAAGTCCTCAAGTTCCGCGGCAAGTCGAATTGGAGATAACTTTCTTTCCTCGGGTAAGTCAACGGATGTGCTTCGGACCTTCTAAAACGACTTCTACTAGAGTCATCAACTAAAACCTTCGTGTTTTTGTTTAGGTTGATCTGTTGAGCGTGGATTCGATTGAGGGGCATAACCGAGTATCAGGTAAGGGTTTTCCTACTACTGGACCTCAGATCAAGGCTGGAAACGTAGTAATCCACAGGGGATTACACGTTAGTGACTGTACTGAATAACTGTATGTGTGTTGACTGTTAAGCACTGTTATTATATTTTGTCTGATGTAAAGGTACTGTGACTGCTAATTGTAGATTGGGATTCTATATTGATGGACCTTGAAGTTACGGTTCAGTATGTAGTAATCATTGGTCTGGATGTTGATCATGGAGTTTGGACAGGGAAGGACAGTGAGTCTGGTTTTGGTTGGTTAGTTGATTGGGTCTAGGGTTTTCCCTAATGGTGTGCGAATTGGTGACGCGTATAGCAACTGAGGGTGTAGTTGTTTAAACCTATACTATCTGACTGACAAAGCCTATGGCGGAACTGTAATATGAATGCCGTTGGGGTGTGACTGTTGTGGACGGTTTAGTATGGACTGAGGGGTAACGGTTAGCTTCATCTATGGGGTAGTGTGCCTTACGGAGATGTGCATCCTTCGGGAGCACTAGACTGATATGTGCATCCTTCGGGAGCACTAGACTGATAGGTGCATCCTTCGGGAGCACTAGACTGATGTGTGCATCCTTCGGGAGCACTAGACTGATAGGTGCATCCTTCGGGAGCACTAGACTGATGTGTGCATCCTTCGGGAGCACTAGACTGATATGTGCATCCTTCGGGAGCACTAGACTGATAGGTGCATCCTCCGGGAGCACTAGACTGATGTGTGCATCCTTCGGGAGCACTAGACTGATATGTGCATCCTTCGGGAGCACTGGACTGATATGTGCGTTCTACGGAACCACTAGACTGTTATGTAGGGCACCCCCGAATAGGAAGTTAACTGTTGTCCCCTAACGGGCCCAGTAGTGGGTCCCTTACTGGGTATGTTTATACTCACCCTTTCTCTTCTTAACTTTTCAGGTAAGGGCACGACTAGGGGCAGACCGACGAGGGGCAGAAAGGATGCGTGAAGGCCATATGGACGTGTCTGATTTTATTTTCGCTTCCGCTGATGTACTTTGTTAGAATATCTGTTTTGGTGATTTTCTGTTGATAACTTACAAATTTTATTTGAAACCTTTGTGAATTTTGGATTTGATGACTTGAGATTTTATTCAAAACTTTTGCAACTGTGATTTGAAACAGGGCCCGATACCGTTTTGTTGTTATATTCCTAACGTTTTAAGAAATCGTAGCTGGTTCATTATAAATTTTGTGTTGTGTGGTCGAGTCGTAGTATTGAGTAATGACCTCAGCTTAGTCCGGAAAGTTGGGTCGTTACAGTTGGTATCAGAGCCTAAGTTTTAGGTTCTGTAGACTGACTTATAATGTGAGTCTGTGTTTTGTGTCCTTATGGCTAAAACGATCCTTGCCACTCGTCAGGTACGCTCTCATGAAAGTATATGTATAACTCTATATGCATTACCTTACCTAAGTTAAGCTGCAAAGTTAATTACCATTTATGACTAAAGGGATCACTGGTGGTTGTTAGGGAAATGCCGCCAAGGAGAGGTGCACGTAGGGGTGGCCGAGGAGGCCGAGGAAGAGGAGCAGGACGCGTTCAGCCTGAGGTGCAGCCCGAAGCCAAAGCCACTGACCCGGCTGCACCAGTTACTCATGCGGATCTAGCTGCCATGGAGCAGAGGTTTAGAGATTTGATTATGCAGATGCGGGAGCAGCAGCAGCCTGCCCCGCCAGCTCCAGCACCAGCTCCTGCTCCAGCTCCGGCTCCAGTACCAGTTGCGCCCCAGGTTGTGCCGGACCAGTTGTCAGCAGAGGCTAAGCACCTAAGGGATTTCAGGAAGTATAATCCCACGACATTCGATGGGTCTTTGGAGGACCCCACCAGGGCTCAGCTGTGGTTATCGTCTTTGGAGACTATATTCCGATACATGAAATGCCCTGAGGATCAGAAAGTTCAGTGTGCTGTTTTTATGTTGACTGACAGAGGTACTGCATGGTGGGAGACGACAGAGAGAATGCTGGGTGGTGATGTGAGTCAGATCACGTGGCAGCAGTTTAAGGAGAGTTTCTGTGCGAAATTCTTCTCTGCTAGTTTGAGAGACGCCAAGCGGCAGGAGTTCCTGAACTTAGAGCAGGGTGACATGACAGTGGAGCAGTATGATGCGGAGTTTGACATGTTATCCCGCTTTGCTCCCGAGATGATAGCGACCGAGGCGGCCAGAGCTGATAAGTTTGTTAGAGGCCTCCGACTGGACATTCAGGGTTTGGTTCGAGCTTTTCGCCCTACTACTCATGCGGATGCACTGCGCCTGGCAGTGGATCTCAGTTTACAAGAGAGGGCTAATTCGTCTAAGACCGCTGGTAGAGGTTCGACATCGGGACAGAAGAGGAAGGCTGAGCAGCAGCCTGTTCCAGTGCCACAGCGGAACTTCAGAGCAGGTGGTGAGTTTCGCCGCTTCCAGCAGAAACCTTTTGAGGCAGGGGAAGCTGCCAGAGGGAAGCCGTTGTGTACCACTTGTGGAAAGTACCATCTAGGCCGTTGTTTATTCGGAACCCGGACTTGCTTTAAGTGTAGGCAAGAGGGTCATACAGCTGACAGATGCCCGTTGAGACTTACGGGGAACGCACAGAATCAGGGAGCAGGTGCTCCACACCAGGGCAGAGTCTTTGCTACCAACAAGGCTGAGGCTGAGAAGGCAGGCACGGTGGTGACAGGTACGCTTCCAGTATTGGGGCATTACGCCTTAGTTTTGTTTGATTCGGGATCGTCACATTCTTTTATCTCTTCCGCATTTGTGTTGCATGCCCGCTTAGAGGTAGAGCCCTTACACCATGTTCTATCAGTATCTACTCCTTCCGGGGAGTGTATGTTGTCGAAGGAAAGGGTGAAAGCATGCCAGATTGAGATAGCAGGCCATGTGATTGAAGTAACGATGTTAGTCCTGGATATGCTTGACTTTGATGTAATCCTGGGTATGGATTGGTTAGCCGCTAACCATGCCAGCATAGATTGTTCCCGTAAGGAGGTGACGTTTAACCCTCCCTCGATGACCAGTTTTAAATTTAAGGGAGAAGGGTCAAGGTCGTTGCCTCAGGTAATCTCAGCCATCAGGGCCAGTAAACTGCTCAGTCAGGGTACTTGGGGCATCTTAGCGAGCGTGGTGGATACTAGAGAGGCCGATGTATCCCTGTCATCAGAACCGGTAGTGAGGGACTATCCGGATGTCTTTCCTGAGGAACTTCCAGGGTTACCTCCGCACAGGGAGGTTGAGTTTGCCATAGAGTTGGAGCCGGGCACGGTTCCTATATCCAGGGCCCCTTACAGAATGGCCCCCGCAGAGCTGAAAGAACTGAAGGTGCAGTTGCAAGAGTTGCTCGATAAGGGATTCATCCGACCGAGCGTGTCACCTTGGGGTGTGCCAGTTTTATTCGTTAAGAAGAAGGATGGATCGATGCGGCTATGCATTGACTATAGGGAGTTGAACAAGGTAACCGTGAAGAACAGATATCCCTTGCCCAGGATCGACGATCTATTTGACCAGTTACAGGGAGCCACAGTGTTCTCTAAGATTGATCTTCGGTCGGGATACCATCAGCTGAGGATTAAGGATGGTGATATACCGAAGACAGCATTTCGTTCCAGGTATGGACACTACGAGTTTATTGTGATGTCTTTTGGTTTGACGAATGCTCCGGCAGTGTTTATGGATTTGATGAACAGAGTGTTTAGGGAATTCCTAGATACTTTTGTGATCGTGTTTATTGATGATATCTTGATATACTCCAAGACGGAAGCCGAACATGAGGAGCATTTACGTATGGTTTTACAAACACTTCGGGATAATAAGTTGTATGCTAAGTTCTCGAAATGCGAGTTTTGGCTGAAGCAGGTGTCCTTTCTGGGCCACGTGGTTTCTAAGGCTGGAGTCTCTGTGGATCCAGCTAAGATAGAGGCAGTCACCGGTTGGACCCGACCCTCCACAGTCAGTGAGGTTCGTAGCTTTCTGGGTTTGGCAGGTTATTATCGACGGTTTGTGGAGAATTTTTCTCGTATAGCTACTCCTCTTACTCAGTTGACCAGGAAGGGAGCTCCTTTTGTTTGGAGCAAGGCATGTGAGGACAGTTTCCAGAACCTTAAACAGAAGCTAGTTACCGCACCGGTTCTTACTGTACCTGATGGTTCTGGCAGTTTTGTGATATATAGTGATGCTTCCAAGAAGGGTTTGGGTTGTGTTTTGATGCAACAGGGTAAGGTGGTCGCTTATGCTTCTCGTCAGTTGAAGAGTCATGAGCAGAACTACCCTACACATGATTTAGAGTTGGCAGCAGTGGTTTTTGCCTTGAAAATATGGAGGCATTACTTATATGGTGAAAAGATACAGATCTTCACGGACCATAAGAGCTTGAAATACTTATTTACTCAGAAAGAATTGAATATGAGACAGCGGAGATGGCTTGAGTTAGTGAAGGATTACGATTGTGAGATACTGTATCATCCAGGCAAGGCAAATGTGGTAGCTGATGCTCTTAGTAGAAAGGTATCACATTCAGCAGCACTTATTACCCGACAGTCCCCATTGCATCGGGATCTCGAGCGGGCTGAGATTGCAGTGTCAGTGGGGGCAGTCACTATGCAGTTAGCCCAGTTGACGGTACAGCCGACTTTGAGGCAAAGGATCATTGATGCTCAGAGTAACGATCCTTATTTGGTTGAGAAACGTGGCCTAGCCGAGGCTGGACAAGCGGTTGAGTTCTCCATATCCTCTGATGGGGGACTTTTGTTTGAGAGACGCCTCTGTGTGCTGTCAGACAGTGCGGTTAAGACAGAATTATTATCTGAGGCTCATAGTTCCCCATTTTCCATGCACCCGGGTAGTACGAAGATGTATCAGGATCTGAAGCGGGTTTATTGGTGGCGTAACATGAAGAGGGAAGTAGCAGAATTTGTTAGTAGATGCTTGGTGTGTCAGCAGGTTAAGGCACTAAGGCAGAAACCAGCGGGTTTATTACAACCCTTGAGTATACCGGAATGGAAGTGGGAAAACGTGTCCATGGATTTCATTACAGGACTGCCGAGGACCCTTAGGGGTTTTACAGTGATTTGGGTTGTGGTGGACAGACTTACCAAGTCAGCACACTTCGTTCCGGGTAAATCCACCTATACTGCTAGTAAGTGGGCACAGCTGTACATGTCGGAGATAGTGAGATTACATGGAGTGCCAGTGTCGATTGTTTCTGATAGAGATGCTCGTTTCACTTCTAAATTCTGGAAGGGTTTGCAGACGGCTATGGGAACGAGGTTAGACTTTAGTACAACTTTCCATCCACAGACTGACGATCAGACTGAGCGTCTGAACCAAGTTTTAGAGGATATGTTGCGGGCGTGTGCATTGGAATTTCCAGGTAGTTGGGACTCCCATTTGCATTTGATGGAATTTGCTTATAATAACAGTTATCAGGCTACTATTGGCATGGCACCATTTGAGGCCTTGTACGGAAAATGTTGTAGATCCCCGGTTTGCTGGGGTGAGGTGGGTGAGCAGAGATTGATGGGTCCTGAGTTAGTTCAGTCTACCAACGAAGCGATACAGAAGATTAGATCACGCATGCATACCGCTCAGAGTAGACATAAGAGTTATGCAGATGTGAGGCGGAAGGATCTCGAATTTGAGGTAGAGGACAAGGTGTTCTTAAAGGTAGCACCTATGAGAGGTGTCTTACGTTTTGAAAGGAGGGGAAAGCTGAGTCCCCGTTTTGTTGGGCCGTTTGAGATTCTGGAGCGGATTGGCCCTGTAGCTTATCGCTTGGCGTTGCCACCATCACTCTCGACAGTTCATGATGTGTTCCATGTCTCCATGTTGAGGAAGTACGTGCCAGATCCATCCCATGTAGTGGATTACGAGCCACTGGAAATTGATGAAAACTTGAGCTATACCGAACAACCCGTTGAGGTGCTGGCTAGAGAGGTGAAAACGTTGAGGAATAAAGAAATTCCTTTGGTTAAAGTCTTATGGCGGAATCACCGGGTGGAAGAGGCTACATGGGAGCGAGAAGATGACATGAGATCCCGTTATCCCGAGCTGTTCGAGAAATAAAACTTTCGAGGACGAAAGTTCCCTAAGGAGGGAAGAATGTAACGCCCCGAAGATCGAGGTAAAATTTTAGTATTTTATGTGAATTTTTCGAGAATTTAGGATTTTTTTGTAAAGCGATAAAATAATAATATAATATTTATTTATATTATTATCATTAGGTAATTTATCATTTTATTTTAATATTAATAATTTTTTTTATTTCTTATTTATTTAAAATACTAATATTATTATTTAATAATTAATTATTTAATAGTAATATTTTAATATAAACTTTAATTAATTTCATTTAATATATTATTATTATATTAATATTTTATTATTAATAATTATTATTATTATTTAATTTATATATATATATATATATTTTTTAAAAAAAGGAAAACCTCGCGCGCTGCACACCCCCCCCCCCCCGATTTTCTTCTTCTTCTTCTTCTTTTTCTTCCGTTTTTCCTTCACCCGACGAGTATTCTTCTTCGTCGTTTCCGTTCAACGCTGGCCTGCAACCGTCGCACGTTGGAGCCTCACGTCGTTGTCGCCTCGTCCATCCACGGTAGTTGAAGCCACCAGCCACCGTCGCCCGCCGCGGCTCCCCATCCATTTCTGATTCCTTCTCGGCCTCACACAACAGCAGATCTGCCGCCGCTCGTCGCCGCTCCACGAAACAGCCAGCTGCGTTCCTCGTGCGTCGTCCGCGAATCGCCAGCCCTTCTTTCTCCCTCTTCAAGCCGTAGATCTGAAGCCGTTAGCGTCTCCGGTGCCATTTCTGTTGCAGTCGTGTGCGACGGCCTGCGACCATCGCATTCCGCCGCATAGTGTCGCCAAGTGACCGTAGACAAGCCCTGAAATCGTGGATCTCCGACGCAAGCACCCCACGAACCAAGTCGAATCGAGCTGAACCAACCGGGCTGCCCGTTTTTCATCCAATCCGACCCGAGACCCGCTTCCAGTCCGAGCCGCAAGCCACAAACGAATCCGAGTGAGCCGAGTGAGCCGAGCCGAGTGAGCCGCGTGAGCCGAGCCGAGTTAGCCGAGCCGAGTGAGCCGAGCCGAGTGAGCTGAGTGAGCTGAGCCGCGAGCCAAGTGAGCCGAGCCGCGAGCCGAATCGAGCCAAGCCGCGAGCCGAGCTGCGAGCCGAACCGAGCCGAGCCGCGAGCCGAGTTGAGCCGAGCCGCGAGCCGAGTTGAGCCGAGCCACAAGCCGAGCTGTGAGCCGAGGCCAAGCCGAGCCGAGCCGAGTTGAGCCGAGCCGAGCCGAGCCGAACGCCTTCAAGCCGAGCCAAGCTCCTTGTTTCACCAAGCCACCTAAGCCTTCCTTACTCCACTCCGGGTCACGGTGAGCCTTCGGTAAGGATTATTTTGATGAATTCCCTGATGTTACTACGTCCAATTCGAATTTGAATATTGGAATACGTTATGGTTATACTTTTCATCCCTTGAAGGTATTAAGGAGTTAGCGCATAAGTCCTCGGGTTCCGCGGCAAGTCGAATTGGAGATAGCCTTCTTTCCTCGGGTAAGTCAACGGATGTGCTTCGGACCTTCTAAAACGACTTCTACTAGAGTCATCAACTAAAACCTTCGTGTTTTTGTTTAGGTTGATCTGTTGAGCGTGGATTCGATCGAGGGGCATAACCGAGTATCAGGTAAGGGTTTTCCTACTACTGGACCTCAGATCGAGGCTGGAAACGTAGTAATCCACAGGGGATTACACGTTAGTGACTGTACTGAATAACTGTATGTGTGTTGACTGTTAAGCACTGTTATTATATTTTGTCTGATGTAAAGGTACTGTGACTGCTAATTGTAGATTGGGATTCTATATTGATGGACCTTGAAGTTACGGTTCAGTATGTAGTAATCATTGGTCTGGATGTTGATCATGGAGTTTGGACAGGGAAGGACAGTGAGTCTGGTTTTGGTTGGTTAGTTGATTGGGTCTAGGGTTTTCCCTAATGGTGTGCGAATTGGTGACGCGTATAGCAACTGAGGGTGTAGTTGTTTAAACCTATACTATCTGACTGACAAAGCCTATGGCGGAACTGTAATATGAATGCCGTTGGGGTGTGACTGTTGTGGACGGTTTAGTATGGACTGAGGGGTAACGGTTAGCTTCATCTATGGGGTAGTGTGCCTTACGGAGATGTGCATCCTTCGGGAGCACTAGACTGATATGTGCATCCTTCGGGAGCACTAGACTGATAGGTGCATCCTTCGGGAGCACTAGACTGATGTGTGCATCCTTCGGGAGCACTAGACTGATAGGTGCATCCTTCGGGAGCACTAGACTGATGTGTGCATCCTTCGGGAGCACTAGACTGATATGTGCATCCTTCGGGAGCACTAGACTGATAGGTGCATCCTCCGGGAGCACTAGACTGATGTGTGCATCCTTCGGGAGCACTAGACTGATATGTGCATCCTTCGGGAGCACTGGACTGATATGTGCGTTCTACGGAACCACTAGACTGTTTTGTAGGGCACCCCCGAATAGGAAGTTAACTGTTGTCCCCTAACGGGCCCAGTAGTGGGTCTCTTACTGGGTATGTTTATACTCACCCTTTCTCTTCTTAACTTTTCAGGTAAGGGCACGGCTAGGGGCAGACCGACGAGGGGCAGAAAGGATGCGTGAAGGCCATATGGACGTGTCTGATTTTATTTTCGCTTCCGCTGATGTACTTTGTTAGAATATCTGTTTTGGTGATTTTCTGTTGATAACTTACAAATTTTATTTGAAACCTTTGTGAATTTTGGATTTGATGACTTGAGATTTTATTCAAAACTTTTGCAACTGTGATTTGAAATAGGGCCCGATACCGTTTTGTTGTTATATTCCTAACGTTTTAAGAAATCGTAGCTGGTTCATTATAAATTTTGTGTTGTGTGGTCGAGTCGTAGTATTGAGTAATGACCTCAGCTTAGTCCGGAAAGTTGGGTCGTTACATAAGTAGTACTCTAAACCAACCTTCAGTGGCTCCATTGGATCAAACTGTACAAATTCATGAGGTGCCACCATCAATTTCAAATGTAAATGAAGAATCTCAACTCGTATGTAAACACAACAACTATGTAGTCCTTTCAATTAAGAGTTTGTTTCTTATCTAATATTATGCATTGTAGGAAATACAAAAAAATGATCAACCAGTTACTTTGGCTGAGATAGAAAAAGAGAAAGAAAATAAACAAGTAACTGATGATCAAACAATTGGAAATGTGCAGTAATCTACCTCAACTGAAAAAAAATAGAATCTCAATTGGTATGTATACATAAGAATATGTGTAGTCCTTTAAATTAATAGTTTCTTACTTGTCTAATATCATACATTATAGGAAACAACAAAACAACAAGTTGAGATTCAAAAAAATAATGAAGCAGTTACTTTGGTTGAAAATGAACCAGTAACAAAGAAAGAAAGTTCTACAATTGATTTAGAACCTATATCGGTATGTATATAAAAGAACTCTGAAGTACTTTGCATCAATTATTATTGTTTTTTATTTTTTTTCCTTAGTTAACAATATTATGCATTATAGGAAATAAATGAAGATCAACAAAAACCAAAGAAGAGAAGAAAGCTATGTAAAATAGCAAATAAATACGTGCCTGATCAAGATCAACACGTTAATCCACCCACAACATCTACTGAGATCATATCAAAACCAACAATACTTGTACCAGATGTCGAAATCATTGATGTAGATAGATATAATCCCATGTAGCAAGTGGATGAAAAATTATGGAACGAATACTTAGAATGGAAAAGATCAAGAAAAACAACTCATGAAGAAAGGAAAGTAGTCTCCACAATCAGAAAGAAAGATTTTTTCAAAAGCTTGAAAAAAACACATGGATACTAGGAGACGTAAGTACTCTTTCTAAGTTTCATTTTATATATAAAAACACATGATCGAGTACAACATCCTTTATCTAAACCAAACGATCGTTTATATATATTACACGATCGCTTAGTAAGGAAAAAAATGTTGTAAACGATCACTAGTATTTTCTAAACGATCCCTTCTATTCACTAAACGATCGCTTATACTCTTCTTTCATTCACTAAACGATCATTTAATTTTCTTTGTAGATCATGGATTTGCTATTATCTCACTTGCAGAAAAAATGTTGTATATCAAGAGACTTTGCAAGTATACTTTTACGGCAATAGATTCCGCGTTTATAGTAAGTTGTTATTCTTTAATTTTTTTTGTATAGAAGTTAAACTGCATAATTATATTCTAACTAAATTTTTTTACTTGTTCTTCAAGACTGGAATCAATAAACCACACTGCATAGTTTGGCAACATCTTTTTTATACTCATCTGCTGACAGCAGACAATAAGAAAACTAATTGGAAAGACACAACAACACACTTAAATCTATGGACAGAAGAAGATTTGGAATACTATTTCAACACAGCTGTTGGTGATTTCCAAGAAAAACCAGGGTGGGAAGATGTCAACTACGTGATTGGCTGTATCAACATAAAAGAACACTGATTGGCTATTGCAGCTGATATGAGGAAATGCAAGATCTACATGTACGACTTGATGCCAAATTATGTTGAGAAGAAACTTGTTGATCAAGCTCTTGAAATGCCTGCACGATGCATCGCCTCACTCGCAATTGCAATTGGAGTGGACCCCCATTCAAAACGATTCAATTATGGCCCTTGGCCAGTACTCAGATCAACTACCACATTACAAAAAGGGCATTCATTGGATTGTAGCATTTTCTGTTCTAAATTTATTGAATGCCTTCTAACAAATGCTGACCATGATTGTCTAATTGTAAAAAACATGAAACTGTTTAGACAACAGTATGTACTGAAACTTTGGGCAAATAAATACTTTTGGTAAATAAATATATATTTGGTTCTTCTACTTTTGAGTTAATGTTTGTATTCGTTTAGATACATATCACAAAACAATTGTATAAAAATATAAAAACATTCGCGTACAGAAATACTCATTGTGCATATATATTTAAACGATCATTTAGTAAAGTCTAAACGATCTTCTTAATAAACATAAAAAATATTAAGCGATTATTTATATAAACCACACTAATATCTAAAAGAATACTAAGCGATTTCTTAATGTACAGATGAAGAATATTAAGCAATCGTTTATATGTATCACACTAATGTAAAAGGTCGTGCATATATCTTTAAGCGATCGTTTAGTAAAGTCTAAACGATCTTCTTGATAAACATAAAAAATATTAAACGATCATTTATATAAACCACACTAATATCTAAAAGAATATTAAGCGATTTCCTAACGTACAGGTGAAGAATATTAAGCGATCGTTTATATGTATCACACTAATGTAAAAGATCGTGCATATATCTTTAAGCGATCGTTTAGCAAAGTCTAAACGATCTTCTTAATAAACATAAAAAAATATCAAGCGATCGTTTATATATCTAATGTCTAAACGATATCAACTCTCCATCAAATTTAATATCAAATGTGTATACATAATAATGAAAGAAAGATAGTACGTATTTTCATTAATTGTTCAAATCTTGCCTTGCTTACAAGTCCTACTATTATGTCCTTTACGATTACAATTGGAACATCTGGTTGAATTACTAAATTCCCCAACTGATGGAATTCTTTGCTTTCTTGGTCTTCTAGCTTGCCGTTTAAAGACTGGAGGTAATATTTTCATGATAGAATCTATAACTCTCAAATTAAAATGAGATCCAACAGGTTGAATACAACCATTGTATGTTGCTGATAGTGTTTCTCTATAATAAAACTCAGATATATAAGAACGAGTATCTAAATTAAGCATTCGTAGAACAACAAGAGCATGTGTATAAAGAATTTTTTCAACATCCCATACTCGACAACTACAACATCTCACGTTTAACTTCACATTAAACTGTCGATTTTCATCTGTTACTTGGTATTCAGTTGTACTTATTGGATCAATCTAATACATAACACAAATAAAGACAATTAATAACATAAGAAGAAATAGATTCCAATCTCTGTATACATCGGATATATATAGATATTAATCTATCAGTACCTATCTGAGACAGGAACAGATAAATTGCTATCTTTATCTATTGGATAGACAAAGATAGCAATCTATCTTTAACTGTTCGAGATAAAAAATAAAAAAATAAAAAATCTTACCAATAATCTTCTCGACTTTTCATCTTTTAAACGTAGAATGTTCTCAGCCCAAGAAGTCAAATGACTCTTCATTGTAGAAGCAGCTTTACTTCGTTCATAAAACCACTTTTGTAATACATCCCTAATTGAACAAAGCAATGTTGCCACAAGTAGTTCTCTAAGATCTTTAAACACAGAATTTACACTTTCTGCACAATTTGATGTCATCATTCTATACCTTCGCCTACGTGAATATGCCCGAGATCACTTCTCAAAACCAAAACTACTAAGATAATCTCTAATATTTGAACAAATAGACTCCGTTCATCTCATGTGGTACTCAAATTCTTCAACAGTGTAAGCATAAGCACCGCTAAAGAAATACTTATCAAGTAGTGGATCCTTAAAATAGAGTTTCAAGTTACTTAAAAGATGTTTGTGCACACACAATACTCAACATCAGGAAACACTCTTAAAACTCCTTTGGGGATGCTAAGATGCCTATCAGAAACAATGACTAAATTAGCTCGCTATGAAAAACTACTTCGTATCTTCTCAAAAAACCATGTCCATGATCCATCATTTTCAGAATCTACAATGACAAAAGCAAGAGCGAAGATTTCATTGTTACCATCTTGTGATGAAGTTGTTAATCGGATGCCACCAAACTTACACTTCAAAAATGTCCCATCAACAGAAATAATAGGTCTACAATATTTTCACCCCTCAATTGATGCACCAAAAGCCATAAAACAAAACTTGAAATGACTACTGTCATCCATTTCTAAAGCGGTGCATGTACCTATAATAATTAAAAACACATTTCTATCAGCACAAATAAAAAAGAACAGAAAGAATATCAAAGATGCCAATATTGGTCTATCTAGATAGACTGTGATATTAGTCTATCCACATCTATCTGCAAATCAATTTAAATTTGATATAAAAAACTGATCATACTTGGGTTTGATTCAACCAATTTATCAAAGAATCTTAGAACCAATGCATACGATTCAACTGTGTCACCGTGTAATATTTTTACCATATGTTCTTTTGCCCTCTAAGCTTTCTGGTAACTTATATTAACTCCAAGATTTGTACGAGCCTTATGCACAATCTCTTTAGAAATGGAACGATCAGTAGACATAAATCTAAAATCATCTATCAAACAATTGCCAATTACTGTTGAAGAAGCTTGCATGTGAGAACTTTAGGCAGTACTCAATGAACAATCATGGTCAGAAGTGTATTTTCGTAGCATCCACAAATCATTCTTCTTATAAGAGATGCCCTTACATACCATTTGCAGCCTTCTTGCAGACATCTAAATTCAAGAGACCTCAAATTTGATACTGTAGTCTTAAATTGAAAGTTGTTCTTCACTGCTATTATGCAAAAACATTTTGAAAGCACTTCTTTACTTTCAAATAAACTTTTTTCCTTCGAATCAGAATAATAAGAGATGTCTCTTATAACTTCATCATTTGAAACAAAAGAAGAAAAACCTATATTCAGTGACATATCAACATTCCCCCGTACACTACTAGATGAAGAAGACGTTCTCAAACAATCAACACTTACATGCGCAATTAATGGATGTCTACTAGTTGCATCTTTAACAAAAGCTAAATACCAAGCAACATCATTATCCTTCTTTATCGGCACCACAATTTGAACATTACTTTTACCAAAATTGTAAAACAGATAATTCTACTGATTCATCCCAATTCAAGTTGTTCACATATCAAAGAAACCAAAGAATTTAAGTTGACTTGCATATCTACCAGAATTTCGGACACTGAGTAATTCTCATAAATATTGCAGCAATTCCATTGACCTTCATAAAAAACAACAATAGGAAGACATTCTAATCTGAAAAAAAAAAAAGAAAATATAATTAAGTATTTAGATGTAATAAGAGAATACGAAACGATCGTGCAAAGAAGTTAATAAATACTAAACGATCGTTTAACACCAATACACGATCGTATATAATAAATTAAACAATCGTTTAAAGACACTGATCGTTTAAACCATCGTGCAAAGAAGTTAATAAATACTAAACGATCGTTTAACACCAATACACAATCGTTTAAAGACACTGATCGTTTAAACCATCATGCAAAGTAGTTAATAAATACTAAACTATCGTTTAACACAAATACACGATTGTATATAATAATTAAACGAGCGTTTACGTTTAAACCATCATATCCAATTTGATACACGATCATTTAAAGATATTGTTCGTTTAAACCATCTTATTTAAATTGATACACGATCAATTTTAGATGCTTATCGTTTAAACAACCATATTGAATTTGATACAAAATCGTTTAAAGATGCGGATTATACAAAATATTGAAAATTTTCGTGTTCATAAAGATGAACGATCGTCTTCATATAACAAAATGATAGTCTGTATATTGTTAAACGATCATGTTGTAGAGATAAACGATCAAGTAATTCAATGAAAATTATCCTGAAAAAATTCAAACTATTGATCTTCATAATGATTTACACATCTTATAGTGATTCTTAAAAGTTCAAAACAAAATAAAAAACCTTAAATTCTTACAAACAACAAAAAACTCAAACGACATTCATACTGAAATATAAATTCTTAAATCAACGTAAACAATAATTAAGGATGTCTTACAGTAATACCTACATATACTAAATATTCTATCTTGACGCCGAAATATATAATTCTGAACGAAATTTTATAATCAACTAAGTAGTTAAAAAAAATGATATTTAGAATACTCACTGAAACCAGAAAAACTGAGATGATATCAACAGAACAGTATACATGATCTTGATTGTCCAAGATGACAAGAAGGGAAATGATGTTATCGAAGATAATGGATATCAGAGCGAATGTTGTCAAAAATTACGAAAAATAACTCGGAATAGCTTGAATGATCCAGATGAAAGATATATAAAAGACGAGATGAATAACTCGAAAATGACGATTGTGAAAAAATCGGGAAGACGAAGAAAAACAGATTCGAAAGATCGTTTTAAAAGATTAAGGGCAAATAAGGAATTCTGAAAAAATAATTTGTCTTAATGGGCTTGTTACACGGGCCGTAAATAGTTTACAGTTTTGTTACATTTATGTAAGCTTCCCAAAACGAAAAAACAACTTTTATAAAATTATTTTTTTTAGTTTTCAAATTTTGTTTTAGTTGTTTCTAAGCGAATAGTAAAATGTAGATACCAAATAAAAAATTTTATAGACGTAAATAGTATTTATAGTTTAATTTTCAAAAACCAAAATAAAAAATCAAATAGTTATCAAATCATACATTGATTTTTTTAAAAAAAAAATTGTGCATGTTTCATTGGTTTTTCTTTTTAAATTATAATTTTTACATTTGACAAAGAAACATTGCAATCTAATCAATTCTAAAAGAAAAAAAATACTTTTTTATTTGGTTTTTTAAAATATTAATAGAAATGATCTTTTAAAAAATATAACAAAGCGGAAAAATATTTACACTGTAAACGGAAAAAGTCCACAGGCGTGGAAAATACCAAAAATGCCCCGTCAACAACGCGCGCGTAATATATTTGGTACATGACCGTTTAGATTTGACTATTGTTTGGTACACGATCGTTTAGATTTGGCTACAATTTATTTTTACAATTCTATAGTTTAATTTTGTTACACTTGATTGTTTAAATTTGGTTACACGATCGTTTAGGTTTGGACCCAAATCTAAACAATTTTTTTTTCAAAATTTGGTACACGATCGTTTATATTTGACTAAACAATTTTTTTTTAATTTTTTTGGGTACATGATCCTTTAGATTTGTCTACACAATGATTTATTTTTTTTAGACGACCAGTTACTTTTTTTTACACAATAGTTTATATTTGGCTACTCCAATCTAAATTATCTTTTTTCACAATAGTTTATACACGATCTTTTAGATTTTGCTATTTTTTGTACACGGTTGTTTAGATTTTGTTACCCAAATTTAAATGACGTAAAAAAAGAAGAGGAAAAGAAGAAAAACATGGAAAGAAATCACAACGAATAAAAAAAAAAGAGGAAGACATGAAAAGAAATCGCAGTGGAAAAAAAAAAGGAAGAAACGATGAAAGAAATCTTAGCGAAGAGGAGAAGAAAGACGGAATGACAAATCTGAAATATTTAAAAAATAGCTAATTTCATGAGCTTTATTACACGGGTCGTAAAGAGTTTAGTGTTTTTGTTAAATTTATGAAAAAATTTTTTAATAGAAAGTTGGTAAAATAATGTTTATTAGTTTAATTTTCAAAAATTCAAAACAATTTCGTGTGTGTGTGTATATAATATTTTAGAGTTATTTTCGTAGGTAGAAAGAAAGTAATGGAAAAAAGGAATGTTTGCAACAAATGAGTATGTGTTTGGAAGTTTGTCTGTGGTTTGTGGTTGTGTGGTGGGACAAAGCTTCCACTACCAAATACCTTTCTAATTAAACTCTTCCCACCACGCAAGCCCCCACCCCCATGCCTATCATTTCTACTAATTGCTTTTAAACCATCACATTATCTCTTTTCATCACTCCCATCATTCTCTTAAAACAAAAATGTCTCACCCTTCACTTCCGTCAACAGTCAAACCAAAATCAAACTCTTAAAAGTGTTTTTAAGATGACTCAGCACTCTACATTGAAGCCAAAACTACACCTAATCATCTTAGGTGTATAAAAACACAAATCTAATATATCATTACATTTTATTCCATTTCATTTTAGAAACTTTTAATCGAACCACATTTCTTGATTTTATTAATATTTAAATTATAACTCATCTGATAGCTCAGTCTCTTAAAATTATTATTTTATCAAAATTGTTTAAACAATGATATCCATCTTGATAGGAAAAAAAAATATATTATGTGAATATATTTTCAAAATTTTGAGAGAAAATGCTAATAAATAACAAAAATTTAATTTAAGATCACTAAAACTACATTAACACTGAAATTGGACTAGACTAAAATTAACAAAATTGAAATGGTAAAGATAAAAAATGATATTATAACCTATAACCTATTATTTTATTACATCTCTTACCTTTTGCTTTTCTTTTTCTATATATATAGAGAGAGAGAGAGAGAGTAAAGTTTAAATCTTAGTTTAATAATATATACTTGTCATACCTATTTTTAATTTTTGAAAAAAAAATGAAAAGGTAAATACAATAAGTAAACTTAGGGTACGTAGCATTTTATTAGATTTGACACATGTAGCTTAGAATATGTGGCACTATGACATTTAGAAGTTTTTCATTTAAAATGTAAGAAGAGAAAACTTTAGGATAAAGCTTGAAATAGATTTGGGTTAATACCACACTAATAGTCTATAATTTTTTAGGCACTTCTTAAACTTGTCTATTTTATCCTCAATATATATTAAACACAATCAGTTAGGTACTTTCATAAAAAGAAATAATATAAAATTTTGTTTGAAATAAAACTAACATCATTAAATTAATTTAATATCATGTTTATGATATGTTCATATTTCACTTAGGTAATACCATGTGTCCATTTCCTTTTTCTTCTTTTTTTTTTTCCTTTGATTTTACGCCAACTTTTTTGTTAACCAATTTTAGGATGAAAAATTTTAATTCAAGTTTTAGGGTTTAGTTTTCATTTGGTCTTATAAGTTTCCATATTTTACATTTTTAATCAAACTTTGTATTTGATTACAATATAAATCCATTATAATTTTACTATGAATTTTAGTCTGATTTTAACGTAGTCTCCTAATCTAAAAAAAAATCACAAAAATTTATTCATTTATAATTTTTTTTTTGTTAATATATATTAATTACTAGAATAACTGTATGGTGAAATTTCAAATTTAATTTAACAGTAATGATAAAAAAAAGTGAAATTAGCTAATTATATCTTTTTAAAAAATTTAACTGATCACCGATAATAAAAGCGGAAAATAGATATATAACAAAAAATTAAAGTTAAAAATATAAATCTTGAAATTTAAAAAAATTATAAAATAAAACAAAACTCATTCAAATATCAATAATGAAATTGTAGTATTTTAAAATTTAGAGTCTAAATTAAAACTAAAAAGTATAATTTTAAATTTTAGGATGAAATTTTAAATTTAAGGATGAAATGAAAATTAAAGCCAAAATCTAAAATCTAACCATTAAAAAGTACTTTTCACTTTAGCAAATAAATTAGCTTAGGATATTAAATGGAAAATAGGTAAAATACTTCTCTGTTTGGTTGGCTATTTATGTAGTGGTCTTGTTCTAGTGGCCAAAAGTTTTCTACTTAGGTTCACACTCCTTTTCTTATTTTTATTTTTTATATATTTTTATCTTTTTTTAAAGTAGAATTTGGTAATTAATTAATGAGCCAAAGTGGGTGCCAAACATGTATTTATTTCCAAACCCTTTGAAGAAGTCAACATATTAAAGCATAAAACAGGGCACTAGTGAATTATTTTATTAAATTATAAATATACAAATTTACAATGAATCAGTGTAGAAATCTTGGAAATTTTGGTAATATTTGTGAGGATTAGATAAAATAATGTTGTCACATTATCGGTAACACCTACCACAATATAATAGAATTAAATGGGAGCACAATTTAAAGAATATGAATATATGACTCGATTGTTAGATTTATAATTTACGCAAGTGCGCTCTACTTTAAACTCGTGTTTATAATGGTTAACTTCTCTTGTTTATAATAGTTAACTTACACATACTAAATTTTTAGTGGTACCTTTAGTACAAATAGAGTGGAAGAATTTGAACCACAAACCTTTTACATTTTTAGTAGTTTAGTAGTTGGGATGTCCCTTTCAATTTTTTATATTGTACAGATCAGGATTCCATTAGAAAAAATCAAACACTTAAAATTTTAAATTACATTAACATAACCCTGAGACCAAACTCTCTTGAAATGATACATAATACATAAATGGTTTCAAACGAATTTATTCCATATGCTAAACTACTACATTGGAATGAAATCAAAAGACTTTGATCATCCAATAACACCAAATTCAAGACATATTGAAACATGAAAGACAAGAATGCATGGATGTTCATTACATAGTTGAAATATTCATAGTTTCTCAAAGTAAACAATATCCAGATGAAGAATTGTCCTAAATTGCAGCAAATACATCCATCAAAAAGAGATTCAGAACTAAACACATACACAACAAAGCTCCTCGACACTGGATCTCATGAAAGAATAACATAGCATCATCATTGACATGATGCTCAGCTAAGTAAAAGACTAGATGTCTCAACAATTCTAGACAAACACAAAACCAGTGGCAAAAAAAAAATGAATATGATCGATGAAGAGATGCAGATCAGAATCAATTGGTAATGGAGATGCGAACTACCTTGTTCCTTAAAGAAGTAACATGTTTGGTAGATATTGCAAAGACTCACCTGGACAAAACCCCTTCTGTACAAGAAAAGAACCCAATATGTTACACGTAGTTTGACACTGAAGAAATCTTTATAGTTTTGTTTGATTTGGTTCCTCCCTCTGCAAGGGAAAATGGCTATTTGATGTGAAAAGAAAACCAACTACAGACTGTCATGTTCATATTCAACGAAGCAAGGGCTCATGCCTACATTGTTGCCTGAAGTTTACAGAACGCCTCATATTCAGCTGTGTCGGACCAATTCAACAGATCGGAAACATCACTTTTTACTACTATTTTTTATGGGTTGAGAGTAGTCTATGGGGAGCAGATTAAATCAAGTATAAGAATCAACAGGATTGTCTAACACGGAGCAACATCAGGTCATCTACCCTCAGATTTCACCAGCTGAGAGAACACCCTACTCATGGAGACTCCAGAAAGATCATCGACACCCGGAATGTCGAACCGTGTGGCTGAAACACCTGCCTCAATGCTGTTGAAATTGTTAATTTGTGGAGAGAGCTCACCAATCATATTCGTACTGTTATCTTCAGGATCAGTTTCAATGACAGCTTCTTGTAGTTGAAGCGCATACTCCAAATTCCATAAAACGTCTCCCATTGATGGTCTGTCAACTCCATAGTCAGCCAAGCATTTTTCAGCAGTTTCTCCAAACTTTCTAAGAGAAGTTGCTCTAATTTTTCCTACTAAAGTAGAATCAATGATTTGATCCAACTGCCCTTTCTTCTGCCATTTCATTGCCCATTCAGCTAAGTTTACCATTTCTCTAGGAAGGGTTGGATCTATGACAGGTCGTGCACAAAGGACTTCAAACAAAACAACCCCAAAAGAATAAACATCCGATTTCTCAGTCAGTTGTTGCCTCCGGAAATATTCAGGATCAAGGTACCCAAAACTTCCTTTCACAGCTGTACTGACATGGGTTTGATCAATTTCAGGTCCTGTCTTTGAAAGCCCAAAGTCAGCAACCTTTGCCATGAGAGTTTCATCGAGTAAAATATTAGCAGACTTCACATCACGATGAATAACGGGTTTAGCATAACCAGTGTGGAGGTAATGAAGTCCCCTAGCGGCTCCAATGCAGATCTCCAATCTCTCTTTCCAGCTCAAACTAGGGAAATCAGAACCATATAGATGACTCTTCAGTGTTCCCTGCTCCATGTACTCGTAAATCAGTATCATCTCATTCCTCTCATCACAGTATCCAATCAATGAAACAAGATGGCGATGACGAAACTGTGATAGCATCTCGATTTCAGTTTGAAACTCTGCTAGTCCTTGTTGGGAACGTGGATTACCCCTCTTTACAGCAACTTTGGTGCCATCATTTAAAACTCCTTTGTATACTTTCCCGAACCCACCAATACCAATAACCCAACTCTCATCAAAGTTATTAGTAGCCTCTTGAACTGTTGCAAAAGGTATGCGATATCCAAAGTTGGAAGCAGCACTTGTGATTGTACCATTTGAGTATTTACTTCCCATAGTGTGTGACATTGCTCCAGCAGTGGATATTGAAATCCATGTTTTCGATGGAGCTTGATGCATTCCCTTTCTTCTTTGTTTGTGCAGTATAAACAGAATGCCAACCAATAGAGCTGCAACAAATGCCCCAACGCACACACCCACAATGACACCAACGTGCTTGATTGAAGAATTCGAGTCTGGAAAACTAAATACAGAGTCTTTCCCACTAAGACTGCCAACTGAGTTATTCATTTTCATGATTTCCAGACCATTTAAAATGGCATTTGGATACACATTAGCTATATTCGCTGGGCCAATACTCACAAGAAGTGAGTCATTCTTGATCACTCCTGATACAGAGTCTATATAGTATGGAGTGCTCAAAGCATTATTAAGACGAACACTGAGATCTAGACCCCCAGCAACCAGCCATGAGTCAACGTAAACATTGAAATAAAGTTCGTGTAGAGATTTGCTCAAAATATCACAGAAGTGAAACCTAACAAGATACTGAAACTCAGGATCCACTTTAAACTTCCACGTCACGTTGAAATTGCTGTTTGGATCATCCTTCGAGTTCATCTCAGCAAGGGTACCATAGACAACATTTGGAGCAATCTCCGGCGCTGCCCCGTCAGCACTATATTTAACGGCTGCAATGTTAGAGAAACTTGAAGCAAAATTCTTATCAACTATAAAGCTGTCATCAGAAACCCAACTCCGAGTAAGAGGATCGTTATCAGGAGCAACTTTCGGCCCACCCATATTAACTCTAGCAACTGTCTCATATGCCTGATTAGACAACCCTTGAAAGTTACCAGATGGTTCTAACAAAATGGCTACATCTTCAATGAGAATGTCAGGAACAGAAATAACTTCAATGGCATTCACATATGCAATGGAGCCATTAACAGGAGCAAATATAACTTCAAGTGTGTCTGATGCTAAGTTTATAGAAAATTCTTTGATTATAGGATTCTTCCCTCCAACTAAATCTCTCAACAGAACAAAATCTTGGGTCGAAACACTAAAATTTGCAGCACTCATATTGTAGACAGAAAACACAAATGGAAAGAAATAGAGACGGATCCAGTGCCTTCCAGCCTTTATTGGAAACTTGTATTTTGATGTTCCAGTGAAAACTCTGGCCGTTTTGAATAACAAGGAATCGTTAGAAGAACTAGAAAGTAATGAAGATGTATTCGTATCAGCCATAATCACTTGTGGGGTTGAAAGAAACTTTGAAGCCAAATTATCATCAGCCATGAAAACACGATTACCCACAGAGACATTAGCAGCCGATCCACAATCGATAAGATAATTATCTACCGGATTAAACAAGCAAAAAGTGAAAGGCAGCAAGGAAATAAACAAAACCCAGAACAGCAATCCAAATCTTCTTCCACAATCCATCGCTACAAAGTTTCAAGAACCAATCAAGAAATAGGACCAGAAGCAGAACCTGATGCGAAGCAACCTTTTTGAAAACTGGGGGTTTATGAAGAAAAACGATCAATAGAATGTTGGTTCAATCAGAACCCACGAAAGTGATGGAGAAAACAGCCGCTGCTTTATCATCAGAGATCCAAACAGTGATAGACCCAGATGTAAATTGCTGAGCAGAAAGCAAATCTGAGGCAAATAGGGAAGGAAAGTACAATAAATCTCAAAAAGCCCCAAGTGGGTTCAAGTTGAAGAACAACTTTAATAAAAGGAAGCACATAGAAACAGTTCCATAATCCATTACAAGAACACCGTGAAATAATCTGAGAGTCAAAAGGGGGAACTATAGAACGCGGAGTGATACAGCTGACTTCGCTCTGGCAAAACTCAAAATATAATGAAGTTTATCTCTGGAAGTAAGTTGAAAAAACAAAAGAAATTGGGGAAAACAGATGAAAGAAAGAAGATGAAGAAAATGGAATAAAGAAGTGAATTAAAGTAGGTGTGATAATCGGTCGGGTGGAATCCATTTTGAACAACAAAAAATCACCTTTGACTATTGACGACTCGGTTTTTATCGGTCGGTCTACTGGTTCTTCGAGATGTTGAAATCGCCGGCCAGCCGGTCGCGGGCAGCCGATTTTGACAGATTTTCTGACAAGAATAAACATTAAGGAAAGAAACAAAGAGAAAGAGAGAGAAACAAATAAAAATAAAAAAACAAAACAATGGAAATTGAGAAGAAAATGAGAGTAAATGGTTAATTGAAAAAATAGGTTATAGTGAGAGATAATGAAAAGTAGAGTGGGATTTTTTTGGAAGTTGAAAGAGAAGAGGAGAAAAAAAATTATATTACTCAATATTTTATAAATTCAAAGTGCTTTTTTTTGGAGAAAACTACCTCTGCACATGGTTCTCATTCAATCTATGCAATTCTATTCTAGGTTTCCATATTAGTTTTTTTTTTTTTTTTTAAACTTTATTTTATTTTAGTCTCTATATTTATATTATAATTTGTTGAATTTTGTCTATTTAATTTTTTTAAAAATGATATATGTAGTTTTAACTTCATTTTATTTTAATTCTTTCCTTTTTGTTTTTATATCGTTTTTAAGCAATCAAAATTGTTACTCTTTTTAGTTGGTGATAATAACACCTAGTTGAGTTAAGTTGAATGAGTAATTATTATAGGAAAGTTAATTGGAGTGTTTATGCATTTCGAGGTGAGAAACAAAGTTTTTTTTTTTGTAATAAATATGACTTATTGTAAATAACAATATAATAAACCTTTTTTAATTATTAGTAAACTAAATCATAGTTAGATTATTTTTACCCACCAATCAAACTATCTCAAATTAATTAAGTTGTCAAAGAACTGCTTAAAATTGAAAGTAAGAAGGACTAAAGTAGTAGAATAAAAATGTAGAAATAGAAGGACTAAAGTAGTGTTTTGTTTTGTGTATTAAAAATAAAGGGATGAGGGGAATGATTATATTCTGTTTGTTATTTGTACAGAGGAGGATTGTAATTCTTATATCTTACGAAACGGAAGAAAAAATAAATGATAAAATAAAATTTGCGAACATGCATTCATATTTTGGTTAATTTGATTTGTCCAGCTGTCCACATTGATACCTAATGTGATTGTTACGTTTTCTTCAATCAATCTTTCTAAGTTCAACAAAAAATAGAAAAATTAAATATTCAAATAATAAAATATTTTATTTTTTTCAACTAATTCACCACTCAACTTATGTGTGTGTGTGTGTTTTTTTAAATCATTATTTAAAGAAAAAGGAAAAGCTTGAATGCCGATTTACTTTGACAGTTTTAATAAATTTTCAACTGGTTGTTACAAATTTTATACATAAAAAGACGTTTTTCATTAGGGTAATTATAAAAGATATGAAATTTTAGAATAATTATTAAGTATGTAATAATATTTTAAAAAAAATTGCAAACATAGCAAAGTCTATCGTTGATAGACCCTTATGGTTTATCAGTGATAGACCAACATTTACTACATAGTCTATCAGTGATACACTCCTATCATTGATAGATTTTGACAGATTTTACTATATTTGCAATTTTTTAAAAATGTTGTTATATACTTAATTATTTTGAATATAATTGATACATATACAACTATCCTAGATAGTCCAACAATATTAAAATCAAAATTAGTTGCCACTGTTTATAACATTTTTAATTATCTTTTGTTAAGGTTATTTTCAAATTATTATATTTATAAGTATTTTCTAATGTTTTCTCATTTAAAATAATATATTTTTTTATTTTTTTATATAGAAATTTCTTTTTCATTTAAAAAATAAAATAATTGAAAATACAAAAAAAAAAGTAGCCTAATATTTTAACATTTTTGTTATTACTTTTGTATAATTTAGTCAATTTTTAATTTTACCTACAACATATAAGGATTTTAAATAATTCATTAACTCTTTTTAAGTTTAATAAATTTGAAATTTTACCGGACATCTTTGTAATAACGGAGTAACTTCGATTATGTTTAGAGTAGAAGCAGAAAAATTTGAACGTGTAACCTCTTAATCTCAAATCTCGATACATCATACATATATATTAGTGGCAATTAAACTAAGTTGCCTTCGATTAGGACATTATAGTATTAACACTTTTAGTCCATATACCAATCACTAGGTGTGTTAAAAAAAATTGGTAACCCGACCAATCTGGACTTTCCAACCCAAACCGTAAAGGTTGGGTTTGGTTGAGTTAGAAAATTGAAGAAAAAAAATTGAACAGAGTGGCTAGATTGTGTAAGTAAGGATCGGGTTGATCTGGCCCAACCCGATTATGTATCCATATATATACCTAAAATTAAACTTATATATGTCACCTTACATTACAAATGACAATTTGTTCACCTTTCATATTGAAAAACAATATAAAAATTTGTCTGACTTATGGAGATGAAAAAAAAAACCAAACTTGCCGACCCAATCCAACCCAACTCGAATTTTTTAGGTTAGGTTGAGTTGGGTGACCTTTGCATATTGAACTGATAGGTTCATTTTTTGTCAAACCGAATACTTTAGTTGGTCTATAATTTTCCTCCCACCCGGCCCAATCCCACTTATGTACACCTTTACCAAATCACCAATTAAATTATATTTATTGGTTAACAATAATCTATATTTATTATAAATATAATGATATATTATAAATATAGATATCCATAACCCACATAGGTTACAATTTTCATATAACTCTCATTCAATTCCATATTGTAACATTCATCTAATTGAATTACATATTATACCATGATATATCCTATAAATAGAGGTGTGTGGTGCCTTTGTAATGCACACTACAATTGAGTTCAATTGTCCTCTACTTCCTCTCTTCTCTATTCTTCTTTATGTTGTTGCATTATTCTTATTTAGTTTCTTGGTTCTTTATTTTATAACGCGTTATCACCACAAGTCTTTACAATTTTATTATTTGCAAAAGGTAGGTTATAATTTCATTTTTTTTTGGTATTTGTGAACATTGTATGCAATAATCCCATGTGTACATCATGCATAGTTTAAATATTTGAGAATGTAATCTTTTATAACTATTGCATGTTGTAATTTTACGTATTTACATGAGTAGTGTTTGTTAAAAATATTATTAATTCATAATAAGATTATGGTTTAATTCATCTTAATTTCTTTATGATTTATGTGATTGTTTATGTTTGGTTCTTATTTAAATTATTTTAAAATCTATGTATAGTTTATGAGTTCTTTATGACTTGTGTTTATAATTTAGTTGTTTACTTTCTATTAGTATAAGTTTTGTAATTGTTTTTATGATCTAAACACTTTTATCAATTTACCTAAGTATGTTGTTTTAACATATTATGTATAAGTATGTTGTAAAATTAACGTTTTGGTGTGTATTATTGTTAATTTTCCATAATATGTATATGTAATTTTTATTTGTAATTTTAATTATTGTATATTAACATGAATGTTTTGATTATTATATATGGGTTCCATTGATTTTTGTATCATGTGCATAGTATGATATTTATCTAAGTTGTCTTAGAATGTATGTATTACATGTTTATTAAATTTCTAATATAAGTTAGTTTCTTTGTTCTTTGTTATAGTTTTACCATGTCAAGTTTTACCAAATTAGAATTTTTAGCTCTTGATATCAATGGTGATAATTATTTATCATGGGCGCTTGATGCTGAAATTCATTTGGATGCCATGAATCTTGGAGAAACGATTAAAGAAGGAAACACGACTTCAAGTCAAGAAAAGACGAAAGCCATGATTTTCCTTCGATATCATCTTCGTAAGGGACTAAAGATTGAATATCTTATAGTAAAAGATCCCTATGAACTATAACAAAATTTAAAAGAAAGGTATGACCATAAAAAAAGTGTGATTCTTCCTAAAGCTCGATATGATTAGATGCATTTAAGGTTGCAAGATTTTAAATCAGTAAGTGATTATAATTCCGCATTATTTAAAATTTGTTCAAAATTATTGTTATTTAAAAGTTACTGATGAAGATGTGTTAGAGATAACCTTTTCAACATTTCATGTCTTAAATATGTTCTTGCAACAACAATATCAAGAAAGAGGTTTTAAAAAGTATTCTAAAACTCATATCATGTTTTCTTGTGGTTGAACAAAATAACGAGATATCAATGAAAAACCATGAATCTCGACCAACTGGAGCAACACCATTCTTGAAGTGAATGTTATATTTTCAAATAATATTAATGGTCGAGGTTGAGGTCGTGATCATAGTCATGGTCGAGGTCGTAACTATCGTAGAGGAAGAAGTAATTATACTTTATGTAGTCATAATCATTTAGATTTCAAGAAAACTACAAATGATGATCATAGAAGGAAGACTTCACAAAATAAGAAAATTAAAAGTAGTGAAAATCAATGCTTCCGTTGTGGTATGAATAGTCATGGGACTCGTACTTGTCGTATGTCGACCTCTATCAAGCCTCATTGAAGGAAAAAAAGAGAAAAATGTGGAAGTAAACTTTGCCTATCAAGATGATGTATTTGACCCTTCCAACATGACCCATTTAAATGTGGTGGACTTCTTTGAGTCTCCTAAAAAGAAAAATGATGTTAATGAAGGAGTAGCAAATACGTCCTTTAATTATGATAATGTCCAAAACTAATATTTGCATTATGTTTTAGTGTTTTCTCTATTTAACATTTACCGATTTATTTACATTATTTACATTTTAAGGTTAGTTTTTTCTTTTTACCAAGAGACTTATAATAATCGTTTTTTAGTGAAGAGTTATCCACATTTCTCATATTTTGGCTGACTCAAAGATGAATAATTAAGACTTATGTTTGGCAGATAGTGCAACTAAGCACACAATACTTAAAAGTAAAAAAATATTTTTCTACATTGACAATGCTTGAAGCAAATGTCAATATAGATAGTATCAGATTCTACAAACTTGATTGAAGGTTTTGGTAAAGCAAACCTTATTTTGCCTAGAGGAACAAAATTTACAATTAGTAATGCTTTGTTCTCTAGTAAGTCAAAAAGAAACTTATTGAGTTTCAAAGATATACGTCAAAATGGTTATCATATTGAAACCAACAATAAAAGTAATATAGAATATCTTTATATTACATTTATTGTTTCACATGAGAAGTGCATATCGAAAACATTGTTTGCCTTTTCTTCTGGATTATATTATACTCATATACAAGTAATTGAAACATATGCAACCATGAACCCAAAGTTCATGAATTTAAATATGTTTACTGTTTGGCATAATCGATTGATTGATTGGGTCATCTTGGGTCAATAATGATAGAATAATTATTCAAAATTCTCATGGACATCCACTAAAGAACCATAAGATTCTTCAATCCAATGAATTATTCTGTATTGCTTGCTCTCAAGAAAAATTAATTATTAGCCATCACTAGCCAAAGTGGGAGTTAAGTCACCTACATTTTTGGAACGAATTCATGGTGACATATGTGAACCCATCAATCCACCAAGTTGACCATTTAGATATTTCATGGTTTTAATTGACACATCAAGTAGATGGTCACATGTGTGTTTATTATCAAGTCAAAACCTTGATATATGTGTGTTTATTAGAAATATATGTCGGATTTGAATCCCCATCAATTATTAGATATATTGAACCCCTGATGGGGGATGTATTTACTGTACGATTCGCTGATTGTCATTTTAATGAGATAATTTTTCTAACATTAGGGGGAGGAATTAATAAGTTGAAAAATGAAATTGCTTAGAATGTATCGTTATTGTCTCATTTAGATCCTCGTACAAAGCAATGTGAACTAGAAGTTCAAAAGATAATTCATTTACAAAGTGTAGCAAACCAAATGTCAGATGCATTTACAGATACTAAGAAAGTGACCAAGTCATATATTCTAGCTGCAAATGCACCATCTAGAATAGGAATCCCAACTCAGTAAGTTGATACAATTAATGAATCAGCGTTGCGCCAAAAGCGTGGTAGACCGATAGGTTCAAAAGATAAAAATCATCGAAAAAGAAAAGTGACCAATAGTCGAAATGACTTAATTGACAATAGAAACATTCAAGAAAAAGTCCTGAACACGACTAATGGTAAAAATGTTGAAGAGACTCAAGTATATGAACATAACAATGAAATCTCGATAAATTATATCATGACAAAAAAAAAGATGGAATAAAATTAATGTAGTCGTGGACAACATTTTTGCATATAATGTTGCACATAATATCATTCATGAAAATGAGGATTACGTACCTAAATCTGTTGACGAATGTTGTAATAGAAAGGATTGGTCTAAATGGAAAGAAGTCATCCAAGCAGAATTAAACTCACTCACGAAACGTGAAATTTTTGGATCCATAGAGTTCTACATAAAGGTGTAAAATCTGTGGGATTTAAATGGGTATTTGTGGGTAAACGAAATGAAAATAATGAGGTCACTAGATATAAAGCACGACTTGTTGTACAAGGATTTTCTCAAAGACCAGACATTGATTATGAGGAACCATATTCTCTTGTGGTGGGTGCTATTACATTAAGATATTTAATTAGTCTAACTGTATGTGAAAATCTTGATATGCATCTTATAGATGTAGTTACAACATACTTGTATGGATCTTTGAAAAATGAAATTTATACGAAAATCCCTGAAGGATTAAGATACCTGAATCATTTAATTCAATCTCTAGAGAATTATGTTCAATCAAATTACAAAGATCATTATATGGATTGAAACAATCAAGAAGAATATGGTACAATTGATTAAGTGAATATTTATTGAAAGAAGGTTATCAAAATAATCCAATTTGTCCATGTGTTTTTATTAAGAAATCACAATTAGGATTTACGATTATAACTGTATAAGTTGATGATTTAAATATAATTGGAACTCTTTAAGAGCTTTCAAAGGCAATAGAATATCTCAAAAAGGAATTTGAAATGAAAGATCTTGGCAAAACAAAATTTTACCTTGGCTTGCAAATCGAGCATTTAGCCGATGAAATTTTATTTATCAATCGATATATACAGAAAATATTTTAAAAAGATTCTACATAGACAAAGCACACCCATTGAACATTCCAATGGTGGTTCAATCACTAGATGTAAAAAAGGATATCTTTCGACATCGAGAAGATAATGAAGAATTACTTGGTCTTGAAGTACCATACCTTAGTGCAATAGGTGCACTAATGTATCTTGCTAATAACGCGAGACCAGATATAAAATTTTCAGTAAATTTATTAGCAAGATAAAGTTCTTCTCCAACAAAAAGACATTGGAATGAAGTTAAGTATGTACTTCATTATCTTCGAGGGACAATTGATATGAGTTGTTTTATTCAAATAAATCAAACTTTGATCTAGTTGGTTATGTGGATACTGGATATTTATCTGACCCACACAGAGTAAGATCTCAAATAGGTTATCTGTTTATATGTGGAGAAATTGCTATATCTTGGCGGTCTGTAAAGCAAACCATTATGACCACTTCATCGAATCATGCAAAACAATTTGCAATTTATGAAGTTTGTAGAGATGTGTATGGTTGAGGTCAATCACTCATCATATTCGAGAAACATGTGGTTTTTCTTTTAGAAAAGATTTACCAACAATATTATTTGAATATAATACCGCATATATAGCACAAATCAAAGGAGGGTATATAAAAGAAGATAGAACGAAACATATCTCACCAAAACTCTTCTATACACATGACCTTGAAGAAAATGGTGACATCAGTGTTCAATAAATTTCTTCAAAAGATAACTTGGCGGATTTATTCACAAAGACATTACCCACAT
Source organism: Cucumis melo (assembly GCF_025177605.1). Lineage (NCBI taxonomy): Eukaryota > Viridiplantae > Streptophyta > Magnoliopsida > Cucurbitales > Cucurbitaceae > Cucumis > Cucumis melo. The sequence goes on along the minus strand of NC_066867.1, from coordinate 27,050,591 downwards.
CAACATTTGAAAAGCTGGTACACAACATTGGAATGCGACGACTCAGAGAACTCAAATAATGTATTCATAAGGGGGAGTAGAAATATTGCCCTTAAGGAATATGAATATTGTACTCTTTTTTCCTTGACTATGATTTTTTTTCATTGGGTTTTCCTAGCAAGATTTTTAATGAGACAGTTATTAATGTACAAAAATGAAGTACTATTTTCTTCACTAGAATTTTTTCCTAGTAAGGTTTTAACGAGACATAGGGTCTCACGTAAAGGTGAGAACTGAAGGAGGAGTATTGTAAATATAATGATATATTATAAATGTAAATATCCATAACCTACGTAGGTTACAATTTTCATATAACTCTCATTCAATTCCATATTGTAACATTCATCCTATTGAATTCTATAATGTAGCCTATACCATGATATGTCCTATAAGTAGAGGTGTGTGGTTGATGGATAGCATACAATCGCAGCAGAAATAAGGATCAAAATTTTACCCTAGATTCATCTAATTAATTAGAGATCAACATGTGCATTAAACACAACCCTAATTACACTACATTAGGGTTAAAAGAAACACTTACCTTCAAAGCTCTCGATACTCCAAAACTTTTCACGATCACGAACTCAAGATCACCACTAGAGTTGACCCTCTATACTCCAGACTTAGAATCGGGTTGTGGGACCCGTTCAATAAAGAAAAGTAAAGAAAGATTGATGGAAATTGGAGAAGGAATTTTAGGGTTTGAGATTTTAGAGAGAGAAAACTTTGCTTAATTTGTAATTCAAAGTTACAAAATGGCAAAATATTCTTCAATTTGAAAATTGCCCCTTAAATAGACTAATTACATGCAAAAATTGCATGTAATTGAATCACCAAGGCCTAACACCTCACAATCCACTAACCATTAGTGGATTAATTCACCATTACAATTTCTCTTAGTGAGCTTAGTGTAATCACCATGAGCTTCCACATAGCCCACTAAGAGTTAGTGGGAAAATCGAAGAAAAGAATTTTCCCACTAACTTTGGTTAAAGGGCAAAATGGTCATTTGACCATTCTAGTCGAAGTCAAACTTTGACTTTTTAAGTCAAAAGTCAACATTTTGACTTTTTACCATTTTGTCTGTCTTGACTAATTTCGACTTCCCGAGCATGAATCCGCATTCATTTTTTGTGAAATTCAAATCACATTTGAATATAAAGTCGGTCAAAGTTTACTTTTCAAAGTCAAAAGTCAACATTTTGACTTTTTACAACTTTGACATTTCCATTATTTCTGAGCTTTCGAATACAAATCTCTATTCATATTTTTAATATTTAAATCACATTTAAACATAAAGCTCTTATCCAAAGCTATAACCAACGACTATATCACTTGTAGTTGTTAGTTTCTCTCTCTTTACCTAATTCGAACAATTCGAATTATTTCAACATGTTATTCTAAGTTAATTCCGTATGAGCTAGCAGAAGAATCTAATGGACCTATAGATCGTGGGCTTCAACGATCCGAGATTAACTGACTAAACCATTTTAGACCGAGCTAATCAACATTTGTTAACTAACGGGTCATTCCACTAAAGTTTCGTAGTTGCACTCCCCTCACTATAGATATATCTGTATCCATTTGATATAATCATGATCAGTAAGTTAATCATTCACAGGTTGTTCATAACCTCGATTGGGTTAAAATACCGTTTTACTCTCGAGACTACATCTTGTTCCTTAAGTCCCACTGATCCACTATTGAACAATTGGTTTTAGGTCCAACTTATAAACCGAATCCCTCTCCGACCAATGAGAGGGTGGGATCCCTTGTTCAAGACTTGGATTCAGTCCTTAAGAGAACAACCTATCTACTAACCCTAAAGCGGGTAAGAGTGAACTACATCTTGCACTCTATGTCCCTAGCCATCTATCTGGTCTTACCCTTGAAATAGGAGGTTTATTGGGCCAACGCCATTTAGCTGCCCTCACCTATGCAGATCTAAGGATATCGTTTGAACAGAAGTTCATAGTTAACTCAGAATTAAGATTAAGTTACCGAGGTCATCATAATTGAAATAGTCAGTTTATATAGTCAACGGTGTTATAACTTAAAAGTGACTATTTCAAGGTTCCAGTCTTATGCAAACTCTTTACATAGGATGCCCCACTTTCATGTCTCTGCATGAACTATTTAAGATCACATCGTTTGTACTAAACTACAGAGCGGGCCGCATCCATAGTGTTTCCAGAATAAGGCGTCCAACCTTATTCATTCCCTATAGACTGTTTGGGCTATATCTCGAACTTGATCCAAGTTTATGTCTCTACATAAAGTTCAAGTCTACACTAGATAGCCTCTAGACCTTAGTTTATTGGATTCAAGATTATAGTATTCTATTTTGACTAATAAATCCTCAATAAACACTTTATTAGATAGAATATAGCTTTAACTACAAACTACGAGTTTTAGGACATAAATTCCAACAAACTCCCACTTGGACTAAAACTCCTAGTATGAGAAAACAATGTTGAATTTAATCATGAGAGAATTACCCATATGAGTATAATAAACATATGAGTACAACAAAATAGGGCATATACCCAAAAATTCTCCCATTAGTCCTAGTGCATAAACTTCGTAGACTTAAACAATTTAGGTGACCTTCAAACAATTTAGCCGTGAAGGACTTTGTAAACCAACAGTCACGATTTGCTCAACAAGTATCAAGGTTACAACAATGTCACTACTGTTGGGGTTGATGCCCTAAATCTCGTGGTCTTGTAGTTTGTAATTGTATATATTATACAAACTTTTTATTTATCTAATAAAATAAAGTGTTTTATTTTATTTGACATTTAGTTGCATTAACTCACAAAACCAATAAACTAACATCCAAGGTTATCTTCTATAACCTAAACATGTATGTGGAGACATACAAGTGGATCATGTTTAAGTGATAACCTAAATGGTCCGTAGTAAATGGATAAGGCTGGATACCTTATCCTGGTGACACTACGAATACGGCCTGCTTTGTAGTTGTTACAATTGTTCTAAAGTGCTACAAATGATTTGATCCTAATCATTCATGTTGAGACATTAGAGCGGGGGTATTCTATACAAAGAGTTTGTATAAGACTGGACCATGAAATGAATAGTCTCTCTTATTAACACCGTTACTAGTTGAGACTACATTTCACCATGATGACTATAGGTGACTTGACCTGAATCCTGAGTGAGTTGTGAACTCCTGCCTATGAAGGCGATCCATTGATTTATATGGGTGAGAGTGGCCTATGTAGCCGACTCAATATGCCTACCATTTTGGGGATTCGTCTGATTGGGGAGCTGGGAACACAGCTACACAAGAAGGAATTCACTCCTTCTTTATAGATAGAGTAAGTAGAGAAATTGCTCTCTTAAGGGTTGATTTCAAGACTTGAACAATGTGGCGCCACACCCTCTCTTGGCCTGAGAGAAGTTCAGTTATAGTAGGACTATAATTATTGTTCATTAGAAGAATCAATGGTACTTAAGGAGTTAGATGTAACTACAGGGGCAAAACGGTAATTTTTGGCCTAGCTGTACTTACGAGCAATTTGTGAATGGTCATTGCACTGTTGATTGGTTATATCGAATGAACACAAAAATATCTACAGTTAGAAGAGTGCAACTATTAGTCTTTAGTGGAATGACTAATAGTTAATGAATAGAGATTAAATTTAATTAAAGAGTTTAATTAATTAATCTCATTTCATTGGAGCTTCAATCTGTAGATCCATAAGGTCCCCTTGTTAGCTCAATAAGGATAAATGAGAATCAAATTTATTTTGGTTTAATTTGAATTGTTCAAATTGATTAAAGGGAATAAATTGTATATGATACAATTAATATAATGTATTTGATACATTATAATGTAAAGTTTTTTTATGAGAGAAGTTAATATTTGAATATGATTCAAATAATAATAATAATATGAATGAGATTCATAAATAAACTATAGGTTAAAATTGAATTCGATTCATATTAGAACTATAGATTATATGAGAGATCTAAATCATTGGTTATATTATATATGATATAATATAAAGTTTATATTATATGAGATATAATATATTTGTAATTAAATTTATATTGATTTTATTTAATTTAACTAATATATATATATATATATATATATATATATATATTTAAATAGAATAGAATAACTCCACGTGGGAAAGAAGGGGAAGTTATTTTGATAACTTCCCCCTCCATTGTTGAGATTTGTTTAAAAAAAAAAGGGAAAGTTTTTTTTTTAGAACAGCACAATCTTACGATCTCTCTGTATCCCAAAGAAACAAAATTCTCCCAAAAGCTTCTTCCCTCACCAAAATTACAGAAGCCCACAACTCTCTGTGATTCTTTACTTGGAGAATAACGAGGAAGATTTTGTGGTGTCTCGAAGTTTGGAAGAAGAATTGGTTCTACAAAGGTTAGTTTATTTTCACCTTTTCCATGAGAAACATATTTATTATTTTTCTTTGAATTTATTGGTTTCATAAATTGAATTTCACTTGCACGATGTTCATACGCTTTCGCTTTAGGAATTCCATTCCTTCAACTACGATGTATAATTACCCAGATAAAGTAGTACACTTTAACTTTACGCTTCCTTACACTACTGCTCCTCCATTTAGAGTGGATACTAATTTTAATGCAGACTTTCTAACATTTTTAGAAATCAAAATCAGTGTATTCGATAAGGATTAGATCCTTAGCACTATACACAAGCACATAGTCTTTTAAATTTCTAAACTATTTTAGAATATAATTAACGACAATCCAACTCTTTTGGAATTCTGCATTATATCTAGGCAACATTTTGTCTATATAAGATGCTTGAGACTGGCTAGTAATATGTTTTTGCGGTTTCAAACAATTTGGATCCCTGAGAACACAATGTATGTTTCCAAATCTCTTCTTTTGAATTGCATAGCTAGCTATTTCTTGACGTTAGATAAATAATCTACATCATTCATTGCCTTTTTATAAGTTAATGGATCCTCTAAACCATCAATAAGTATGACCATTTAGTTTTCGATAAAACCAGGTAACGGTCAATCTGATGAACAACCCTCCCACTACTTCGAGGAACTCTCAACTCTTGAGAAGGATGTGATTAATCATATTCCCTAGTTTTATCAACTATTTTAGTGGATGAACTAGGTTTATCTATAACATCTTTGGAAATCCTATTCAACACTAATTTACTACGTGGTTTTAATGATTCATTATAAAGCGAACCATGTCCAAAAAGGCTTAGTTTCTTCTTTCTGATACACCGTTCTACTTAGGTGTACTAGATGCAAAGAGTTGTGACTGGATTCCATGTTTTATCAAATAGTCTTGGAATCTTAAGTCCACATACTCTCCACCTGGATCTGATCGAAATATCTTTATAGTTTTACCTAATTAAATTTAGTCTTATATTCTCTGAACTTTTCAAGAGAATCAGCCTTGAGATGCAATAGGTAAATATGACCAAACCTTGAATAATCATCAACAAAATTGATGAAATATCCATACCCTCTTTGAACTTTGACATTCAATGGTCCAAAGAGGTCCAATTGTATGAGCTCTGATCGTATTTTGGTTTTGAGACATTTTTTCTAGCAAAAGATCTTTTGGTCATTTTTCATTTTAAGATAAGACTCACATGAAGGTATAGAGTTATCTTCTAACTAATTTAGAAGTCTACTCTTCACCAATTTCCCAACCGCATTGAGATTTATGTGATCGAATCTTAAGTACTATAAAGGCGTTAAAAGAAACCTTTTTGTCTTTTATGCTAAACGTTTCAGTATTAAAGACAAATTTTGCTTCATTTGGTCTTAACTTATATAAGTTGTTTATGAGTATAGTAGAACAAAATTGAGTACATTCTCTAGAAAAATAAACACTTTCATTGATTTCAAAATATATTCTATATATTTGTTCTAAACTACAAGAGATAGATATTAATTAAATTTCCCAACTTTTTGCAAAGCATACAAAACAATTTTAAGTATGAAACATCTATCTAAACAACTTTAGATCTCCCACTTCTTTAGCTGAGACAACCTCTTTTCTTCCAATCTTTGAGGATGATTCTGCCTTTTACAAGCTTTTCAAAATCTAGTTTCTTGAAATAAGAAGTAAATATGATTAGTCGTTTTCTAAATCTAATATTCAGATGGAAGTATCATATTCTATTAAGCACCTTTTAACAACTAGTAAATCGTATTTACCTTGTGCTTCCTCCTCAACTTTCTTTTCAGTAAGGTACTTTGGACAATTCCTCAACCAGTATTCGTCTTCGTTGCAGTGGTAACATTTACCTTTAACAACTTTCTTTTCCTTACTATTTTTGGGAGTCTTCCCCTTTCTCATCTTCTTCATAAGTGAAGGTCCAACTTTAGTCTTAGAGGACGATCCTCCCACTAACTTTTTCTCTGAGGTAGCAACATTTGCTTCCACTTCCTTCCCCTTACTCATGGTAAGGTTCTGGAATTACTGGAGCTCATTTAGAAGAGTGGTTAAGGTGAACTTTATTTTATTTAAAGACGCATTCGTTTGAAACGGTACAAAACTCTTCGAAAGAGATTGTAAAATAAAGCTCACCTGATTTGCCTCATTGATGGGGCCACCATTTACTTCACCAATATTAAAGTGCATCATCATGTCCAAGACATGTTCTCTAACGGAGGTCCCTTCCTTCATTTGCTTGGTGTAAATGTACTTAATTGCTTTGTGTCTGAGAGACCATGAAGGCTGACCAAACATCTCCATCAATGAATCCATAATCTTTTTAGTCATGGCTAAGGATTCATGTTTCTTTGCCAAAACATCAGACATGTAGGCAAGAATATAGACACGGGCCTTTTCATTGGCCTTAACCCATCGATCATATGCTTCTCGAACATTTCGATTAGCATTTGAGGTAGGGGCTTGAGGACGTTCCTCAATTAAAACAAACTTTAAATCATCTACGACTAGTATTGTATTTAAGTTTGATTTCCAAGTCGCATAATTATCGCCATTAAGTTTATGAGAAGCTAAGAGTTGTACTATTGAGTTGTTCATGTTTGAAAAATAAAACATACTCTATTTAGTGAAAAACCATAATCCTTTAAGAACCAATTAATTTAGCAAATATTAATAACGTACCCAATATTATTATATTTTACAATGATATTTTAAAGGTTCAAAATAACTTCTACCAAAGGGTAGTCGATTACTCCTCCTTTGAACCAAAACAATCTTGACCAAATGCTAACTTCTGAATATCTCATATTCGCTTAACACTTAGTTACCGCTAGTTTGGTCGAGAATATTCTAACAACTTAGTAATTCTTGTAAGTGTAACCCTCCATTTTCAGATCTCAGAGATAAGAATCATTATGCTCCCGAAAGTGAAAGATAATATGAAAACTAATCTAAGAGACTCTATCCATGTAAGGAGTTCGCGATGTTCCGAATCCTATAATACAGCCTTCCAAAGGGAACGTCACTCCAGGGAAGACAAGCAGGCGCATTATAGGAATCTCACGGTGCGACCTAATGGAAGAGACCGTGGGATGTGTTGCCATATATCCCTCACCCACTTACTATGAACTACTTCCCCTATTCACCTTGATATTAATCCATGCAGACACTCTCTGAAGGGAGTCCACTCCTATGCACGATCCAAAGCCCTGCATGGACCTCACGATGTAAACTCTTAGGGACGCTGAAGCTATAAGTACGCTACTTTTCTCTAGCTGAAGTGTTCTAAGACGGTTTTAAAAGGGTACTCAAAAGATAGGATCATATTTAGGCTAACTTAAACAAATCATAAGTCTAGTAAAACATCCAGCATAACCATTATATCGGATTTTAACCTACGATTTTTAGGTGATAAACTAATTTTATTACCTCATATCTCTCACGCATGCTCATAAAACTAGGTTAACTAGGCTTAAGAACTGATTACGATCTCCAGGTAGCAAGTGTTCCGTAAACCGTCAACTTAAGAACCTTCAACCTTAGTCATCTATCGGACTTGTTGACAAGATCGAATCAGGTGAACCTCTTGTAACCAGTTTTACAAGATATCGACCTAATTCTATGAAATTTGGAAGTTATGTTTTTAACCTAGGTAAGCATGTAACTTATCTTTGTCATAGATTTTAAATATCTAATTCATTTTATAACACTTATAAAAACTTAGACAAACCTATAGCATTCATCTAACAATACATAACCATTATATGAAGAAATTAATTAATATGGATGTAATTTTTTTAATTAATTAATTTTTTTAACTTTCAATTAAATCCTATTTAATTAAATTAAATAAATTACTAATTAATTAATTAATTAATTAATTATATTAAATCATATTTAATCAAAATTAATTTAATTAATTAAAAAATTAATTAATAATATTAATTAATTAACATGCATGCTATACATTATAACCATTATAACATACTTTCAATGCATGAACATGTTAACCTATGGTGGGATTTTAAAACTATATGACATACAATATGCACATACCATTAAACATTAATTAAAACATACATCAAATGCATAATTAATAAAAAATACCCTAAAATGGATTGATTTTGTCTCCTAAATTAAGCTAAAAACTAAATTATTACAATAATAATTAGGTGGAGTACATGAACCGCTCCCAAACAACTCGAACCGACCCAAGACCAACCATTGAGCTTGAACCGGCCCAAACTATCAGGCCAGGCGTGCGGGTCACCATGAATCGGGTCAAACTCGATCGGATGGGGTTGAGCGGACAAGTGGCAGGCGTACGGACGCAGGGCAGAAATCGGGTCCTACTCGGTTTGCAAAGTGGATCGCTGACGGATCAGGAATGCGGGTCGCGTAGTGGACAACTGGGCCGAACACATGAGATAGGTCGGACGAGTCACGCAGGGCGCACGGGCGCGAGCTGGGCTGAAAGAAAATAGGCCGCTGAAGGCTGGGTCAAACGGGCTGGGCGGGTACGCAAAGAAGAACCGGGTCGCGAAGTGGATTTTCGACCCGGGTCTGGGTATCCAACTGGGTCTGAAGCCATAAATGATCGCTGAGGTGAAAAAGACGGGTCTCCGAGTCGGGTCCGGCCTCCAAACGGGTATGGAAAAGGAAAACGGGTCTGTCTTCTTCTTTTCTTCAATTTTTCAGCTATTCTCTCTCCCGGTTGAAGCAATTACAACCTAATTCGAACTCTAATGACCCCAATAAAATTATAGACCCTTCGCAATAATTAAAATAAGCCATCAACTAGGCTAATTACAATAATTAATTAAAAAAATTTAATTTAATTGCCAAAACCACTAATCCATTTTAGTTCATCACAAATTTATCAAGTAAATTAAAATATCCACCATATGCAATTGAGTAAAAACATGCATGCTTTGATACCAAAGTTCAAGTCTACACTAGATAGCCTCTACACCTTAGTTTCTTGGATTCAAGATTATAGTAATCTATTTTCACAAATAAATCCTAAATAAACACTTTATTAGATAGAATATAGTTTTACCTACAAACTACGAGTTTTAGGACATAAATTCCAACAATACTGATGCATTTGTAATACACACCATAATTGAGTTTTATTGTCATCTACTTCCTCTATTCTCTATTCTTCTTTGTGTTGTTGTATTGTTCTTATTTAGTTTCTTGGTTCTTTATTTTATAACAATATTTATAATCTTCCCCTAATTATATATCGATTATTTTTCGGTACGTAATATTATGTTTAACACGTGTAAATTGGGTCATTTTCAAATATAGCAACAAATTGAAACTATTTACAAAATGTAACAAAATCTATCAAATTCTATATAACACGTTAATTTTTTTTCTATATTTTATAAATAGATTCAAAATTTTTCGGTCCATACAAAATCTCTTTTAGTTTTTTGGATTTAAGTTTAATTTATTTGTTTGAGAGTTTTTAAAAAACTAGCCTTAGTCATTAATATTTGAATATAATTTATATTTGATGGGTGAGATTTGAAAAATCACCTTAATAAAAGTAATTAACAAAACAGTAAACTTAAAAATTTAGAAGTGAAAATAATATTATAGACTTAACTGTAAAAATCAAATAGATGTCAAACTGGTCAAATATTATATGAATTCATCGTTATTAATCGTTCAATAAAAACTAGATTAAATTACCATCTACAACTAGATCTCATGAAAACGTTTTTAAAATAAGAGATAGTTAAGTTATACCTAATCTCATATACCCTTTTCCTCTACTAGCAACAAAAAGAAAAAAATTTTGAAAAAAAAATTATTGAATTTGAAAACTATTCGTGAGTAGTTTCCACACAACTTGTTTTTTTTTTTTTTCTTTTCCAAATACTTTTCAAAATCAATCTGTTTTAATATTTAATTAAAAAAGAACGAGTAAATTAAGCTTGGAGTTCGTTAATTCTCTTAAAACTCAATCCACTATATATGAGTTCTACTAATCAAATTCACGTTATCAAATAATTAATAAAACTAGGTCTATCTATAATGTATATTAAAACCGACAAAAAAAAAGATAATTTAACTTACACATAAATTATTAGCAAACAATTTGTGGTTTGATTTGTCATGTATGTGTTATATTAAGAAAGGTCAATCTCAAACATGTAAATAAAAATAGGTACTAAACAGTCACTTCATAGTTTAATAAAACAAACAAAAATTACTTACGCAATGAGGATGCATTAGTTTGAAGAAGAAATATTAGATATTATAGAGATATCGTAGTTGTTTAATTGTAAGTAAGAGATATTATCATACGCTTCTAACCAGAAAAATAAAATAATAGTACAAGTTTTATACTACTTAAACTAAATCATTTTGACAAACTAAAGAATAATTTTGATGTAAAAAGTAGGGTGACATCGTTTTAGTTTTTATACTTTTGGTTTGATTCCCGCTATATCTGCTAATGGTTGTGAATAAATTTTAAATTTAATTAACCTTTTAACATTGATTTTTATGAAATAAAGGTAATTGGACTGATATTAATTTGGTTAAAAAAGTTAAGAGTAGTTTTTCAAAAAAGAAAAGAAAAGCAAAATAGTGATTAAGAAGTAAGAAAAACAAAACAAAATTAAGAAGAAATTTCAATAATCTGTTTTTTCTTTGAACCCAAGATAAAGAAAATTTGAAAATGAAATTCTGGATAGCCTCATAAATATGATGTTTATTTAATTAGAAATTTGAATAATTATAATGTACAGTAAACTTAAAAATAATAATTAAGTGTATAATAAAATTTTTTTAAAAATTGTAAATATAACAAACTGCTAATAGACTTTTGTATCTAGTCAGGATAGACCAATATTTTTAACATAATTTTTAGTAGTAAATTTTTATTATTGACGGACTTTAACAAATTTTGTTATATTTATAATTTTTTTAAAAATATTATTATATTATATTAATATTTTGAATTCAATTCAACCATTCCTACAAATTCTAGCCACTTTTTTCCTTCTGTTTACTCCACCAAATATAAATTGAGAAGAAGTGTTAAGGTTCTATATGAATATCTAAAGCAGGTATAATTTATTAACTGATTTTAAATAGATGGCATCTAGAATTTTGTTTTTTTTTAATATAATTATTTATAGACTTCAAATTGTGGAAAGAGGCCTACTTATCAATTATATATAGATGTATAGATGGATACATGTGAAAACAAGACATTCAAACCTGTTATAAAAATGTATATTAAATAAAATTAGGCTAGATTACAAATGAGGCTAAGTTATTTCTTATTATTAAACTTTATTTGGATATACATAGAAATGTCAAGATCAACTAAAGGATGAGTTGTTAGAATATTTTTAAAAATTTTCTCCAACTAGCTGCAAAACTATATATATAGATATGTATGTATATATATATATATATGTATGTATCTATATGTATATGTATGTATGTATCTATATGTATATGTATGTATGTATCTATATGTATATGTATGTATGTATATATATGTATATGTATGTATGTATATATATGTATATGTATGTATATATATATATGTATATGTATATATATATATATGTATATGTATATATATATATATATATATGTATATATATTAAAGAATTATTATGGATAACATAAAATTTAAGCTATTTATAAAATATACTAAAAAAATTTAACTGGATTCGAGAGAACTTAATAAATTTTGCATACATAGATATAGTTAATCATTATAAAAAAGATCAATAAAATGTAAAAAAGAAATGTATTTCAGTATTATAAGGAAATACCTCAAATCTGCCTAAATGTTAAGATTTGAACATTGTTTATGGAAGTTAAGTTCCATTTTAACACAATTAATAACATCACCAACCTAACTAAGAAAATTAGTAACCCAATTTATTTTCCAAATATTTTGAATGGAAAGAAACTAACATAGACGATTTGGATTGACTTTGAGAAAAAATACTTTTCAAAAAATTAATTTTTATTTAAACTATTTTGATAAAATTTGTTCAATATTTATTCAAGAAAATATTTTGAGTGGTTACAAAAGACTCCAATATTTTCTAAAATGACTTATTTTGTAAATTAAACATTTAAAATGTATTCCAAACATACCTAAATATATGGAAAAAAACTATATTATAAACAGCATAATGAACTACGTAGTGAGCAACATGATTCTTAGTAAAATGCTATGCAAGTGTCCCCAACTTAAACATAACTCACCAATTCAAGGAGAATTCGATATGGAAAAATTATTATTATTATTATTATTATTGTTACTATTGTTATTACCATGTAAAGTGAGAGGATCTAAACTATGACCTTGAAAATACTACAAATTTTAGATTAGTTTAGCTATTGTATAAACCATAATTGTGCCTTTGTATTTGAAGATAGAATTGAATATTTGTTGCTTGGGTCGTCTGTGTAATTATTAATTGATATAATAATAGAGAAGATAACTCGAGTGATAGGGATATTTGTTTTCTAGTGAGAGATTTAAAAATCTTTAAAATTATTTTTGAACTAAACATAAATGATTTTCGGTATGAACAAAGTTTATGTTAGGTTAAAATATCACTTTTATCTCTATATTTAGTACTTTTAATTATCCAATTTTCATTTGTATTCTTACGATACTTACGATACTTCTTAAATTTTGTTTCTATAAAGTTAACTTTTACCAATATTAGTTAAATAGTGATAGTAATTTTTTATCCATATTAGATGTGAATATATTTTTAAAATAAGATAAAAATGTAAATGGAATAACAAAAGAAAGAAAAATCAACATTTATTAAAGGAGTCTTTTAAAAAATATAACAAAGCGGCAAAATATTTACACTGTAGAGAACTATTTCGAAAACGAAAAAAACGCAGAGACTCACCGTGTAAAATACCAAAAAATGTCTCGTTAACCATGCCGTCAGCAACGCGCCTAATATATTTGCTACACGATTGTTTAGATTTGACTATTATTTGGTGCACGATTGTTAGATATGACTACGATTTATTTTTTCAATTCTATCGTTTAATTTTGTTACACGATCGTTTAATTTGGTTACATTTAAATTTGGATACACGATCGTTTAGATTTGATCGTTTAGATTTGGACTCAAATCTAAACGGTTTTTTTTTCAAAGTTTGGTTACACGATCGTTTAGGTTTGACTAAACGATTATTTTTAATTCTTTTGTTACAAGATCGTTTATTCTTTTCTACACGATCGTTTAGATTTTTTACACGATCATTTATATTTGTTTATACGATTATTTAGTTTTGGCTAAACGGTTTCTTTAAATTCTTTTGGTACACGATCGCTTAGGTTTGTCTATTCGATGATTTATTTTTTTTACACGATCGTTTACATTTGGCTACTCCAATCTAAATAATTTTTTTCAAGATTCTATATACACGATCTTTTAGATTTTGCTATTTTTTTTAACACGGTCGTTTAGATTTGGTTACCCAAATTTAAACAACGCAAAAAAAGAATCATAAAAGAAGAAAGATGATAGATGGAAGTCGCAGCAGAAATAAAGAAGAAGAAAAGAAGAAAGAAATTTGGGTAAACAAATCTAAATGATCGTGTACAAAAAATAGCAAAATATAAAAGATCGTGTATAAAGAATCTTGAAGAAAATCATTTAGATTGGAGTAGCCTAATGTAAATGATTGTGTAAAAAAATAAACCATCATGTAGACAAATCTAAACACCAAAAGAATTAAAAAAATCGTTTAGCTAAATCTAAACAATCGTGTACTAAAGAATCTTGAAAAAATAAACGATCGTGTAAACAAATCTAAATGATCGTGTAAAAAAAATTATCGTGTAAAAAAAATGATTGTGTACCAAAAGAATCTTGAAAAAATTCGTTCAGCCAAATTTAAACGATCGTGTACCAAATTTTGAAAAATAATTGTTTAGATTTGGCTACCTAAATCTAAACAATCGTGTAACCCAATTTAAACGTAGCCAAATTAAACGATCGTGTAACCAAACTAAACGATAGAATTGAAAAAATAAATTGTAGCCAAATCTAAACGACTAAATCTAAACGATCATGTACCAAATATATTATGCGCGCGTTGTTGACGGAGTGGTTGACAGGACATTTTTGGTATTTTCACGGTAAACTCTTTTATATAGTGTAAATATTTTGCCGCTTTTGTTATATTCTTCAAAAACCACCATTTTTTTATGGATGACAAAAGAAGATTACAACTATTTATAAAAATATAGTTAAAAACTTAAATCATTCAATTATATTTTGTAAATCGTTTGAATTTTCTTGAGACGAACACCAGAAGTTCTCGAGCTTAGCCTGTTTCCTTCGCTGGAAGTGTATTTTCAGTGCTTTTTGACACCGGACAAGCGTTCGCCACCCGTCGGAAGAGCATTTACCATCTTTTCGATTATTTCGGGTTACACCTTAGTTCTCTCTTCAATGAGCTCGCTTCCCGACCAATACTTTGGAAAAATGTGTGAGGGACGATGTTAAGAATGTAGATAAAAGTCCTCAAATTACGAGTCCCAAAGATAAAAAAACTTATGACCAATACAAAACAAAAAACTGTTGAAGGACCGCTTTCTACCTCGAGATAGAAAGACTGAGTCTGGGGATTTCTCATTCGCATTTTCTTGGGGCGAACAATAGAAGTTCTTGAGCTTTGTCTGTTTCCTTCGCTGGAAGTGAATTTTCAGTGGTTTTTGACACCGGACAAGGATTCACCACTCATCGGAAGAGCATTGACCATTTTATGATCGTTTTGGGTTGCACCTTAGTTCTCCCTCAAACGAGGTCACTTTCCGACTTATACTTTGGAAAAATGTGTGAAGAAAGATGCCAGGAGTGTAGACTGAAGTCCTTAGAGTACGAGTCCCGAAGCTCAAAATACTTATGACCAATACAAAACAAAGAAGCCGTTGAAGGATTTCTTTCTACCCCGAGATAGAAAGCTTAGTTCGAGACATTCTCATTCGCATTTTCTTGGGACGAAAACCAGAAGTTCTTGAGCTTAGCCCATTTCCTTCTATAGAAGTTCATTTTCAATAGTTTCTGACACCGGACAAGCATTCACCACTCGTTGGAAGATCATTGGTGATCTTTTCAATCGTTTATGGTTGCACCTTATTTCCCCCTCCAACAAGCTCGCTTCCAAACCTATACTTGGGGAAAATGTGTAAGGGACGATGCCAAGAGTGTAGACAAAAATCCTCGGAGTATGAGTCTCGAAGCTCAAAATACTTTTAAACAATAGAAAACAAAGAAACTGTTTAAAGATTGTTTTCTACCCCGAGATAGAAAAACTGAGTCCAGGGCATTCTCGTTCATATTTTCTTAAGACGAACACTAGAAGTTCTTGAGCTTAGTCCGTTTCCTTCGCTAGAAGTGCATTTTTAGTGGTTTTTTTACACTGAACAAGTGTTCGCCCCTCGTCGGAAGAGCATTGGCCATCTTTTCGATCGTTTTGGGTTGCACCTTAGTTCTCCTTCCAACGAGCTCGCTTCTCAACCTATACTTTGGGAAAATGTGTGAGGGATGATGTCAAGAATGTAGACTGAAGTCCTCAGAGTACGAGTCTCGAAGCTTGAAACACTTATGACCAATAAAAAACAAAGAAACCGTTGAAGGATTGCTTTCTACCTCGAGATAGAAAAACCGAGTCCAAGGATTTCTCGTTTGCATTTTCTTGAGACGAACAATAGAAGTTCTTAAGCATAGTCTATTTCCTTCGCTGGAAGTGCATTTTCAGTTGTTTCTAACAACGGACAAGCATTCATTACTCATCAGAATAACATTGGTCATTTTTTCGATCGTTTTGGGTTGCACCTTAGTTCTTCCTCAAACGAGGTTGCTTCCCGACCTATACTTTGTGAAAATGTGTGAGGGACGATGCCGGGAGTGTAGACTGAAGTCTTCAGAGTACGAGTCCCGAAGCTCGAAACACTTATGACCAATACAAAAGAAAGAAATCGTTTAAGGACTGTTTTTTACTCTGAGATTGAAAAATTGAGTCTGGAGCATTCTCATTCGCATTTTCTTGGGACGAACAATAGAAGTTCTTAATGATAGTCTATTTCCTTTGCTGGAAGTGCATTTTTCAGTGGTTTCTAACAACGGACAAGCATTCGTCACTCATCAGGATAACATTGGTCATTTTTTCGATCGTTTCGGGTTGCACCTTAGTTCTCCCTCAAACGAGGTTGCTTCCCGACCTATACTTTGTGAAAATGTGTGAGGGACGATACCGGGAGTGTAGACTGAATCTTCAGAGTACGAGTCCCGAAGCTCGAAACACTTATGACCAATACAATAGAAAGAAACCGTTGAAGGACTGCTTTTTACTTCGAGATTGAAAAATTGAATCTAGGGCATTCTCGTTCGCATTTTCTTGGAACAAACACCAGAAGCTCTTGAGCTTAGCCCGTTTCCTTCGTTGAAATGCATTTTCAGTGGCTTCTGACATTGAACGAGCGTTCACCACTCGTTGGAAGAGCATTGGTCATCTTTTGGATCATTTCGAGTTGCACCTTAGTTCTCCTTTCGACGAGCTCGCTTCCCGACCTATACTTTGGGAAAATGTGTAAGAGACGATGCTAGGAATATAGACTGAAGTCCTTGGAGTATGAGTCTCGAAGCTCGAAACACTTATGACCAATACAACATAAAGAAGCCATTGAAGGACAAGTTTTTACCTTGAGATTGAAAAACCGATTCGGGGAGCACTCTCGTTCTCATTTTCTTGGGATAAATACTAGAAGTTCTTGAGCTTAGACCATTTCCTTCGCTGAAATGCATTTTCTGTGGTTTTTGACAACGGACGAGTGTTCTTCACTTGTTGGAAGTGCATTGACCACTTTTCCATCGTTCCGGGATGCACCTTAGTTCTTCCTCTAACGAGCTCACTTTCCGACCTATGCTTTTGGAAAATGTGTGAGCGACGATGCTAAAAATGTAGATTGAATTCCTGGGAGTATGAGTCCCGAAGCTCAAAACCATTAGGACTAATACAACACAGAAACCATTCAAGGGATGCTTTTTAGCCTGAGATAGAAAAATTAAGTCTGGGGCATTCTCATTCGCATATTCTTGGGACGAACACCAGAAGTTCTTGAGCTTAAACCGTTTCCTTCGCTGAAAGTACATTTTTAGTGGTTTCGACACTGGATGAGCATTTGTCACTCGTTGGATGAGCATTGGCCATCTTTTCGATCATTTTTGGTCGCACCTTATTTCTCCCTTGAACGAGCTCGCTTCCTAACCTATACTTTGAGAAAATGTGTATGGGACGACACTGGGAATATATAACGAAGTCCTCGGAGTATGAGTCCCAAAGCTTGACACACTTATGACTAATAAAAAACAAAGAAACCGTTGAAGGACCGTTGTTTACCTCGAGAGAGAAAAACTGAGTCTGGGGCATTCTCGTTCGTAGTTCCTTGAGACGAACACTAGAAGTTCTTAAGCTTAGTCCGTTTCCTTAGCTGGAAGTGCATTTTCTGTGGTTTCTGACACTTGACGTGCGTTTACCACTCGTTAGAAGAGCATTGGACATCTTTCCAATCGTTTTGAGTTAAAGCTTAGTTCTTCCTCAAACGAGCTCGCTTCCCGATCAATACTTTGGGAAAATGTGTGAGTGACGATGACAGGAATGTAAACTAAAGTCCTCAGAGTATGAGTCTCAAATCTCAAAACACTTATGACCAATACAAAACAAAGAAACAGTTGAAGGACCGCTTTTTACCTCAAAATAGAAAAACTGAGTCCGCAGCATTCTCGTTTGCATTTTTTTGAGACAAACACCAGAATTTCTTGTTGTTAGCCCATTTCCTTCGCTTAAATACATTTTCAGTGGTTTCTAACATCGAACGAGCGTTCGCCACTCGTTGGCAAAGCATTGGCCTTCTTTTTGATTGTTTCGGGTTGCACCTTATTTCTCCCACCAACGAGCTCACTTTTCGACCTATACTTTGGGAAAATATATGAGGAAAGATGTTGGGAATGTAGACTGAAGTCCTCGAAGTATGAGTCCCAAAGCTCGTAACAAATATGACCAAAACAAAATAAAGAAACTGTTGATGGACCGCTTTTTACCCCGATATAGAAAAACTGAGTCTAGGGCATTCTCGTTCGCATTTTCTTGGGACGACTACCAGAAGTTGTTGAGCTTAGCCCGTTTCCTTCGCTAGAAAGGTATTTTTAGTGGTTTCTGACAATGGACGAGCATTTGCCTCTAATTGGAAATGCATTGACCATCTTTTTGATCGTTCTGGGTTGCACCTTAGTTCTCCCTCCAATGAGCTCGCTTTTTGACCTATAATTTACGAAAATGGGTGAGGGACAATGCCAGTATGTAGACTGAAGTCTTCAGAGTACGAGTCCCGAAGCTTGAAACACTTATGACCAATACAAAACAAAGAAACTGTTGAAAGATCCTTTTTACCCCGAGATAGAAAAACTGAGTCCGTGGCTTTCTCATTCGCATTTTCTTGGGATGACCACCAGAAGATCTTAAGCTTAGCCCATTTGCTTCGTTGAAATGCATTTTGAGTGGTTTCTGACATCGGACGAGCATTTGCCACTCGTAGGAAGAGCATTAGCCATCTTTTTAATCGTTTTCGGTTGCAACTTAGTTCTCCATCTAATGAGCTCGTTTCCCACCCTATACTTTGGAAACATATGTGAGGGACGATGCCACAAATGTAAGCTGAACTCCTCGGAGTGAGTGTCAAAGCTCGAAGCACTTATGACCAATACAAAATAAAGAAACCCTTGTAGGACCGCTTTTTACCCATAATAGAAAAACTGAGTCCGGGGCATTCTCGTTCGCATTTTTCTGGGACGAACACCAGAAGTTCTTCAGCTTAGCCTGTTTCCTTTGCTGAAATGCATTCTCAGTGGTTTCTAACACTAGACGAGCATGCGCTACTCGTTGGAAGAGCATTGACCATCTTTTCGATAGTTTTGGGTTGCAGCTTAATTCTCCCTCCAATGAGCTCGCTTTCTGACCTATACTTTGGGAAAATAGATGAGGGATGATGCCAAAAACATAGACTAAAGTACTAGGAGTACGATTCTCGAAGCTCGAAGCACTTATGACCAATACAAGACAAAGAAACCGTTGCAGGATCGTTTACCCTGCGATAGAAAAGCTGAGTCTGGGGCATTCTTGTTCGCATTTTCCTGGGATGAACACTAGAAGTTCTTCATCTTAGTTCATTTCCATCGCTAAAATGCATTTCAGTGGTTTCTGACACCGGACGAGTGTTTGCCACTCGTTGGAAGAGCATTGGCCATCTTTTCGATCGTTTCGGGTTGCACCTTAGTTCTCCCTCCAACGAGCTCGCTTCCCGAACTATACTTTGGAAAAATAGGTGAGGGACGTGCCAACAATGTAGATTGGAGTCCTCGGAGTTTGAGTCCCAAAGCTCGAGCACTTATGACAAATACAAGGTAAAGAAACTGTTGCAGGACCGTTTTTTACCCTGCGATAGAAAAGCTGAGTCCAGGGCATTCACGTTCGCATTTTCTTGGGAAAAACACCAAAAGTTGTTAGCTTAGCCTGTTTCCTTCACTGAAATCCATTCTCAATGGTTTCTGACACCGAACGGGCGTTCACCACTCGTTGGAAGAACATTTACCATCTTTTCGATCGTTTCAGATTGTACCTTAATTCTCCCTCCAATGAGCTCGTTTCCTGACCTATACTTTGGAAAAACTCGTGAGGGACGATGCCAAAAATGTAGACTGAAACCCTCGAAGTTCGAGTCCCAAATCTCGAAGCACTTATGACCAATACAAGACAAAGAAACCATTGTAGGACCGTTTTTTACTCTGCGATAGAAAAACTGAGTTCGGAGCATTTTTCGTTTGCATTTTCCTTGGACGAACACTAAAAGTTCTTCAGCTTAGCCCGTTTCCTTCACTGAAGGCATTCTCAATGGTTTCTGACACTGGACGAGTGTTCGCCACTCGTTGTAAGTGTTGGAATTAATGTCCTAAAACGTATAGTTTGTAATCATATTCTTTTCAATAAAGTTATTATTGAGAATTTGAAAACTATATTCTTAAATCCAATAAACATAGATCCCAAGACTATTTTTGAGTAAACTTGAACTTTATGTAGAGACATAAACATGGATTAAGTTTGAGTAAATAGTCTAAATAGTCTATAGTATATGATTAAAGGTTGGACGCTTTATTTAGAAATACTATTGGTGTGGCCCACTTTGTAAATAATACGAACGATGTAATCCAGAATCGTTCATGTAGAGACATGAAAGATGGGGCATCCTATGTAAAAGATTTACATAAGACAGAACCATGAAATAGTCACTTTTACGTAATAACGTCGTTTACCGTTTAGAACTGACTATCTCGTTTATTAATGACCTAGGTAACTTAATCTTAATCCCGAGCTAACTGTAAACTCCTGTTTACATGAGATTATCCTTAGATTTGCATAGGTGAAGGCAACTCATTAGCTTTAGCCCTATAAGCCTCCAATTTCAGGGATAAGATCGGGTGAATAGTTGAGAACATAGGGTACAAGATGGAACTCACTCCTACCCGCTTTAGGGTTAGTAGATAGGTTGTTCCCTTAAGAACTGAATCCAAGTCTTGAACATAGGGGCCCCAACCTCTCATTGGCCTGAGAGGGATTCAGTTTATAGATTGGACCTTAAACAAAATGTTCAATAGTAGATCAATGGGATTTAAGGAACAGGATGTAGTCTCGGGGGTAAAAACGGTATTTTGACGCAACTGAGGTTATGAACAATCTGTGAAGGATTAACTTACTGATCATGGTTATATTAGATGGACAAAAATATATCTCTAGTGAGGGGAGTGCAACTACGAGACTTTAGTGGAATGACTTGTTAGTTAACGAATGTTGATTAGCTTGGTGTTAAAGGGTTTAGTCAGTTAACCTCGGATTGTTGGAGCCCATGATCTATAGGTCCATTAGGTTTCCCTGCTAGCTAATACGATATTAACTTAGAATAATATGTTGGAATAGTTCGAATTCTTTGAATTTGGTAAAGAGAGAAAAACTGATGAATATATGTGATATAATCATCGATTATAGGACTTTATATTAAAATGTGATTTTAATTTCAAGAAAATGAATGCGAATTCATGCTCGGGAGGTTGAAATTAGTCAAAATGGTTAAAAGTCAAAATGTTGATTTTTGACTTGAAAAGTCAAAGTTTGACTTTGACTAAAAATGGTCAAATGACCATTTTTCCCTTGACTAAAATTAGTGGGAATATTCAAAAAATCCCATTAAATGGAATGGTGAGTAATTCCACTAAATGCTAGTGGAATATGAAGTGTTGAAAAATTATCCAACTAATTACATGCAATTTTGCATGTAATTAGGTTATAAATAGTTCTTGTTTTTCAAGCTGAACAAGTTTTGTTTTTGGCTAATATTTATCAAAAACTTCATTCCATATCTCTCTCTAAATTTCTTCATTTGATGGGTACCACAACCCGATTCTTAGTCCGGAGTATAGCGGGTAAACTCTAGTGGTGGTTTCGGGTATGTGATCGTGAGAAGGTTTGGAGCATCAGGGAGCTTCAAAGGTAAAGAATTTTCTTTTAACCTTAATCATTGTAATTAGGGTTGTCTGAAGCATGTTAATTACTAAAGTGTTTAGTTGCATATAGAGTAATTTTTCTGATCCTGTTTCTGCTGCGTATGTATCTTTTCCAATAAAAATATCTTAGAATATTCTTAACGGTTGTTCAATGATCACGTCCAGAATGGGACTGATACCTACTGATCATCCCTACTGAAAAACAAATTTCACGTTTAGTACATAACATTGTGTACATCAAACTTCCAATAGCGGAAGCATATGGAATTTTTCTCATATCCTCAACCATTTAAGGTGTCTTAGGACATTGTTCCTTTGACTAATGAATTCCATATCTGTACGGCAGCATACCCTTTTTAGATTTCTTCATTTTATATCTTGACAACATTTTATCAATATAAGATGCTTGAGACATGACTAATGTTCTATTTTTACGGTTTCGAACAATTTGGATTCCAAGAACATATTGTGTATCTCCCAAATCTTTCATTTGAAATTGCGTAGCTAACCATTTTGTGATATTAGTAAGATAACCTACGTCATTCCTAATGAGTAGAATATCATCTACATATAATACTAAGAATGTTACTATGGAATTGACGACCTTTTTATAAACACAAGGTTCATCAACATTTTGTTCAAAGCCATAAGACTTGATCGCAATACCAAATTTTATTTTCCAGGATCTAGATGCTTGCTTCAAACCATCAATGGATTTCTGAAGCTTACAAACTTTTTGTTCTTGACCCTTTTTAATAAACCCCTTTGGTTGAGCCATATAGATACTCTCCTCAAGATTTCCATTCAAAAAGGTTATCTTGACATCCATCTACCAAATTTCATATTCATAAAAGGCGGTGATGGATAAGAGTATTCTAATCGACTTAAGCATGACAACAAGAGAGAATGTTTCTTCATAGTCCACTCCTCTTTGGGTATAACCCTTTGCCACAAGTCGAGCTTTGAAAGTCTGTACTTTACCAGCTTAGTCTTATTTTCTTTTATAGATCCATTTATAACCAATAGGTTTTACATTATTTGGTTGATCTACTGAGTCCAGACATAATTAAAGAACATAGATTCTATTTCGAGGTTCATGGCTTTGATCCATTGGTCGTGATCTACATCATTCATTGCTTGTTTATAGGTTAATGGATCCTCTATGCCATCATCAGGTATGACAACATGAGATTCACTTAAACCTAAGTAGCAATTAGGCTGATGAACAACCCTCTCACTACGTCGAGGCTCTCTCAACTCTTGAGAAGGATGTGTTTGACCAGATATCTTAGTTTTATCAACTACTTTAGTGGATGAACTAGGTTTATCTGAAGCATTCTTGGAAATCTCATTTAACACTAATTTACTGTGATGTTGATGATCCTTGATGTAGTCTTCCTCTAAAAATGTGGCATTTGTTGATACAAATACTTTATTTTCTTGAGGATTGTAAAACAGACCACCTCTAGATTCCTTTGGATATCCTACAAATAAGCATAATTTTGAACGATGTTCCAATTTTTTATGGTTTTGTACCATCACGTGTATCGGACATCCCCAAATTCTAAAGTGACGTAAACTTCCTTTAAGCCCTTTCCATAGCTCATAAGGTGTTTCTGAAACACCTTTAGAGGGAACACTATTCAAAATATAGACAACTGTTTCTAAAGCATATCCTCAAAAGGAATTTGACAACTGAGTAAAGCTCATCATAGAGAGAACCATGTCTAACAAGGTTCGGTTTCTTCTTTCTGATACACCGTTCTGCTGAGGCGTATTAGGTGCAGAGAATTGTGACTATATTCCATGTTCTATCAAATAGTCTTGGAATCGTAAGTCTAAATATTCTCCACCTCGATCTGATCGAAGTATTTTATTATTTTTCCTAATTCATTCTCAACTTTAGTCTTATATTCTTTGAATTTTTCAAAAGAATCAGATTTTTGATGAATTAGATAAACATGACCATACCTCGAATAATCATCAATAAAACTAATGAAATATTTGTACCCTCCCCTAGCTTTAACGTTCATTGGTCCACAAAGGTCCAAATGTACGAGCTCTAAAGGAATTTTGGCTCTGAGACCTTTTCCAGTAAAAGATCTCTTGGTCATTTTTCCTTCAAGAAAAGATTCATATGGCGGTAAAGAGTTATCTTCTAACTTACTTAGAAATCCACTTTTAACTAATCTCTCAATCCTATTGCGATTTATGTGACCAAGTCTCAAGTTCCATAAATAGGCATTAGAAGAAACCTTTTGTCTTTTATTCTGAGTTTCGACTGTTCTAAACATTTCAGTATTTAAGACAAAATTTGCTTTTGTTGGTCTGAACTTATATAAAATGTTTTCATGTATGGCAGAACAGATTGGAATACCTTTATAGAAAATGAACGCTTCATTAATTTCAAAAGATATTTTATGCATTTGTTCTAAAATACAAGAAATAGATATTAAATTTCTTTTCATTTGCGGTACATACAAGACATGCTTGAGTACGATATATCTATTTCCAAAAAACAACTTTAAGTTTCCCACTGCTTTAGCTGAGACCATCTCTTATGTTCCAACCTTGAGAGTGATCTCGCCTTCTGAAAGCCTTTTCCAAGAACTATTTTCCTGAAATAAGAAGCAAATATGATCAGTGGCTCCTGAATTTAATATCCAAGTTGAATTTTCATATTCCACTAAACATGTTTCAACAACTAGTAAATCATATTTACCTTAAGCTTCCTTCTCTGCTTTTTTCTCAGCAAGGTACTTTGGGCAGTTTCTCAACCAGTGCCCATTTTGACCACAATGGTAACATTTACCTTTTTCTGCAGCTTTCTTTCCCTTGTTTTGTTTGGAAGTCTTCCCCTTTTCCTTCTTTTTTATTTGAGGTTTTGGTTTTGAGGGTCCAGTTTTATTTTTAGAGGACTATCCTCTTGAAAATTTTTCTTTTGTGGTAGCAACATTTGCTTCTACTTGTTTTCCTTTACCTATGGTAAGGGTCTGGAATCGCTGGAGCTCGTTAAGAAGGGTTGTCAGATTAAACTCTGTCTTGTTCAGGGACGCATTTGTTTGAAATGGTATGAAGCTCTTTGAAAGAGACTCTAATATAAAACTAACCTGATTAGCCTCATCGATGGCACCACTATTTACTTCAGCAATGTTGAAGTGCATCATCATGTCCTGGACATGTTCTCTAACAGAGGTCCCCTCCTTCATACGCTTAGTGTAAATGTATTTGATTTCCTCGTGTCTTAGGGACCATTCTGGTTGCCCAAACATTGCCTTTAATGCATCTATAATATTTTTAGCCGTAGCTAAGGATTCATATTTCTTTGCCAGAACATCTGTCATGCTGGCAAGAATGTAAACACGGGCTTTTTCATCATCCTTTACCCATCGATCATATGCTTTCTGACTAGTTCGGTTAGCATTAGAGGCAGGGGTTTGAGGACATTCCTCTGTTAAGACAAATCTCAAATCATCAACTACTAGTATCGTGTTGAGATTTGATTTCCATGCCGCATAATTATCGCCATTAAGTTTTTCGGAAGCTAACAGTTGAACTATTGAGCTATACATGCTAAAAAAAAACATATTCTTTTTAGAAAAACTATAATCCTTTAAAAAACAATCTAATTTGGCAAATATTAATAATGTACCATTTTATTATTATGTTTTTGTGACGATATTTCAAAGGTTCAAAATAAGTTCTACTGAAGGGTAGTCAATTACTCTTCCTTTGAACCAAGACAATCTTGACCAAATGCTAATTTCTGAACATCTCATATTCGCTTGCACTTAGTTACCACTAGTTCAGTCGAGAATATACTAACATCTTAGTAATTCTTGTAAGTGGAACCTTCTATTTTTAGATCTTAGAGATAAGAATCATTATGTTTCCAAAAGTGGAAAGATAATTTGAAAACTAATCTAAGAGACTCTATCCATATATGGGGTTTGTGGTGTTTCGAATCCTATAATACAACCCTCCGAAGGGAACGTCGTGATGTATTATAGGAATCTCACGATGCGACCCAATGGAAGAGACCATGGGATGTGTTGTCACATATCCCTCACCCATTTACTATGAACTACTTCCCCTATTCACCTTGATCTTGATCCATGCAAACACTCTTCGAAGGGAGTCCACTCTTATACACGGCATAAAGCCCTACATGGATCTCACGGTATGTTTGAGAGCTACCTACAAAGTTTAGGTCTACGATGTTTGTAAACTAGGATAAGTGGGAGACTTAATGGACATAATGCCCTAGTTTGTAATTATATGTATTATTCTCTCTTATGTTTTAATTCAAACATTTTCATCCCACTAGGAGTTTTAGTCCAAGTGGGAGTTGTTGGAATTAATGTCCTAAAACTTGTAGTTTGTAATCACATTCTTTTCAATAAAATCGTTATTGAGAATTGGAAAACTATATTCTTAAATCCAATAAACATAGATCCCAAGACTATTTTTAAGTAAACTTGAACTTTATGTAGAGACATAAACATGGATTACGTTTGAGTAAATAGTCTAAATAGTTTATAGTATATGATTAAAGGTTGGACGCTTTATTTAGAAATACTATAGATGCGGCCTACTTTGTAAATAATAAAAATGATGTAATCCTGAATCGTTCATGTAGAGACATGAAAGAGGGGGCATCCTATGTAAAAGGTTTACATAAGACAGAACCATGAAATAGTCACTTTTACGTAATAACGTCGTTTACCGTTTAAAACTGACTATCTCATTTATTGATGACCTAGATAACTTAATCTTAATCCTAAGCTAACTGTGAACTCCTATTTACACAAGATTATCCTTGGATTTGCATAGGTGAAGGCAACTCATTAGCGTTACCGTATAAGCCTTCAATTTCAGGTATAAGATCGGGTGAATAGTTGGAAACATAGGGTGCAAGATGAAATTCACTCCTACCCGCTTTAGGGTTAGTAGATAGGTTGTTCCCTTAAGAATTGAATCGAAGTCTTGAACATAGCGGCCCCAACCTCTCATTGGCCTGAGAGGGATTCGGTTTATAGATTGGACCTTAAACCAAATGTTCAATAGTAGATCAGTGGGACTTATAGAACAAGATGTAGTCTCAGGGGTAAATATGGTATTTTGACCCAACCGAGGTTACGAACAATCTGTGAAGGATTAACTTACTGATCATGGTTATATTAGATGGACAAAAGTATATCTATTGTGAGAGGAGTGCAGCTACGAGACTTTAGTAGACTGACTCGTTAGTTAACGAATGTTGATTAGCTTGGTGTAAAAGGGTTTAGCCAGTTAATCTCGGATTGTTGGAGCCCATGATCTATAGGTCCATTAGGTTTTCCTGCTAGCTAATACGGTATTAACTTAGAACAATACACTGGAATAGTTCAAATTGTTCGAATTAGGTAAAGAGAGAAAAACCGACGAATATATGTGATATAATCATCGATTATAGGACTTTATATTCAAATGTGATTTGAATTTGAAGAAAATGAATGCGGATTCATGCTCGGGAGGTCGAAATTAGTCAAAATGGACAAAATGTTTAAAAGTCAAATGTTGAGTTTTTGACTTGAAAAGTCAAAATTTGACTTTGACTAAAAATGGTCAAATGACCATTTTACCCTTAACTAAAATTAATGGGAATATTAAAAAAATCCCATTAAATGGAATGGTGAGTAATTCAATTAAATACTAGTAGAATACGAAGTGTTGAAAAATTATTCAAATAATTACATGCAAATTTGCATGTAATTAGGTTATAAATAGTTCTTCTTTTTCAAGTTGAACAAGTTTTGTTTTTGGCTAATTTTTATCAAAAACTTCATTCCATAGCTCTCTCTAAATTTCTTCATTCGATGGGTACCACAACCCGGTTGTTAGTCCAGAGTATAGCGGGTGAACTCTAGTTGTGGTTTCAGATGTGCGATCGTGAGAAGGTTTGGAGCATCAGGGAGCTTCAAAGGTAAAGAATTCTCTTTTAACCTTAATCATTGTAATTAGGGTTGTCTTAAGCATGTTAATTACTAAAGTGTTTAGTTGCATATAGAGTGATTTCTTCGATCCTATTTCCTTTACGTATGTATGCTTTCCATCAGACAAATGTGTTACGGGCTTTTCACTCTAATTAAAGAGGGGTCTTAGAATAGAAAGAAGTTTGAAAAGAAGGAAATGAGTTAGAGCATTTTTCATAAGGAAGAATTGGTCTTTACGAATGTCAATATTCTTTGAACCTCTTCATCCTCCCCATCTTTATAACATAAGTCCAAGAAAAGAAAAGAATTACTATCAATGAACAAGGTTCAAAGAAAGCTAATATGGATATAAACAAGTCCTTCGGACGACTATTGATAGAGATAATGGAAATATCTCATGAGAGTAGCCAGATTGTGGAGATGAAGAGGGATCCCCTAGAAGGAAGTGTGGTATGAAATTCCGTTTTATTCAAGGAAGGCAAGAAAGGCTACGAGAAAGATTGAGAACCTACTAAAGAAAGTGCTCAATTAGTTTGCTTAAAGAAAAAGAAGATTCCTTTCCTCCCCCACTCCAACTAGGTCGATTACCGTGTCCCCAACTCTTTCTTCTGCCTGAACTCAAATTGTTTGAGCCTACTACAGATGGATCTCACTTCGGTCTTGCCTATTCTCTAACTATGAGAGTCGAGCTAGCAGCTGCTATCTGAGATTTCATTCTTGCTGACAAGTCCTTGTTTTTCGTCAAAAGGAACTATGGTAGGATTCTCCCAATGTGCCGAAACTGCTGAAGCAAGCTGGCTAGCTTACTCGATAGGCTTTCCTTTTCTCTCCTTCTTTGAGTACTGAATTCCTCTACCCCTAAAGAGAACTCAAAAGGCTTCTATAGCCACTTCAACCTCTGAACTGCTTCGTGGGATAGTTCCTCTTCCTTTATACTAGAACCTACTATTTGGAAGAAAGCCTATCTCCTCAACTCTTTTGAAGGGTCAAGCTACTTTACGGTGAAGGACTAAGAATGAGGGTTAGAGGAAATATAGAAAAAAAGGCCGACAAGAAAGGCGACTTCTTTCTTTCTCTATTGGCTTTGAAGTACGTAAATCGATTGATTATGCTGGCTTAGACACATTATTCGTGGATGAAGAGGCTCTTGAATGAGAAAGAAAATGGGAATAAAGTCTTTGACTTTGACTTGAAATTTCTCAATTTCTTTTTTGGTTACTAATGAAAATCGTGTTCATTTTGGTTTTATCGTGAATGGAGGATCAAAGCCTTCTCCTTTTAGTTGAGAGCCCTTTTTCTCTCCTGATATAACTCCATCACCTTACTGAGAACCTCACCAATGGGTGATTTGACACCATCAAATACTTGTTTTCTTGTTAAAGCCCAAGATTTAAATTGGGTATTTGAAATAGTAAACTAGTATTTTCAGGCGCGTAGGTTCAAAGAATATTGAATTTTTCAGTCTCATAAAAAGAACTCCATTTTTTAGTTTACAGGAAATGAAATGGATCGAGGTTCCAAAGGAGGAGTTTTCTTTTTTATAGGAGGAAAGTAGTGTCCAGTCGAGGGTCAGATCATCTTTCTAGTACGAGTTACTATTGTTTATGGATTTCGAGCACTACGATCAGACTTGATTGGAGATTAATGAACAAGAAGGAAGAATGAACTATTGGATTCCCCAGCTACGTGTCCTTAAATTTCTTGGCCCGCCACCAGTGCAAACAACCCCTATGTTGGTTGCCCCTTTTCCCTTCTTATAATAATAAGGCTAGCATTCAAACCCAGCAAGAAGAGGCCCCTTAAAATAGCTTATTCTCTCATTCGAAAAGCAACCTTTCACGCAGCTTAAACTGACTTACTAAGACAAAGGTAAGCTTGGGCTCGAAAGGAAGAAACAAGCTGCAACTAGGGCAAAAACATATTTCCCATTCCGATCCAAAATTATTCTTCTTGCTTGACTCAAAATCTCATACTTTCTTCTGCTTTGAGTACTTACTCTAACTCTGATTCAATGAAGAACTTCTCATGACTATCCGGGAAGGAAAGCAGCTACTACCCATCTCTTTTATTCTTCTGATCTAGAAATTGAGACATCCCTTAGAAGCCCTAGCTTCTTCAAGATATCCAACAGACTCAAACAAACATTCTTTCATTGGGAAAAGCCTTGTTTGTTCCCGCTACATGGGAAACTGACAAAAGAACCTCTTTCAGATAATGTAATGTGTAAAACCGAGATTCTCTTTGGATTTTTTTTATATTAAAGGAATAATAGAAAATGAAAATTAATTATATAATACCTTTATATAATTAAACGTTTTATTTAAAAAAAAAAAGAAAAGATAAAAGGAAAGAAAGAGAAAAAGAGGGAAGAAATACATATATATTTTTCTTCTTCTCTTTCGTCATATTGCCATCCACCGCCAAAACAATCTCTTCACATTTTTATTATCCAAACTTTCAGAAAGCATATTTGGAGAGAACCTTAGGAAGAATAAGATTTTTTACTTCTAAGCTTGAAGAATAAGGGGAAAAACTCAAAGAAAGTTTCAATCATGGCAAATTTTGACCAACTCTACACGCTTCTTGTTTTTTATTCAGTTTGATCTTCTTAAGAAGAACTAAGAGGTGAGGTTTGAACTTCCAAAAAGGTGATTCATTTTTTAACAATGTTCGTGAAGGATGTTTAATTCAATTTCGTTGTTAATTGGGTGATATTTGATAGATAATGTAGACAGGTGTTTTCCACGTGAAATTAGATATCCTTTGTTTTTTTAGTTTTCCGATGTGTCTATATTGTGTTAACACCTCTAATTTATATGGTTGGAAAGCTTATTCAATTTCATATAACTTTTATGAAGATGCAAAGAGCCAATTATGATTGAAAATGTGCTAATTTATAGGGACAAGTTGAAGGTTTGTAGAGTGGCGATTTTCAGGTGGTTTTGTTTCGTGGTGTTTATGAGATTTTTGACTGGGAATGTGAGTTACATATCTTCAGGTAAATTATAGAGAACATCAAAATGAAGATTTTAATATAAAGAACACTCATTTTGGTTAAGTAGTGAGGGAGTTAAGGTCATTTGAAGTTTGTATTAGAAATCTGGAAAATGCAGAGAGTTGTTCAAATAGGATTTTATTTCTTAAGCTTTATTTTCGTGAGCGCCATCTTTAGTGCGACTTGTTAAGTCTATCTCTAGAAAATCAGAATATTTAGGATTATAATACTCGATTTGGTTGTTGACAAGCCGAGAAGAATTAAATCGAGCCTACAAACCAAGGATGTAGCTCAAGACAGTGAGTGACAAAACAGATTTCAAATAGATTTCTAAATTTTTATTTATGACTATATTTCTATGAATAGTACATGATTTCTATGAACGGTTTCTAATCTATTATCTATGATTATATTACTATAGATAGTACATGATTTTTATGAACTGTTTCAAGCATAAGATCAAGCAGAAAGTTTTATGATGAAATTTATATATGACCACGTTATTATTGAATTTCTGAAAAGAGGCTGAAACCAAATCAGTTTAAGCAAGTATTCTTTTAGATTTTAAGTTTTCCACGGACAATCTGAGTAAGCTTGAGCTTTATGGAAGATCAAGATAACAGACATGTTTTAATGTTTTTGTATAATTTTCTGATGTTTCCGTTATGTTGAGCCCGAGGCTATATGGTATTGTGTGCACATAGGTTAGATTCTGTTGTTGATGTTGAGTGTACTCTATAACAACGATATTTTCGTGAGTGTTAGACGAGTCCCACTACAAAAAAAATGATGGGAGTGTTGGACGGGTCCCACTATATCGTAGAGCTTGTAAACGTTGGTTGTACTAGGCGTGCCTTACACAACGTAGATTTGTCATGTTAGTTAAAATGTTTTGATATACTTGATATGCCTTGCTAGATTTGAATGCCTTGCTAGGTTCTGCTGTGTTGTGTTGCATGTATAATAGTTTATATACTAGATTATCAAGTTAATCACGTTTAAGAATTCAGCAGAGTCAACAGATATCGTTAGAGAGAAGCGATGTCAGTCGACTTCACGCTGTCTTTCGGTCTAAGCTAGCAGGTAGTCTGGAACGGTATTACATAATGTGTCTTAGCTAAATCATATGGATTCAAAGTCTTTCTCCTTTATTTAACAAGGAAAAGCCATCCCTCTTCAACAAAATAAAAATAAAGGGATGCAAGGTGGTCTCTAAGTAGAATTGCACACCCATTGGGGCTACAGTGCGAGATATATACTGGTGGCATGAAGGGTCTCCTTGGAGCGGAGGCAAAGAAGGAGTTGACAGCACGCCCACTTTCCTTTGAATTACCCATGATTTGTGAAAAGGAATCTTTCAAATCACTATACATTTATACACATTTATGAGTTTTCACTATTTTCATGAAGGTCATCCTGCCTGTGTTGGAAAGTTCGAGTTCCCATTTTCATTGAATTCTCCTCATACTCTTCAGAGCTTTATCTTCTGTTCATGATATGAGGCCGCTTCGCTTTCTATTACTGACCCAACTCTTCCATTCTCTCTTTTCATTGGACTCCTGTTAGTCTCGCCTCGTAGATCCTTCCTGCCCTAACAAGAAAAAAGGGTCAGATTTGGAGTGGGATGGGGTGAAGAACCGAGGGTTGAGTATTAAAAAGATGAAAAGATGTCTATCTGGAAAGGAAGAAAGAAGGTAGAATCATTCAAGAGTCAAATCTCTCTTTTGAAGAGGGATGAGATCCTATCTCAATAACCAGCCAATCAAAAGATCAATACGCCTTTATATTATCCTTATAATTTCTAGCTCTAGAAAGTCGATCAACAGACCTAGTCTCCTTCAACCACAGCAATGACGACTGAACTGCTTCTTATCAACGAATAGCACATCCTATCAAAAGCAAGAATGAGGTAAGCAAGAAGACAGGTGAGAAAGTGCTTTCTTTGTCTATTTTGTTGAGTGGACTTAGTTTCTCATCCAAAGAAGCTTCGAGGTCGAGCCTGTTATAAGGAAGCAGCTCTTCTCTCGCAGGTGCCCTATTGAGTTGGTTCTGGTTGTGCAGTACGAGGATAGAGAAAGGAAAGACCCACTCCGCGGTGTAGAAGGAGAGGTGCTATTTTCATGGTGTTAGGGATCACAGCTGACTAAGTAAAGGCTTGAATCAGAAAGCTTACTATGTGGGCAGACAGGAAGAAGAAGGGAATGGGGTGTGGAAAGCCCACTATCAGATAAGGAGGTTCGAATCCTTCTATCCCAGAATTCTAGGTTGCAAAAGCAGCGAGAGCTATGGGAGAGGTCTTCTGTTGCCGAACTAAAGGTATAGAATAACTATGAAGCTAGGGAACGAAGATCCTTAATGATCATAACCTTCAATCTCGTTATTCAGTAAGTTATAAAGAGACCCTTGCCACTGATCAAACAGGGGAAGAACTCTTGACTAATTTTTTATTTACGCAACTAAGGTCGTAGAAAAAAAGACGCCTGCAACAGACTTCGTTAGTCGAGCAACCTTCTAAAGAATGAAGGTTCAACTTAGTTCCATATCTGATGAGTGATAGCGACCATACAAGTTAGAAGTCTTTCCTTTCTTCGTCAGCCATTGATTCAACTGGAACAAGAACTGCAACTTTAGATACATCGACTTCCAGCGGGAACTGAGACTGATTACTTAAAAAGAGAGACCTCTGACCCTGCACCAGCACCAGCACCTACTTGTAATTCGTCATGAATGTGGAGCTAGTGCACCAACATTCAGAATAGAAGCTTACTACCTAGCCATAGGCTAATTATTGTAGACGAAGGGCTTGTGAATTCCACTTATTTGCATTTCTTATTATCTCAAATCAAGAAAATGCTAGTAAAGGCGCGAAGCAAAGCAACTGGAAGGTGCGAAGTAGCTCGACTGAGAAGGAGAGGAGTGCAACTCAGAATTCATTCCACTATTTGAATGTGACTTGTGTTTTCACGTTGAATCTGAGTAACTTCACTCTATTTTTAACTAAGAAACTAGTAGGATGTAGAATCAGTAGTTTCAATTTCGGATGTCGCTTTCGTTGTGGAAGTTCAGTATTTGTTGTAGCTTTTCTTCTTGCATTAGCAGAAGGAGGAGGAGGAGTAGAAGTTCCCCCTTCAAAGGGATCCCTCGTCCCAGTTCTTCTTTTTTCAGACAAAGAAGTTATGGTAGTTGTTGCAGAAAAGTAGCTTTTTAATTGGGTAGGAGAATTAGTAGGGTTCATTCTTTCATGAGTAACCGAAAAAGAAAGCTAGAAAAAGATTCCCTATTAGATTATGAAATGTTGAATGAGCATCAGCCTCCTATGTCAAATAACCAGCCTTCTGAAGGGGTCGGAAGGATGTAATGAAACGAAGGAAGCGCACGCATCAGGAGGAACCTATTCCAAAAATACTTAAGACGACGACACTTTCCCACCAAGTTGAATAGAAATTGGCTGTTGCATAAGTGGTTGCAGGAGATAAAGTAGCTTTTCTTGTTGCATATTCACTCAAGAATCTCGTTATCAATCACATTCTTGATCAAAGATTCCCTTATGAAGTGAGAAAGTCGACAGACAAGACGGAGAAACTAGACGAACGCGCGATCTCAAGCACGGGGCTTTGAATTGGGCCATGGCCTCATTCCCCCTTCTGACCTATCCACTCAACTAATGGGACAACAACCGAATCTGGGACACCTTTTCATTCCCCTACTATGAAGAACAGACTCATGAGAAAATGGAATCCTAGGTTTGCATCCAGTAAAATCACAGTAATATCTCATTCAAGAATTGGGATATTAACATCTTTCGACCACTTTCCGTTATGCCTTTAATTTTCATTAATACAATTCGGCCTTGAATGAAGCCAATGCATGAATACGGATCTCTCTCATTCGCATATCGACCAAAGAAGGGATTTCTCATCCGACACAGCTGTTGTTACTTTTGCTCTTTCAACTAAAGCGACTGCTTTTTCTTTTGCATAATTTCAATCTTCTTTGAACATCTTCTCTCTCCTGAACTTCAGAGTGGCTTCGCACCGCGTAGTGGAGTCTATCATTTCTTCCTCAACCTCGACTTCAACAGACTTTTTCTTTGGAGGTCGGTCTTCTTCGACCCGTCCGAGGAGGATTCCTTTTCCTATCTTTGATTTTAGTCTGTCCCTGTGACATGGAATACCTTTATCTATTTGATGAGTAGTACTTTGACTTCTGAATTACTACGAGATTAGTCTGTGTTTAGGCAATGAAAAGACTTGACATTCAGAGAAGCCTGTATTTAGCTCATGAAAGAGAAGTTCCCTACCCTCATTCCTATCTCACAACTTCTAAAAGCTACTTCAACGAATCTTTCTGTAGCAGCAGACCTGGGTCATTCTTTGAGGCTTCTACGATCCACTAAACTTGTTAATTGAACTGATTATAATAGACGAAGGCAAGATTGAAAGGTGTGAAGTAGCTCAACTAAGAAGGAGTCAATGAACAAGGTGAAAAGAGGAGGTAAATAAGGGTCAAGACAACGGAGTGCAAATGTTCATTCCTTCCTTTTGATCTCTTATCGCGGGACTTGTGAATGGAACTGATTTTCATAGGAAAGAGTTCTTCCTTATATGTTATTTGAAACTTTCTTCATCGACTTCTTCCCTTTTCATACATGCCCTCAGATCGTAGGTGATGACTACTTTCTTAGCTCAAATTCAGAAAATGCTAGTAAAGGCGCAAAGAATTTGCGAAAGAGAGAATCTTTTGAAATCTTCATTCCACTGATTTTATGGGACTGATTTTAACATATTCAATTTCTTCTTTTTCTTAGCTAAAATGAAAATTTTGATAGGTTTTGACATAGGGAAGATGGAACAAAAAAGACAAAAAGTCGGTCAAAAAATTACTATTATTGTATGATAAGATTAATCTCTAAACTAACATTTAGGAAGAAAAAAGCCGAGAAAATGAAATGACTGAAAGGAAAAGAGGATCCCAAATCATTTGCTTAACACATGAATACTGAGATCTGAAAGAGAAAGAGAAGAATTAGAAAGATAGAAAAAGCTAGAACTACAAATATGACAAGTTCTTTACTTACGCTATTTGTTCATGAAAGATTCTTGGTTCTTTTCTCGTTAATGAATTGAGAATGAAAGAGAGGGTCCGAAATAGTTTCATTTAGTTCAATTTGCACTCCTGTAGGTCTTGTCTTATTCTCTTATAGAAAATTCTCTTATATTCGCTTGGTTTCACCCCTTTCGTTAGGAGTCATATCTCTTAACCGAAGGACTCATTCATTCCACTCAAACTTTGATATAGTTTTTCAATAAGATAAGAACCGAAGGAGTTCGAAGGACTCTGAAATTCATATTCACTCCGCTCCAAAGGTTTCCAATTGGCTTCAAACGAGAAAGAATGGGATGGATAAACAAGGCTATTTATGTAAATTCAAAGAAATCGGGCTATAGGCGAAGATGAAACTGCTTCTCAAAACTAAGCTACTGCGATTGACATAACTGAATTCCCCTCTTTAGGGACTGGGGTGGATTCCGCTTCTTCAACCTCAGTCGACCCAACTTCACTAGATGTCGCCTAATCGGTCGATTCATTCCTCTGCGACCGACTAGTCCGCTCTGTGCCGATTGGTTTTGTCCAGACAGATTCCTTTCCTCCCTGGGTTGGCTACCTGCCTGCCTTACCTCTTGTTGGCTTGAAACTCCCCATTTCCCCTGAGAACACCCTAGAAGTTTTTCTTGTTGGATTGAAAAATGGAAGAAAAGAAAGGGAAAATAACAGACTTTATAAGAAGGAAAGGTGTTTGGAGATCTTAAAGATAAAGAAATGCATAAAAAAGAGGTGATTTTAGTCATTCTCTTTAAAGGGGTGAAAGATCCTTTCTGCTCCGTGGGCCTACCTACCATACTCTTCGGACGATAATGAATTTTTCGCGGACTTCTCTTTTCTCTTCAAAGAGATTCTATACAATGAGAGAGAGGAAGGAAGATTGGTGGGACCACTATTGAGGAAGGACTGCCGAATGGAAGACTGCTCAGACTGCTATTGATTGGCGCTCGGACCCAAGAAGGCTCTTGGAAAGACACCTGTACGCAATGTAGATAATATAGACGCCAACTCTTTCTCTTCCCTAGCCAATAATGAAACTAGACTCTAACGGATAATTTGTCTTGTTCTTACCTCTGCCCTTTAGAGTCGTTTGAACCGTCCTCTTAACTTATTTATCCATATTAACCTTTCGACTTCTAGGAGAGTAGTTCCATTGGGATAACCGCTGAGCTTTATCTATTGCATGAGCTTCAGTTATGAATGAGACTTCTACAAGAACTGATATTACAACGTCTGCAACCGGTCGAGCCTTTTTCTAGAGTCCTTTCTCTTGTCATAAACCTACGGAACTAGGAGGGATTTCTATTCATCAAGCTCTTTATCTTCGACCGATCTTTACCTTCAGAGGTGGGGAATTGCCCTTATCTTCATTTGGGGCAACCTACTATGCGTTTTTTTCTATAATTATGGGTGTTTAGGGTGAGAACCCACCGATAAAACTGAATATGGATTTCCTTACTATTAAGGATTTTGACTTGCACTCCTTGAAGCCTTTGAATAGGGATCAATCTTTCCCTTCTTTCAGTCGAGCCCTTGTTCATTGATTCCCTCGAGTTATTTCATAACCTTCGAATGGAGTGCAAAAAAGGACACTGATCCTATAAAAGATATTCAAAAGGATAGGCTTTCCATTAGTTCCACTAACAGATTTGACGAAGGACTCTAGAATGGAACTTAAAGAAATCAGAAGGATAATTCAATACCGAGACTCAGAACTGAAAGAAAAGAGAAAGAAAGTGAAATATCAGAATCGCTTGATGATCTTATGAGATCTTGTTCATATCTGAAGAAAGGAGACTACATTTAAGAGAAAGAAAGAGGCATCAAAATAGAATCACTCAATTTCTTGGTAGTTCTAGCTTTTTTTATCTTTTTTCTTCTTTGATAAATAGATCATAGATCTGTTCTTGCTAACCGCACACCCTAACACCTGGTACTGACTACCCTCGCTTCCGACCAAACTTGGAAAAGAAGGAGCTACTAATTCGACTAAGTCAGCTATAAGGACTCTTTCAGTGAGACTAAGACTACAATTAATGAAAAAATCTCTTAAACTTCCACACTCCTATTTTTTGTCTATTGGTGGGTCGAGCACACTCCTTTTGATGCTAATGGAAGAAGATCACTGTCTTAATTAGTGGGTCAAACTACTTCCCCTCAATCCCGTAAATCAGGTATAGGAAAGAGAATAATTGTACTTCTCGCTCGGTCGAGCAATTGTGTCCCTCCTTCATGAGTTTGTCCAGCAGTTAGAAAGATTCGGGAACCTAGGATTGATCTTTCTTCCTTTCATAATATTGCATGGAAAGAACAGGTTCAGCCAGACCTACTAAAGATTAATATGCTAGAATTCACGAGTCCTTCATCTAATATTAGTTCAATCTTTTCTACATCTACGTTGTTAAAAGAAAGCTAATTGGAATGGATGAGTCCTCCTATTAATCTAAGGGTTCCTTCAAATAATAAAGGGACCAGGCCTTTGCTTTCAAGTCTTAACCTTTGTATCCTTTTAGTCTCGTCTCAAATTCTTTGAGCCTCCGCTATATTCTAATGGATCAAAATCAGTCTTTCGGACAGTTCAAAGTTTCTAGATCTTCTTGTCACTCTCCTTTCAATCGAGCCTTTGTTTTTGGTTCTACGTAGCTTAATTAGTCCAGTTTGAAGGATTGTCCATATTAACCTGTGGATCAAATGGAAAGCTAATATGGAAGAAGGCTACTCCGGAGGAGCCTTTCACTTAAGCCTTTTTTCTTCTTTTATATGGAATTCGAGAGAATGGTATTTTCCTTAACAACTGCTCCTAAGCCCCAAGGGTTTTTTGCATGAGCTTTTCTTTCTAACATAGATTATTGGAAAGCAGAGGTTGGGTAAAACAAAGGAAAGGCGTTGGGCACGTCCCTCCTCTTAAGTTATCCTGCACCTCTAGGTATGCCCCTGTAAGACCTGAGTATTAGTCATCCCTTTTCGTTTCAGCAGTAACCCTCATTTCGTTCGATCAGAGGCTTTTCTTCGATCTCGGTATTCTATCCTAACCGCTAATTCCATTTCATCAATAATGGGATGTGGTCAGTTAGAGGTATGGTGCATGGAGTGGATTTCTTGTACGCTCGGATCCCGACCTAATTTGACTTGGTCGATCTATAGGCCCACATTCTTCCATATCGCCCTTACTCTCTCCTCTTGATAGGTCGATCTATAGGCGAGGCTAATACTAGTCCCCTCTCGATCATGTACCCTCTTTGTAGCGAGTCGAGAAGCGCTGCCATCTTATCTTAAAGGATAGCTTTCCTTTGGGGCAAGGGAAGACTGAGTAGGGGCACATCCAGACTCCGCTGTTGATTTATCATAGGTAGTTTCATAATCCCCCCTTTTACGGCGGTTAGAGAAGAGGTTGGTCGGGAAGAAGTGCAAGAAAGTGAATGAGGAAAGCTCATATCTTAGCTCAAATTTTCTTCTTTCTTTATTTCTTTAATTTAGGTCTTATCGACCAAATATTCCTTGAATGAGGCGATAGGGGAGGAAAGGTTGCACTACTTCTCTTTCTGAAAAAACCCCCTCTGATAGCTAACAAGATATCAGTCTAAGGCAATGATTGGGCGATCAATAAGTTGTCGATGTCAAAGTTGCTTGAGTGGGAGTGGGCTTACCCTATCTTGCGCATGTCTGACAACTTTGAATCTGAGTATTGTAATCGGCTGCGCCTCTCGTACGCTTTGTTCTCGCTTCAATTATAAAGGGTCAAGATTCCTTGTTTTAGTGGTTTTTTGAAAATTCTTTGCTCCTAGTAGAGGTTCTAAAGGAGTGTGGATAAACAAGGGTTCGGACGACTGTCTCATTGATAAGGAAGGAATTCATGTGTTAAGAAAATCACAAGGGATCATTTTTTCCTTAAAAACTTCGTAAATTCTTTGCTCCTCGGCTTTTTTCCTTCTATTCTAAATGTTAGACAAAAGAAGGAGGTTCACCTTACTTTTCTTATAATAAAAGCTATTTTTTTCTTGTTAGTGCATTTCAGAGAGTCCTCCTCTTCAAGTCTAGTGACCTTTTTTTTTCTCAAATTCTTTGATTTTCTTTGGTTCAATTGAACGTTCATGAGAAGATGAAGTCAGTGATCCACATAGTCATTCAACAAAAACTTTCTCCCTTTTTAGGAGCACATCTCCTTCATTCTCTTGGGACTGAATCTGCTTGGAAAGATAGTTACTACCTTTACGGGGACTGCCTGAAACTTTTAAAGCCGGTAGGTTTCAATATTCTTTGAACCGCTCCGTGGGTTTTCTATTTTTCAACTATGTGTAGCCTAATTCTCTTAATCTAAGGGCTCCTTTCAAATTCTTCTCAACTTCTACACAACCTCTCCTCGCAAATTCTTTCTGCCTCTCCTTCTCCTTTGATCCTCTCCTTCTTAGTCAAGCTGCTTCGCACCTTAAAGGTTCATATGGATTCCAGACTCCTACGCAAAGTCTTTCACTTTATTCATCGCAATTTAAGAAGAATTTGAGTTAAATGAGACTCCTCTAAGCTCGGCGGCTACCTCGCTCCTTTTGCACTCTTCCTATTTTACAACTGATCATGAAAGATCTCATTACGAACACTGCCTTCTTCAATTTCTTCTTTCTTGAGCAGGGAGACAAATGGGTAAGACTCATCCTATAAGGTAGAGCCCACAGAGTGGGACAAAGGAAACTCCCAACAAAACTAACTCCCCAAGGCAGCTCATGGAGGATTCAATACTTGACCGAAGGTTTGATGTCCCCATTCGACGGAAGAAAAGGAAGGAAAGCCTACCATATCTTTTTCTTGCTTCAGCAGGAGCAATCTAATTGGTCTTCAACTTGCACACAGAAAGGTAGAAAAACATTACTCAAATACCCGAGGGGAAAGGTAGTGATCAACTATGTCACGCCCTCTTCCGAACTACTTGCTAACTTAATCCGAAACACGGTGTGAAGCCGACTGATAACGCTCTCCTCTAACAATATTTGTCCATTTTGCTAAATTCTTGAACGTGATAAACTTGCTAATCTAGTATATAAACTATTATACATGCAACACAACACATCAGAACCTAGATTAATCATATACATACATGAAGTGTAGCCCGAAAATAACTTATTTTACAAGTAAACCTGGACACACCTTAACCAAAACATAACCAACAAAGGTTTACACAACCGCATCTTCTAGAGCTTACACAAACAGTAGAGTATCTATATCGTACAAAGAAATATACAACATAACACAACAGACTCTATGTACAACTCTAACCACGTACTGACAATTGATATTGGAGCTTCAGCAGACTAAGGTAGTCTATCAGGCACCAAAAACTCGATCTCTACCTAGAAAGTGGGTAAAACATTTTGGAAGGGTAAGCTATAAACTCAATGAGTGACTCAGTCTAAAACTATAAATTTAAAGATAATAGCACATGAAAGCTTACAGACATAAATCTATAAATATAAACATATAATAGTAATAATAACTTTCTCAAATATTCAGTATGTACGTTATTAAAATCTTGCAAGACATATCAAGTATATCAAAACATTTTAACTAGCATGACAAATCTACGTTGTGTAGAAAACGCCCAGTACAAACAACGTTTACGAGCTCTACGATGTGGTGAGACTGACCCAGCACTCCTATTGTCTTTGTCGTAGTAGGGTCAGCCCAGCACTCACGACAGCATCGTTATTACAGAGTACACTCAACGCCAACAAGGAAAACTAACCTGTGTGCACACGGTACTATATAGCCTCGGGCTCAACATCTCAGTCATGTAGTTAATTAAAACATGCCTACTATCTTTATCTTTCACAAAGCTCAAGCTTACTTAGATTGTCGTGGAAAACTAAAAATCTAAAAAAAAAAATACTTTCTTAAGATGATTTGGTTTTAGCTACTTTTCAGAAATTTGATAATAACGTGCTCAAATATAAATTTCATCATAAAACTTTCCACTTGAACTTATGCTCCAAACCATTCACAGAAATCATGTAATATCTTTAGAAATTTAATCATAGATAACAGTTTAGAAACCATTCGTAGAAATCATGTACTATTCGTAGAAATATAGTCATAAATAGTAGTTTAGAAATCTGTTTGAAATATATTTTGTCACTCGCTGTCTTGAGCTAGATCCTTGGTCTATAAGGTCGGTTTAATTCTTCTCGGCCTATCAATAACCAAACCGAGTATTAGAACCCTAAATATTCTGGTTTTCTAAAGATAGACTTAACAAGTCGCACTAAATATGATGCTTTTGAAAACAATGCTTAAGAAATAAATTCCTACTTGCAACTCTGGATTTTCCAAATTCTAACACAAAATTCAAATGACCATAACTCCCTCACTAATTAACCAAAATAAATGTTCTTTATGTCATAATCTTTATTTTGATGTCCTCTATAATTTACCTAAAGATGTCTAACCCAAATTTCTAGTCGAAAAACTCAGAAACACCACGAAACAAAACCACTCCAAAATCCCACACTCTACAGACCTTCAACTTATCCCTGTAAATTAACACATTTCCAGTCATAATTGGCTCTCAGCCTCTTTCTTTAACTCAACATATACACACCAAAAAACTCACATAACTAGAGGATATCTGATTTCACGTGGAAAACACTTGCTCTGTCTTCTCTATCAAATATCACATAATTAACATCAAAATTGACTCAAACATCCTTCACGAAAATTGTTTAAAAATTAATTAGCTTTCAGGAAATTCAAAAATTAATTAGCATCAAAATTGCTCTGTCATAGTTCTTCTTGAGAACATAAAACCGAATAAAAAACCGTAAGTGTGCAGAGTGGGTCAAAATCTGCCATGATTGCAACTTCCTTTGAGTTTTTTCCCCTTCTTCCTCAATGTTAGAACTAATAAATCTTCTTCTTCTTCTTCCTCAGGCTCTCTCTAATTCTTCTCTCCAAAGAAAGCTCTGAAGTTTGGATGAAAATGGTGAGGAGTTGCTTGGTGGTGGAGGGAAAGAGAAAAAGAAAAAGAAAAATATGCTTAAACTGTAAGTTTCTTTAACTAAAGCGACTGCTTTTTCTTTTGCATAGTTTCAATCTTCTTTGAACCTCTTCTCTCTCCTAAACTTCAGAGTGGCTTCGCACCGTGTAGTGGAGTCTATTATTTCTTCCTCAACCTCGACTTCAACAGAATTTTTCTTTGGAGGTCGGTCTTCTTCGGCCCGTCTGAGGAGGATTCCTTTTCCTATCTTTGATTTTAGTCCGTCCCTGTAACATGGAATACCTTTATCTATTTGATGAGTAGTACTTTGACTTCTGAATTACTACGAGATTAGTCTGTGTTTAGGCAATGAAAAGACTTGACATTCAGAGAAGCTTGTATTTAGCTCATGAAAGAGAAGTTCCCTACCCTCATTCCTATCTCACAACTTCTAAAAGCTACTTCAACGAATCTTTCTGTAGCAACAGACCTGGGTCATTCTTTGAGGCTTCTACGATCCACTAGACTTGTTAATTGAATTGATTATAATAGACGAAGGCAAGACTGAAAGGTGTGAAGTAGCTCAACTAAGAAGGAGTCAATGAACAAGGTGAAAAGAGGAGGTAAATAAGGGTCAAGACGACGTCGTGTAAGAAGGAGTCAATGAACAAGGTGCAAAAGAAAAAGCAGTCGCTTCTCTCCTTGTAAGTTTCTTTTCCTCTGCTTATTGATATGCTTAAACTCAGCGGGTAGTCCCGCCTGACCTGGGGTCGCGTCAAGAGCGTCGTCCTTTTAAGGGGCGACATTCAAAGGGTCGTGAAGAAGTTCGTGAAGTCGACATCGAGGTCAAGACGCGTCACTGAGGTTGAATCAACCACCGTAGTGTAGTGACGACAAGCATCGAGGACTCGAATTTAAGCCATCCGCACGACAATGCGTACGGAAGGCCAGTGTGTGTCCCCCGCCTTCACAACGACCCCACATGGGGAGAGTTGTATGGTAGGGGCAGCGATGCGTGACGCCCAGGCAGACGTGCCCTCGGCCAGAAGGCTCCGGGCGCAACTTGCGTTCAAAGACTCGGTGGTTCGCGGGATCCTGCAATTCACACCAAGTATCGCATTTCGCTACGTTCTTCATCGATGCGAGAGTCGAGATATCCCCTTCTCTTTTTTTTTTTAATAAAAACCATTAATTATATAAATTTATTA
Source organism: Cucumis melo (assembly GCF_025177605.1). Taxonomy (NCBI): domain Eukaryota; kingdom Viridiplantae; phylum Streptophyta; class Magnoliopsida; order Cucurbitales; family Cucurbitaceae; genus Cucumis; species Cucumis melo. Next base: position 27,006,222 of record NC_066867.1, on the reverse strand, counting down.
TATAATTAATTTCCATTTTCTTTTATTCCTTTTATATTTAGAAGAAAAAAATCCACAAAGAATCTCGGGTTTACAAAATTGTCCTAGGGAGGTCTATGTTATAAGGGAAGTTGATTTGAGGAAGAAAGTAGAAAAGGGAAATGTAGCACATTTTTCACTAACTGTGAAAGAACTAGACATGAAATGAATCGATTATCCAAATAAAGAGAAAACCTAGCGAAGCGAAGAGGAGTGCAAGATAGGATAAGCTTACAAAGAAGAAGGCGAGACCATTAAGTGGGGAATCGTTGTTGATGTTCTAGTATCCGCCCACTACGCGTTTCCTCTTTTTCTTGCTTTTGTCATTTTAGCTCATGCTTTGGAAGTGGAGTATGAAAGATGTGTTCGGTATCTCTCATTCGATCTACAGACCTAAATAGAAAGCCCTTTCACTCAATTCAGTTAAGGAAGGGGTCGAATTTTCTGACAATCCAAGCAAAAGAAGTAAAAAGCCAAGATTTTTGCCTTATTTATCCATTCAAAAAGAAAGAAGATTTGAAACAACAAAGCAAACTCCACAACACGTGGACCAGCTAAGCGACAACCAAGTTATCCTCATTTTCTCAAAATTAAAGTTATGGCAAGAACAACGCTTCGTGGGAGTTGAGAAAGAGTCGCCTAAACTCAAGAGTGGTGGCTTCCACCAGTGGGCCTTTTTTCCCTTCTTGTTTGTAAACTCAGTTGAGCCACTATGAAACCTTCTCATCGATACATCTGGCTTTGGGCCCTTTGTAGGAGCCTAATGGTGGGAGTTTGTCCCATAACTCTGCATTTCTACTCCTTCATGATTCAAAATTACAGAATGAATGTGCTAAGCAAATGCACACATGTCCAAAACATAGAAAGAAACTTCACCCTTTTTTATGATTGTAGAGACTATGAAAAAGATTATTCTGCCTCTGAGACCTAAAAATAATTGAAAAGCTTAGCTCGTGTGCGAAAGGAAAGATTGGACACAGTATAAAAGATCTTTTAGAAGCACATATTCCTAGGGGAGGACGATCCCGAGATGGACGAAGCTGACCTATATCTCTCAAGAGAAATGAAGGAGAAGGATACCTAGAAAAAGGAGAAAGATGCCTAAGTTTTCTTTAATTTCTCTTTCTTCTTCTGAAACTAGGTAAATCGGACAACTTGACTCCCACTTCGCGGTTAATCTAGGAAAGCTTTTGCGCTTCCTCCTTCTTATCATACAAATTTTAATTTCAGTGTGACTAATGGATGAGCTATTTTCTAGCTCTTCTTCATATTCTCATTCTTCTCGAGTGACTTCTGAAAGAGAAAGAGATAGCTTCGAAGCCAACTCTTGCTTACAGGAAAGATCCATGTGTCCTACTTCTGATGGATGCTACCTTTATGACTGAACGGATCCCTATCTATCTGATACTAGAGTGGAGCTTCACTCAAGACCCTAATGAATGAGACTAGTCAGTTCCCTTTCCACAGATCTAACTAAAGATCTCTTCCCTAGCCTTCTTTCATTTCTTCAACATCTGACTCCCCCATCGAGACTTGTATCTGACATCTTAGCTTTTGGGCTAGTCAGTCACAAAATCTTTTCCTTTGGCCTCTCAACTCCTCACATATTTCATTGCACCTCTTTTCCTCTGTCTATCTTTGATGAGCGGGTAATTGACTGCTTAAAGCTTCTCAAGAAGCGGTACTCAAAATCATGAGAATGAGAAAGAAGACAAGAATCGGAGCCTACTTAATGAAACTCATATTGAATTGAGCCACACTAATGTTTTGAAAAGACTCTGATAATCATTAACACCTATGCGGCAAGGAAAAAGAAAAAAGAAAGAAGATCAAGCAAGGAGGCAAGGTTCAATGTAATATGAGAAGATTATTAAGGAGTGGAAACCGGAGGCAAGGAATTAGAACGTAGTAGGATTAAATTATTTGAGAAGTTGCTTTGTCTTAAAATAGGTTGAATGAGAAAAGCATAAATTCAAAGAACAAAAGTTTTCGAAAAACCCTATGGATTGACTAAAAGATTGAATTCTCTCTTTCTGTCTGACTCTTGCTTCTGAATTTAGTCTTTATTATACATTTTATGTTCTATTTAGAAAAGTAGTTATAGTACTGTATAGATAGACAAGAAAATGTTATAGTACTATTTAAATAGAAAAGACAAGAAAAGAGAAGATCATGAAAAGTTTGCCTTTCAGCTTCTTATCCATCGCTTTCTACTCTGCCAGACCTTTACAGGCATCTTCAGGCAGCTATATTTGACGGGTCCACTACTTTTGAGCTCTATTAAGCCATGATTTTTCGAAAGAAAAAGATCAGTATTCTATCAAAATATAAAGCAAGAACTATCTGAATCATATAGATAATATTACTGCCCTTATTCATTGATTTATGCTATGAATGAATTGAGATCTAAAGAATGGCCGTGAAAGCAAGAAATCATCAGTCATAATTGAGGGGTTTATCAAGTCATAACTATTTATTCTTCTCTGATATGAACTTCGTTCACTCCCCACTCCTTTGATTTAAGTAGGTTCTTCTTCTTCTAACTAAACTTTATCTAGTCGCTTCGCTTCTTTCTCTCTATCTCCACTCCTATTCTTTGAGTTCCATCTCTTCTTTAGTGGATTAAATAAACGAACGAACGAAGGAACTTATATTCATTTAGCCCTCTTCTATGTTATTCAAGCTTCTTTTCTCTTTGTTCATTGAGGCGGAAGTTTGAGTGGTCTGAAGTTCGTCCTCAGTCGTCTGAAATCCATATGAACCTCTAACATATTCATCTATGGATCAAAGAGGTTTCAAAAGTCAAAAGGACAATATTAGTTCCATAAATTAGTCACTTGGACCTTTGTTTTCTTTGAGCCTTTGGCCCTTGTTCATTGATTCTTTGAATTGGCCTTTGTTTATTGATTCTTTGAATTGTTCTTTATCTATATCATCCATATCTTAATTAAAGGCAGTTCTCGCTTTTAGTTTACCTGTGTCCCAGAACTGATGATTATAGGATTTTTCTTATTCATTCTACTCGTTCATCAGATATAAAAATCAAAGCTTTGTGCTTAAAAGCGAATCAACTAAAGCACTAGTTCTGAAGCTTCCCCAGCTCAAAAGAAGATGCCTCAACAGCCATATCGTTTGGCCCAACAGCATACTAAAAAGATGGTATCGAGATAGATTCATATCCTCTTTATCGAAAGGGATCCATTCATCGTCCTTGGGTTGGGGAGCACCTCATCCAATCAAGTAATTTGCTATCGAGACTACATCTCCCTTTTGATGATGAGGAAATCCTATTATCAATTTGACTATCCTCATGCCATCCTTATTCTTTCTCCGAATAGGTTCCCTCTCTCAGTCAATCTCGCCATCTTCAGAGTCAAGTAATTCGCTATTGGAACTTAAATCGCTCCGTCTTTTTGAACTCTGGAACCCACTTCAACTATCATCATACTTAGACAATTGGGAGCTTCTGGTCTCCTTATTCACGTAATTCCACCTCTCGCCTCAGCCTGCGGAGATTCTTCATTCCCTTTTCCATTAATAAAAGGCTAAACTCGTACCATCCCCTCTCCATTTGAGATTGATTATGGAGGAAAAGACATCAGGAGGCAGACAGAAGGAGAACAAGAAAGTAGACAAGCCGCACATGGCTAACCCTAGGTTTGTAACTAAGATCGGTAGAAGAAGGCATAAGATAATATGGGAATAGTTAAGTTCGAGCTTTCTCGTGAATGAATGAGATCCTCATACCTGAAACTATATTCCCTATCCATCCACGTAAATTTTTTATGCCTTTCTCTACTCTTTTTCTATTGGAAAGTGCCCCAATACTTGTGAACTCAGTTCCGAGATCTCTATGGCCAATTTCTCTATGAATAGCTATTTCTTAGTCTATTTTATACCAACTCTTCCTACTAATTTGGAAGCAAAAGTTTGGAATTAACAAGTCCAAGGAGAGGTTTTTTGCAAATTCTTTGTGCCTTTTTTTGGACGTCTCTTCCCTGTCTGTCCCTTCTTAATTATATTCAGCCTTCCTTCGGTCGATGAACTCAATGTTCTTCGAGCCTCAACTCAATTGAATACCATACCCTTCATCAAATGGTCTTTTCACTAATTCGACCAGGACTAAGAGCGAACTCATGATTTAGTTGGATTTAAGATGATTTATGCTCGCCTATAGTCAAGTAGGTTTTGTGCATTTTGACTAATATAGAAAGAGCATTGATCCCATGTAGCGGTTCATAGGTTCCTTCCCGAAATCGAGAAAGCCATTGAATTTAGATTCAAAGAAAAAGAAGTAGGATAGGGAAAAGAAAGTAGAGCATAGGTCTTCTTTCTCTCTCTCCCTATCTATTCTATAGGATGAGGAGACCTGGATCAATGGAATGGATAAGACTGCCCACGGAGCTCTATGTAAATTGGAAGGAGAGGTTCTCAGTAGAGGTCTCTTTCTTCAGTCTCCCTTGAATAAGAGGTTGACTCATTCTCTCTTGTCTATGCCAAAGATGATAAAAAGGTTGTGCTCTCCCACCGATCCAGATACCGAAATATCAAAAGCAAGAGTAGCGAGAAGGAAGGGGAAGAGTAAGCGAGACCTGAAGGGTACGGTAGAGGAGAGGTTGGAAAGGGAATGGGGTACCCGCTAATTCAGTAGATTCGCTTTTCTTCTTTCAGGTTTAACGGATGGAGCCTGCTCTCCTCGTTTAGCTAGACGAAGCCTTTCTTTAATTTCATTCTACGTGGTGAAAACAAAAGTCAAGGATCAAAGAATTTGATAAGAACTCATGTCCTCGAGAAAAGGATAAACAAGGGTCAAGCCTACCCTACGGAGGGGTAGGATTCAGCCACCATTTCCAGAGAATTAGCTAATTGGTCAATCCCTTTACGAGCCCCAAATGTGAACATGGATTCGACAGTCCTTAGTCTTTCGGAAGAGAAAGAAGGCTAGGGAAGATCTCTTTAGTTGGATTAAGTGAGGGAAGAGGAATAGGTTTATCAGAAAAGAAAGTTCTTTAAGCACATAGGTCCCCGTTCAAGATGCTGCCCTAGCTTTTTTTTTTCTTTTTGCTCTTGCTTTCATTATAGATCGATCGATATTCCCACTCCATCCACCCATCTCCTTTCTTAGATTTCAACTTTAAGGATTTGGTGGAAATGAAAAGAAAGATTATCCTCCATAGCCCTTTCCAGTAATGCCCCAAGAAGTCGATCACCGATAGGCTAAAAACTCGTAGAGTTGAAAGACTTTCAAGTCGCCAGATGATTTAGTGTGCAAATGAGTTCAAGAAAACTCTTAAACTAAAATTGGGGTCCCAGTATACCTTAGATTCATTTGAAAGAATGATGGTTATGGCCTGGTGGGGAGTGGGACGGTGTATCAGATCGATTCAAATATCAGTCTAAGGCTAAGAAGAAATTCCTTTTAATTTCGCTCTACGACCAAAGAAAATTGAGAAAAATCATCACTTCAGAAGTTTATCTTTCTTCTTTTGATCTTGATCTCTTTCAAAAAGCTAGGGCAAGCCCTAAGCCTGACAGAGTCTCAACCGATGGTTAAGATGGTTATACTTTCCATGAACTATCAACACTCGTCCGGAGGACCCAGATATGATAATATAAAATATTATAATTCTCGATTTTAAGTAGAAAGTTTGAATTCTAAAGTAATTGGTTTTAGTCATGAACAAGGAGAATAAGTTTAAGGTGCGAGGATACCTTACTTATTTAAGAGAAAGAGGATGAAGTACAGGAATTCTTATCAGGTATCTTTCCTTAGTCACTGTAATGGGCTTAGCCCTCTTCCTTTGTCTCTTTCCTTCACTCCTTTTAGGTTGTGTTTGTTTGTTCAGGCTTTCTCTTACTCACTTTCATTCTTAATTCATTAACGAGAAAAAAACAAAAAATCTTTTATGAACAAATAGCGTAAGTAGAGAACTCGTCATATCGGTAGTTCTAGCTTTTTCTATCTTTCTAATTCTTCTCTCTTTCGGATCTCAGAATTCATGTGTTAAGCAAATGACCTGAGATCCTTTTTTCCTTATCTTATGATAAAAGATCTTTTTTGACACAATTTTCATGAAAAGTTGCTGCCAACCATACCCAAACCTAGCAAATTTTTCATTTTAGCTAAGGATTACAACGTCATTGATTACAAAAATTCATAGGTTTTACTCTCAATTCATGAATTCAAAGAATGGTCAATGAAAAAGTCAATGAACAAGGTCATATGAATCTGGAATAAATAAGGGTCCATTCGTAGGTTATGAAATAACTCGACTGATAAGGATACAAAGGTTAGGACTTGAAAGCGAAGTCTTGATCCCTTCACTATTTGAAGGAGCCCTTTATTTTTAGAAATAACTATACTTTAAACAAAAGGAGAGGTTCAAAGAATTTTCAAGCTCATTTCTTATTCTGCCACTTAAAAGGAGTGTATTAATGAAATAACTCGACTCAAATGATAGGGTGCAAAGTAGCTCGACTAAGAAGGAGAGGATCAAATGAGAAGCTCATTGAATAAAGATTTATCCTTATCCTTAAAAGGAGTGCAACGAAGTTCATAAAGGGTGAAAAAAGTATTTCAGAACAAAGAGAAGCTCCTTAACAGGAATGCAACTAAGGACTCCTAATTAAGCTACAGAAGATGACAGACAAATTCATATGACCTTGTTCATCTCAAATTCTTTAACCCTTATAATTTGATGAAATCCATATTCACCTTCGTTTCATTGATAGACACTAAAAAAAATAGGCTTTGAACAATGTAGATGTATCTAAGATGGAACTAATAGGCTCGATTAAATTAAAGACGTTCAGAAGGCTTGAATGAAAGGAGAAGATTCCATATATATTAGCTTCCCGTTTAATCCACTAAGTCAAAGATGGAACTAGAAGAATTTGAGAAGCTAAGGCCAAAGACTTTCTACAAAGACAGGCTACCACGGTGGGAAGTTGAGTTGCTATCATTCGCCATGGAATGCCCATAGAACTCATTTGTAGATTCAATGCTCGGGAACTCTTCGCTAAGTTCAGTTAAAAGTCTAATATAACAATGATAAAGAAATCCAAGAATCGGCCTATTTGGAAAGGAAACTAGCTAGGCCTTTCACTAAAAAACTCAGACATCTAAGTCAAAGGGAAAAGGGTTATCAGCTACATCCTTGCCTCATCTGATCTCATTCAAGGATGAAAGCCCTAGAACTACGAGTCGAAAGAGATGAAAGAAAGGCCTTTGTACATGGATAGGAACTCTTCTCCCAATGCCAACTAAGCGAATTCATCACGAGGACGAGACCAACTTTAGCTTCCCCAGCGAATTCCTCATTCCCATCCAAAAGAATAGCTTAGGATCTTGATCACCACTCCCTCTCGTGCGCGCGGTCTTTTTTTTCAAGTTCGAGATCTACTCATTTATCTTTAGATATTATGTCCATTAAAAGTTGCAACCTCGACAGGGACGAGGACTGATTCCTCTCTCACTGACTCAGCAACGAACATTGATGAAAGCAAAGGTTAAACTCAAATTCTTTGAGCCTCCGCCCCTAGGCTTAATCTTTCCTACTCTTTCTTTGTCTCACATCTCCTTCTTTATCTTTCTCATATTTTTGTATTCACTCATTTTGGGACAGCATAATCAACCTATTTATTACAAGAAAAGGATTTCTTGTTGAAGTTAGGCCTTAACATTCCCGATTTTAGAACTAAAAAACGACTGTAACCTCACTCATACCAACCGACAGGTAGCTCTCGCAATCTCTTTGCCTGCCTCCGACCACTCATCTGGAGCTTTTTCTTTCTCCATATTCACTTCTTCTTGTGCTATTACTAAAAAAAAGGTAGAACTACCTATCCTTTCACGTCTCTTTTTCTTAATTCAATAGATCTTCTTTAGAACAAAAAAGAAAAAAATGAACAAAGGTGAATGAATATGAGTTCCTTCATTCGTTCTCATTCTCTCTTTCTTTAGATCAAGATCAATGAACGAGTCAATGAACAAGGCACAAACAACGTTCGTATTTTTACTAATAAATGGGTGCCATCGATTAAAGGAGAAGGTCGAAAGAAATTGGCTAGCAAGTACCAAGACATAAGCCAATTGGCCTTACTGGGTGAAAGCCTCTCATGCCCTTTGAATCTCACGAAGGACGACGAAAAGAAAGAAAAAATCCTATCCCTTAGGAATGAGATCACGTGTAAGTGATTGTGGGTTCAAATCCTTGGGTTGTGCGACTTTAGTTTCTCAGTCTCCTTTCTCTTGTTCTTTCTTTTCAATCTTCTTTCTTATAGAAAGATCACACCATTCCCCAAATGAAGGGACAAAGGAAAGTCGACCAAAGAGGCACACACAAGGCAGAAAGTCCCCACCTGAATCTGATCTCGAAGGAGAAAAAAGGTAATCAATGAGAGAAAGCACCCCATTGGTGGCTCTTTCGCCTCACTCTGCGGTTATTGCATCCCTGCCAGTGGCATCCCCTTGTTGTGGCTTTTCTTCTTGTTCACTCAGAAAGCTCTTAAGCTAGATCAAGGCTTTTAGTCTAACTTTGAACGAGAAATCCTGGGATTTCTGCTATATCCGTAAATTGAGAAAGAAGCCTGACACCTCTTCTTGCATTAGCCCATGGAAGAAAGGAAATGACTTATTGTACAGGAAAACATATAATCTCAGACTTCGAAACCACGTAGTGGGCTGATGAGTCACTCATACCTAGATTGTTTCCTTCGTATTGCCTGAATCTATAGAATAAATTGGGATTAGAATGAGTGAAATCGCATGCTTTCCTCTTTGACAATGCATTTGAGTTTGATGTGAATGAGTGAATGTGCTAGTTAGGAATGAATGCCTGGCTGGCTTTCTTCGTTCGAACTGAAAAAAAAAGTCATTTTTCAATTGGAAATGAAACTGACAGTTCCTTTACTCATAATTCAATCTTGAGCTCTTTGATCAAAGGATGCGGGAAAGAGTGGAAGAGATTAGTTGTACAGGAGAAGAAGGGATGGATAATAGCTCGACAACAAGAGGAGAGACCAGTAGAAGACTCCTAAAAAGTGAAAGTGGAATTCTCACATAAGAAAAGAAAGTCCAAGGTTTGATGCCAGATCCACTAATAAGAAAAGTAAGCTTCTTTTCTTATGCCAAGAAGAAAGCCCACTCTGCAGATTACTAGTAACTTAAAGGACTTAAATTCTTCTCAACACATATGGAGCTTTATTTTATCTGGCTCCGCTCCATAAACAAGTCGACTAATATATAAGATGAAAGTCGAATTCTCATTGATTATATTTATACGTTATATTCGTTATGTTGAATAGAATGCAAGAAGAAGAGCGACTGCAACCATAACCACTTCTTTCTTCAGAAACCTCCCAGTCTTCTGCTTATTATGAATTCGAAACTGAGTAGATGGTCCAACTCTTTTATGACTCAATACAGGGCATCCTGGTAGTTGGATGAGGCGCCACATGAGAATGAATTCTTGACTTTTCTCCTTCCACTCAGAAACGCAGGAAAGCAGTTCCACTCTTTCCCACTTTAATTTATACAGATTTCATCTCTTTTGGCAGGAAAAGTTCATGTGGATGGATCGATCGGATGTCTAGTCGTTAAATAAAAAATCAAACCCTAAAATAGTATATTTGTGCATCCAGGTTTATGGAAGGTAGGAGAAGTTTTGATTTCATAGGCAAGATGCCTCGTACTTCTCCTTCGCTTATGACCCAAGGTTTCATTAACCTTTTGATGCAAGGACCGCTACTTCAAGGGCTCTGGCTTCTGCCTCTCTTCCTTAGTGTTCTCCGCTTCATAGGAAACTTTTCCTCATTATCGAATTGCTCGAACTTCTTCTTCAAGACCTTATTACCTTTTTTTTCTAATAGAAAACCTTCAAATTCAAACCGCGGCGCTCCAGCAAAGAACATCGATCCATCTGAAGGGTCTGGAGGCTCAAATAATTTGAGGTGAGACTGAAAGGTGAGGAGCAGCTCAATTAAGAAAGATGGAGAGGTGAAAAGAATTTGTGAGGAGAGGCGCAAAGAATTTATGGAATGAAAGCGAAAGTCCTTATCCTTCAAATGAGTGGAACTCAGTCAATGGAATATTTTGAGCTTTGAACCTTGTGAAAAGAAGACATTCAGGTTACTTTTATTGAGTGGCGTGGATCACTGACTTCATCTTCTCATGAACGTCAAATTAAACCAAATAAAAGAAAAGAATTTGAGAAGCGACCGAAAGTTTATGACCTATCCCTTATAATTCTTAGAAGGAGTGCATTAATGAAATAACTCGACTAAGAAGGAGTCAATAAACAAGGTTTAAAGCTCAATGAATAAGGGGTGAGAAATCCATATTATTAATTCATTCGACAAGGAGCAAAGAATTTGTGAAGGACTTGTAAATTCAACTGATTGTAGTAGACAAAGGACTGATTTATCCATTTTGAATTTCTTATTTTTCTTAGCTCAAATGAAGAATTAGCTATTAAAGGCGCAAAGAATTTGTGGGGTCTTTCGAAATCTTCATTCCACTTATTTGCATTTCTTATTTTTGAAAATGAAGAATTTGCTTGGTTTTGACGTAGGGAAGATGGAAAAAAGGACAAAAACAATCGGTAAAAAACCTACTATTATCGTATGATAAGATCAGTCTCAAACTAACATTTAGAAAGAAAAAAGCAGGGAAAATGCAATGAATGAAAGGAACAAAGGATCTCTGATCATTTTCTTAACACATGAATTCTGAGATTTCTAGTCTTAACGGACCCCTCTCCTTCTTAGTCGAGTTGCTTCGCATCTTTCAGGTTCATATGGATTTGACTCATCCTACGTAGCTTAATTAGGACCATCCGAAGTCCTTCTCCTATTCTTTGAGTTCCATTTTTTCTTTAGTGGATCAAAGAAAGTGGTCCGACCTATTCACCTCAAGTAGCAAAGTAGTCTTGTTTTCTTCTTGAAAAGATATTATGTCCTTATATGCCTTTTTTAGCGAAGAAGTCTTGTCTTCTTCTTAAAAAGGTAAGAAGAACAAGTTATAGATAAATGGTGGGTGTTACAATTTATTTGATAAATGTGTGTTTGAACTAAAATGGTAGTTTTTTTATTTTGGTCTTAAATTAAGTGTTTTATTGTGTTAATTAATTGTAATTAGCCTTGTAAATGGCTTATTTTATTTTGCAAGGGGTCTGTAAGTTTATTGGAGTCATTAGAGTTGAAATTAGGCTATAATTGCATCCACTAGGAGAAAGACAAGCTAAAAAATTAAAGAAAAGAAGAAGACATACCCTGAAATTGCTTCCGAACCTGAAAACCTGACCTAGAGCCCACACCGACCCATTTTCACCAGCAAACACCACATGTCTCCTTAAAATCGGCCAGTCTGCACGCATGCACTTCGACCCGCGTCGGCCCGCCTGCGTCTGGCTCTCCTTGCGTGAAGCCCACCATCTCGACTCATTTTTCGCACATGCCAGGCCCAAGCCCGTGATCCTCGTCCAGTTTTTACGCACCCGAGCCTCGACTCGGGTATGACTCGGTTCTTCTAACCCACGCGTCTGTTGATGGTTTGGGTCGGTTCAAGCCCAAATGTTGGTTCTTGGGCCGGTTCAAAGGGTTTTCGAATCGGTTCAAGCAGTTTTGATGGTTTTCCAGTTTGTTCGAGTTGTTCGGGAGCAATTTTTGTACTCCATCAAATTATTATTGTAATAATTTAGTTTGTAACTTAATTTAGAGGCCAAAACCAATCCATTTTAGGGTGTTTAATTAATTATGCATGTGATGTATGTTTTAATTAAAGTTTATATTATATGTGCATATAGTATGCCATTTAGATTTAAAATCCCACCATAGGTTAATATATTCATGCATTGAAAGTATGTTATAATGTTTATAATGTATAGTATGCATGTTAATTAATTAATATGGATATTAATTAATATAATTAATTTATTGTTTAATTAATTAAATTAATTTTTATTAAATATGATTTAATAATTAATTAGTAATTTATTTAATTTAATTAAATGTGATTTAATTGAAATTTAAATAAAGTAAATCCATATTAATTAATTTCTTTATATAATGGTTATATATTATTGGGTGTATGTTATAGGTTTGTCTAAGTTTTTTTTAAGTGTTATAATATGAATTAGACGTTTAAAATCTATAACAAAGATAAGATACATGCTCACCTAGGTTAAAAATTATATCTTCCAAATTTTATAGAATTAGGTCGATATCTTGTAAAACTGGTTACAAGAGGTTCACCTAATTCAATTTTGTCAACAAGTCAGATAAAATGACTAAGGTTGGAGGTTCTTAAGTTGACGGTTTACGAAACACCTCCTACCTGGAGATCCTAATCAGTTCTTAGCCTAGTTAACCTAGTTTTATGAGCATGTGTGAGAGGTGTGAGGTAATAAAATTGGTTTATCACTTAGACATCGTAGGTTAAAATCCAGTATATTAAGTTATTCTCGGATGTTTCACCTAGACTTAGGATTTGTTTACATTAGCCTAAATATAATCCTAAAGTTTCAAATACCTTAAAATCATTATAGAACACTTTAGCTAGAGAGAAGTAATGTACTTTTAGCTCTAGCATTTCGAGTTCACACCGTGAGATCCATGCAGGCCTTTGCGCTGTATATAAGAGCGGACTCCTTTCGGAGAGTGTTTGCATGGATCAAGATCAAGATCAATAGGGGAAGTAGTTCATAGTAAGTGGATAAAGGATATGTGACGACATATCTCACAGTCTCTTCCATTATGTCGCACCATGAGATTCCTATAATGCGTATGCTTGTCTGCTCTGGAGCGACATTCCCTTGGGAGGGTTGTATTATAGGATTCAGAACACCGTGAACTCCAAAGATGGATAGTTTTTCTTAGATCAGTTTTCATATTGTCTTTCCACTTTCAGAAGTGTATTGATTCTGATCTTTGAGATTCAAAAATGGCGGGTTACACTTACAAGAATTACTAAGTTGTTAGTACATTCCTGACCAAAGAAGTGATAACTAAATGCTATTCTAGAGTTAGCATTTAGACAAGATTACCTTGGTTCAAAGGAGGAATAATCGACTGCCCTTCGGTGGAGGTTATCATAAACCTTTGAAATATTGTTGCAAAACATAAATAATGAAAGGTATAGTCATTGCTAAATTAGATTGGTTTATAAAGGATTGTAGTTTTATTTCTAAAGGGAATATATTTGTTTTTCAGCATGAATAGCTCAATAGTTCAATAGTTAGCTTCTAAAAAACTTAATGGCGATAACTATGCAGCTTGGAAATCAAATCTTAACACGATATTAGTAGTTGACGATTTGAGATTTGTCATAACTGAGGAATGTCCTCAAACCCCTGTATCTAATGCTAATTGAACTAGTTGAAAAGCATATGATCGATGGGTAAAGGCTAATGAAAAAGCCTGTGTCTACATTCTTGCCAGTATGTCAGATGTTGTGTCAAAGAAACACAAATCCTTAGCCACGACTAAAGAAATTATGGATGCATTAAGTGCAATGTTTGGGCAACCAGAATGGTCCCTAAGACACGAGGAAATCAAATACATTTACACTAATCATATGAAGGAATGAACCTCTGTTGGAGAACATGTCCTCGACATTATGATGCACTTCAACATCGTTGAAGTAAATGGTGGTGCCATCAATAAGACTAATCATGTTAGTTTTATCTTAGAGTCTCTTTCGAAGAGCTTTATACCATTTCAAATAAATACGTCTCTAAACAAGATAGAGTTTAATCTGACAACCCTTCTAAACGAACTCTAGCGATTCCAGACCCTTACCATGGGTAAGGGAAAGCAAGTGGAAGCAAATGTTGCTAGCACAAAAGAAAATTTTCAAGAGGATCGTCCTCTAAAACCAAAGTTAGAACCTCAAAACCTAATCCTCAAATAAAAAAGAAGGGAAAGGGGAAGACTCTCAAATAGAACAAGGGGAAAAAAGCTGCAGAAAAAGGTAAGTGTTACCACTGTGGCCAGAATGGGCACTAGTTGAGGAACTGTCTATAGTACCTGTAGATAAAAAGGCTGAGAAAGAAACGCAAGGTAAATATGATTTACTAGTTGTTGAAACATGTTTAGTGGAATATGAAAATTCAACCTGGATATTAGATTCAAGAGCTACTGACCATATTTGCTTCTCATTTCAGGAAAATAGTTCTTGAAAAAGGTTTTCAGAAGGCGAGATCACTCCCAAGGTTGGAATAGGAGATATGGTCTCAGCTGAAGCAGTGAGAGATTTAAAGTTGTATTTTAGAAATAGATATATCATATTTAAGAATGTCTTGTATGTACCACAAATGAAAAGAAATTTAATATCTATTTCTTGTATTTTGGAACAAATGTATAGAATATCTTTTGAAATTAATGAAGCGTTCATTTTCTATAAAGGTATCCAAATTTGTTCTCCTATACATGAAAATAACTTATATAAGTTAAGACCAACACGAGCAAATTTTTTCTTAAATACCGAAATGTTTAGAATAGTCGAAACTTAAAATAAAAGACAAAAAGTTTCTTCTAATGCCTATTTATAGCACTTGAGACTTGGTTACATAAATCTCAGTAGGATTGGGAGATTAGTTAAAAGTGGACTTCTAAGTAAGTTAGAAGATAACTCTATACCTCCTTGTGAATCTTGTCGATGACCAAGAGATATTTTATTGGAACAGGTCTCAAAGCCAAAATACTTTTAGAGCTCGTACATTCTGACCTCTATGGACCAATAAACGTCAAAGCTCGGAAAGGGTACAAATATTTCATTAGTTTTATTGATGATTATTCGACGTATGGTCATGGTTACCTAATTCATCACAAGTCTAATTTTTTTGAAAAATTCAAAGAATATAAGGCTAAAGTTGGGAATGAATTAGGTAAAACAATAAAAATACTTCGATCAGATCGAGGTCGAGAATATTTGAACTTACGATTCCAAGACTATTTGATAGAACATGAAATCCAGTCACAACTCTCTCTACCTAGTACGCCTCAGCAGAACATTGTATCAGAAGAAAAAAAACTGAACCTTGTTAGCATGGTTCGCTCTATGATGAGCTTTGCTGAGTTGCCATATTCCTTTAGGGGATATGCTTTAGAAACAGCTGCCTGTATTTTGAACAACGTTCCCTCTAAAAGTGTTTTAGAAACACCTTATGAGTTATGGAAAGAACGTAAAGGAAGTTTATGTTACTTTAGAATTTGGGGATGTCTAACACACATATTGGTGCAAAACCCTAAAAAATTAGAACATTGTTTAAAATTATGCCTATTCGTAGGATATCCAAAGGAATTAAGAGGTGGTTTATTTTACGATCCTCAAGAAAATAAAGTATTTGTATCAACAAACTCTACATTCTTAGAGGAAGACCACATTAGGGATCATCAACCTCGCAGTAAATTAGTATTAAATGAGATTTCCAAGAGTGCTACAGATAAACCTATTTCTTCCACTAAAGTAGTTGATAAAACTAAGATATATGGTCAAACACATCATTCTCAAGTGTTAAGAGAGCCTCGACGTAGTGGGAAGGTTGTTCATCAGCCTAATCGCTACTTAGGTTTAAGTGAATCTCAAGTTGTCATACCTAATGATGGCATAGAGGATCCACTAACCTATAAACAGGAAATGAATGATGTAGATTGTGGCCAATGGATCAAAGCCATGGACCTCGAAATGGAGTATATGTTCTTTAATTTTGTCTGGACTCTAGTAGATCAACCAAATGACATAAAACCTATTGGTTGTAAATGGATCTAAAGAGAAATCGAGACCAAGCCAGTAAAGTACAGACTTTTAAGGCTCGACTTGTGGAAAAGGGTTATACGCAAAGAGAAGAAGTGGACTATGAACAAACATTCTCTCCTGTTGCCATGCTTAAGTCGATTAGAATACTCTTATCCATTGCCACTTTTTACGATTATGAAATTTGGCAGATGGATGTCAAGACAGCTTTTTTGAATGAAAATCTTGAGGAGAGTATCTATAAGGGTCAAGAACAAAAGGTTTGTAAACTTCCGAAATCCATTTATGGTTTAAAGCAAGCATCTAGATCTTGGAATATAAGATTTGATACTGCGATCAAGTTTTATGGCTTTGAACAAAATGTTGATGAACCTTGTGTTTACAAAAATGTCGTCAATTCCATTGTAGCATTCTTAGTATTATATGCAGATGATATTCTACTAATTGGGAATGATGTAGGTTATCTTATTGATATCAAGAAATGTCTAGCTACGCAATTTCAAATGAAAGATTTCGGAGATGCACAATACATTCTTGGAAACCAAATTGTTCGAAACCGTAAAAATAGAACGCTAGCCATGTCTCAAGCATCTTATATTGACAAAATATTGCCTAGGTATAAAATGAAGAATTCCAAAAAGGGTCTGCTGCCGTACAGATATGGAATTCATTTGTCAAAGGAACGATGTCCTAAGACACCTTAAGCAGTTGAGGATATGAGAAAAATTTCCTATGCTTCCGTTGTTGGAAGTTTGATGTACGCATTGTTACGTAGTAGAACTGACATTTGCTTTTCAGTAGGGATGGTCAGTAAGTATCAGTCTAATCCTGGACGTGTTCACTGGACAACCGTTAACAATATTTGAAAATATCTTAGAAGAACAAAAGACTACATGCTCGTATATGGTAATAAGTATCTGATCCTTACTGGGTACACTGATTCTGATTTCTAAATGGATAAAGATGCTTGAAAGTTTATATCAGGATCAGTATTTACTCTAAAAGGAGGAGCAGTAGTATGGAGAAGCGTAAAACAAACTTGTATAACCAAATCCACAATGGAAGCTGAATATGTAGCAGCTTGAGAAGCAGCAAAGGACGCAGTATGGCTAAGAAAATTCTTGACAGGTTTAGAAATTGTTCTAAATATGCATCTACCAATCACTTTATACTGTGACAATATTGGTGCAATTGCAAATTCATGATAACATAGAAGCCATAAACAACGAAAGCATATCGAACGCAAGTACCATCTTATCAGGGAAGTACATTGTGGTGACTTTGTAGTGACCCAGATTTCTTCTGAGCATAAGATTGCTGATCCTTTTACAAAAATCCTCATGGCTAAAGTGTTTAAGGGCCACCTACAGAATTTAGGTCTACGATGTTTGTAAACTAGGACACTTGGGAGACTCATTGGGCATGTCCGTAGTTTATTATATTCATATGTTTATTGTACTCATATGGATTATTCTCTCTTATGGTTAAACTCAAACATTTTCATCCCACTAGGAGTTTTAGTCCAAGTGGGAGTTTGTTGGAATTTATGTCCTAAAACTTGTAGTTTGTAATCATATTCTATTCAATAAAGTCGTTATTGAGAAATGGAATACTATAATCTTAAATCCAATAAACTAAGATCACAAGGCTATTTTGAGTAAACTTAAACTTTCTGTAGAGACATAATATGGATTAAGTTCGAGTAAATAGCCAAAATAGTCTATAGTATATAAATAAAGGTTAGACGTCATATTTAGAGGTACTATGGATGCAGCCCGCTTTGTAGTTAATATAAACGATGTAATCCTGAACCGTTCATGAGAGACATAAAAGTGGGGGCACCCTAGGTAAAAGGTTTACATAAGACAGAACCCTGAAATAGTCACTTTTACGTTATAATGTTGTTTATTATTTAAAACTGACTATCTCGATTATTGATGACCTAGGTAACTTAATCTTAATCTTGAGCTAACTGTGAACTTCTGTTCACACAAGAATATCCTTAGATCTTCATAGGAGAGGACAACGCATTAGCGTTGACCCAATAAGCCTTCCATTTTAGAGGTAAGATCTAGTGGATAGTTGGAAACATAGGGTGTAAGACGGAATTCACTCCTACCCGCTTTAGGGTTAATAGATAGGTTGTTCCCTTAAAGACTGAATCTAAGTCTTGAACAAAGGGACTCACCCTCTCATTGGCTCGAGAAAGACTCGGTTTATAGGTTGATTCTTATAACCAATTGTTCAATAGTGATCAGTGGGACTTAACGAGAAAGATATAGTCTTAAGGGTAAAACGATACTTTTTGATCCAGCCAAGCTTACGAACAACCTGCGAAGGATTAACTTACTAATCAAGGTTATATCAAATGGACATAAATATATCTATAGTGAAGGGAGTGTAACTACGAGACTTTAGTGGAATGACCTGTTAGTTAACGAATGTTGATTAGCTCGGTATAAAAGAGTTTTAGCCAGTTAATCTCAGATTGTTGAAGCCCATGATCTATAGGTCCATTAGGTTCCTCTGCTAGCTTATATGGAATAAACTTAGAACAACATGATGGAATGAGTTGAATTATTTGATTTTGGAGATGAGAGAGAAACCAACACGTAAATGTGATATAGCCGTTGGTTTTTAGATTACTAATAGAGCTTTATGCTTAAATAAGATTTAAATATTAAAGATATGAATGTGGATTCATACTCGGAAGCTCGAAAAAGATGGAAATAGTCAAATATGTAAAAAGTCAAAATGTTGACTTTTAACTTTGAAAAGTCAAACTTTGACCGGCAATATATTCAAATGTGATTTGAACCTTGAGAAAATAAATGTGGATTCATGCTTGGAAGGTTAAAATTATTCAAGATGGACAAAATTGTTAAAAGTCAAAATGTTGACTTTTTTTGTTTGAAAACTCAAAGTTTGACTTTGACCAAATGACAATTTTACTCTGACCAAAGTTTGTGGAAAAATCCAACATTTTGTTGGATAAACCCACTAACTATAGTGTGCTAGGTGTTAGCGAACTATGAAGACATTAAGTCCACTAATGGTTAGTGGGTTATGTGTTGTTGGCCCATATGTTTGCATGCACATGCAACCTTGCATGTAAATTCTCTATAAAATGGGCTCTTGAGGCCTTAAGAAAAAGGCTTAGAAATTTTTCTAAAAAAATTGGCTTCTATTTTTCTGTTTGGTTTTTTAAAAATAAAAAATTAAAACCCAATCCTTTTCCATATTTTTTCATCTTATTTTTCTCTCTCCCAGTTTCCTTCATCTAATGGATCCCACAACCCGGTTCTAAGTCTGGAGGATAGTAAGTCAACCCTAATGGTGGTTCAAGCATCAATTGGAGCTTTGAACGTAAGTTTCTCTTTAAAAACCCTATATTTAATCTTATTTTGATTTAGGGTTCTTTGTTAATTAATTTCAATTAGGGTAAAATGTCTTTCTTCTGCCCTACTCTTTTAATCTCTATCCCTCGTAGTTTGTAATCATATTCTATTCAATAAAGTCGTTATTGAGAAATTAAATACTATAATCTTAAATCCAATAATTTCATCATACAGTTTTAAATCTATTCCATATGCGCTAGCAGGGAAACCTAATGGACCTATAGATCACAGGCTCCAACGATCTGAGATTAACTAGTTAAATTCTTTTATACCGAGCTAATCAACATTTGTTAACTAACAGGTCATTCCACTAAAGTCCCGTAGTTGCACTCCCCTCACTATAGATATATTTGTGTCCATTTGGTATAATCATGATTAGTATGTTAATCCTTCACAGGTTGTTCGTAAGCTTAGTTGGGTCAAAAAGTACCGTTTACCCCCAAGACTACATCTTTCTCCTTAAGTCCCACTGGTCCACTATTGAACAATTTGTTTTAAGGTTCAACCTATAAACCGAATTCTTATCAGGATAATGAGAGGGTGAGGCCCCTTTGTTCAAGACTTGGATTCAGTCCTTAAGGGAACAACCTATCTACTAACCCTAAAGCGGGTAGGAGTGAATTCCGTTTGACACCCTATGTTTCCAACTATCCGCCCGATCTTACCCCTGAAATGGAAGGCTTATTGGGCCAACGCTAATGATCTGCCCTCACGTATGTAGATCTAAGGATAATCTCCCGTGAACAGGAGTTCACAGTTAGCTCAAGATTAAGATTAGGTGGATAGTTGGGAACATAGGGTGCAAGACGGAATTCACTCCTACCCGCTTTAGGATTAGTAGATAAGTTGTTCCCTTAAGGATTTAATCCAAGTCTTGAACAAAGGGGCCCAACCCTCTCGTTGCCCCGAGAGGGATTCGGTTTATAGGCTGAACCTTAAAACCAATTGTTCAATAATAGATCAATGGGACTTAAGGAGAAAGATGTAGTCTTGGCAGTAAAACGGTACTTTTCGACCAAACCAAACTTACGAACAACCTTTAAAGGATTAGCTTACAAACCATGGTTATATCATAGTGAGGAAAGTGCAACTACGGGACTTTAGTGGAATGACCTGTTAGTTAACGAATATTGATTATCTCGGTATAAAAGAATTTAGCTAGTTAATCTCGGATCGTTAGAGCCCATGATCTATCGGTCCATTAGGTTTTCCTGCTCGCTCATATGGAATAAACTTAGAACTGTATGATGGAATAAGTCGAATTGTTTGAAATAGGAGAGGAGAGAGAATAATTCATACGAGTACAATAAACATACAAATATAATAAACTAGGGCACATGCCCAATACCTTGTTCATTGAGGTGGTGGGATTCCTAGATCTAGTGGTGGGTGGATCACTGATCAAAGAGATCATATCATCCAGAACGGTTGGGTAGCCGCATACCACTAACCTCAAATCAACCCCTAGTTCATTGGTTATTCATGGATTTCTTTCTTCTTGTCTTTTCTATGAACAATATTGACTTCGAAAACCTCTCGTTTTAGCTCAATTTCCCACTCGGACTCTACAAAGCCTCGTTACCCATTGAGGGGAGGCCCGGACGATTGTCAAGTAATGGAATCTTTGATTTAGTTGATAAAAAGGAGACATTCAAAGGCGAACTTTCTGTCGCTTCTCAAATTCTTTAAGCGTCATCCGGACCTATCCACTTTAGTTTAATTCTAGTGGAATTCAAAAGGCAGTTTTGAATTCTTTGCACCTCTCCTTCTTAGTCGAGTTGCTTCGCACCTTTCAGATTCATATAGAATTAAGCTACTCTGCAAATTCTTTGCTCCTTAATTGCCACTAATATTTGAACCTAGACCTTTGTTTTTGGAAAGATGAAAGTAGCCTATTCATTGAATTTTGATGCCTCCTCCACCACCAGGCCGAAGGAAAGGCATGAAGCGAAGCGACTGATGGATGTTGTTGTCAATCAATGAACAAGTCAGAGCCTCGGACGGAGAATGAAAGCCTATACTTGATACAACTCTTTCGACTCAATTACATCGAACTGCATAGTGGGCTTCTTGATATGTACTTATTGCTGCGGAAGGGCAAGAAAGCAAGGCAAAAATTTCTCTATTGGTGGTTGCATGAGTACCCGCAGCTTTTGTACTTATTTCAGGTTCTGAGGACCTAACCAAGAAAAGATGTCTTTTGTCTTTCATTTCCCATGGGAAAATTTCAATAAGTAGGCTTTGAGCCTCCCCGCCAATCTCGACTAACTAATCTCCTTGTCTGCGTGAGAAGAGAGTGAAGAGTTCTTTGACTGACGACTTTCCTCTTACTTACTAGTAGGTTTCTCTTCTATCAGGTTAGTCTCCTTCGGGGAATGGTGTGATCCTTCTATCATAGTTTGAAGATTGAAAGAAGAGAAAAGATGGAAACAACTTCCCCAACGACTACGACTGCTGGTCGAACAATTGCTTCAACAAAAACCTCAACAGATACGGCGCAAAAAATATTGAGAGCTGGTCAGATTCAGATCTATCTAGGTAAGACGCCCCTCCTCTATGACGTGACTGGGGCTTTTCCTCTATTTGTCTCGCTGACTCTTCCTCTTTCTTTCTATCTTCCCTTCTTTTTATCTGTGGATACTCTGCCAGACGTTTACCGACATCTTCGGGCACCATTTCTTGATCCACTACTTTTGTGCTCTATTAGGCTGTAACAACCCAACTTTCCGGACTAAGCTGAGATCATTACTTACTGCTAAACTCACTGTAAAATGTACAAACTCATAAAATACCTGTTTACGATTCATTAAAATCTTTCAATACATAAGAAAAGTAGTTTCGGACCCTATTTTAAATAACTTTCCAAAAGTTCCAACGCATAATCCATGAAGTCATCATAAAAAGACAGGGAAACAATTGTTCTAACCATGGCTCCATTTAATAAGGAAAAAAAGAAACAGAAACAATAAATACGTTCAGCGGAAGTACAAAAAAAAATAGACATGTTCATATGGCCTTCATGTGTTCTTCTTGCCTCTCGCCAATCGACTCACGTTACCTTTGCCTGAAAAAGTTAAAGAGTAAAGGGTGAGTATAAAAACATACCCAGTAAGAGACCCACTACTGGGCCCGCTAGGGTAATAACGGTTAGCTTCCTATTAAGGGGGTACCCTACATAAACAGTGTAGTGGTTCCGTAGAACGCACACATCAATCAGTCTAGTGATCCCGAAGGATATACGTATCAGTTGAGTGATCCCGAAGGATACACATATCAGTCTAGTGATCCCAAAGGATGCACATATCAGTCGAGTGATCCCGAAGGATACACATATCAGTCTAGTGATCCCGAAGGATGCACAAATCAGTCGAGTGATCCTGAAGGATACACATATCAGTCTAGTGATCCCGAAGGATGCACATATCAGTCGAGGAATCCCGAAAGATACCGTGCCTGTAAGGTATACTACCCCATAGATAAAGCTAACTGTTACCCCTCAGTCCATACTTAACCGTCTATAACCGTCACATCACAATATCGTTCAAGCTAACAGTTCAGTTCATAAGCTTAGCCAGTCAGACAGTTTAGGTTTAGTCAACAGTCTCATCAGTCGCTATACATAAATCCAATCCACGCACTACCGTCACCTTATCTAAATCCAGTCATAATCAATCATCTCTATGTAATTACACCTGGCAATCATTTCGCCTCAATTCAAACCCTAACGCAACTACAGGTAATCTATGTTATGCATAAAGTCCATATTATGCATAACGGTCGTATTCAGTCTATAACACAGTCCAATAGCAAATACACAATCTACACCCGAGGTTCCCGAATTCTTAGTCCATCAACGACATAACTTGATAAATAGGTAACCCAACAACATACCTCAACTATACATAACATCAAGATTTTCATAACCCATCGACATTACTATTTCGGTTAACAGCACGACCCATCAATATAACTATATCACACGGGACATCCGGGCATCCGTACTCCATCAGCAGAACCACCCCTTTACCATATATATATATATATAAGCTACAACTAACAATCATGTCACCAAGTGCATACTAGTGGTGTTTCTAGGCATACGTGCACCGGTCACTTAAGTGCAGTCTCTATTGTGCAACCCTCATTTGAGTTACTACTTATCCCCTTAACAGCTTGACTCAAATAAGATAAGTAAACTATGCCTCACACCTATGTTCAGTCTGCAACATAGTTCTTCAATATATACGACTACACACTATAGTCTAGAACCCATACTCCATCAATAGCACGACCCGACCCTATGCACAGACTACACATAACCACTCAAACATCACTATTCCATTAACAGTACAACCCATCAGTACGAATAAACTGCATATAACAGCCAAGTCATTTATACTCTGTCAATAATGTAACCCATCAATATAGATGATGATATATTTATATATAAACCACTCATAATGGTCCAAACATCCAAAATCAATCGACAGCACAGCCCATCATTATACTAGACCACACATTGCAGTCATGATGTTTACACTCAGTCGAAGGCATAACCTGGCAATACTTTTTGGTTTATACAAACAGTCGAACAATACAGTTATTATATTATAATTCTCATATCAGCCAATACGAGCCAATCTAAAATTGAGTCTAGTAGTAGAAGTCCCTTACCTGAACTGTAGCTAATATCCTTGTTCAATTCGACGTCCAAACGAATCCACCTAAACACAAACATGAGGGTTTAACAATGACATCACCAAAATCCACATTACAAAACGTTCCAAAGAAAAATCTACGGACTTACCCAAATAGAGGAGAGTTGTCTCCACTACACTTGCCGTAAAACCTCAAAACTCGAGTATTACCTCTCTAACCTTCAGGGGATTACCAGTTAACCCAACCAATAAGTTCAACATTTTAATCTAACATTTAAACTCGCGTTGACTATAGAAAACATTAGGAATTCCTTACATGGTCCTTACCAAAACTCACCGAGACTCAGCATGGATAGAAACGGCTTACGTGGCTCGGTGAACAGGGAGATTAGCTTAAAAAAATGACTTGGCTCGGGAGGCGGCTCGGCTCAGACTCGGCTCAATTCTCAGCTCGACTTGGCTCGACTCGCGGCTTCGTTTAGCTTGGCTCGCAACTCTGTTAGGCTCGGCTCGTGGCTCGGTTCACGGGTCGGATAGAAAGAGAGGATGGCTCAGGTCAGGTCAACTTGGTCGGCTCGGGCATGGTGTGCGGTGGGAAGAGGGTCGAAGGTGGAAGAAGAAAGGACGACGACGATGGCGACTGGGCGTACGCAGCTGGACGAGGTCAGGGCGGTCGATGGCATTCAGATCTACGGTTGGAAAGAAGACAAAAGGATTGGAGGCGGCGGTGGATCCGAATGCACGAACGAAAGAAGTCGAACGACGAGCGGCTGGGCTTCAACTACCACGGACGAACGAGGCAGCTCAGGCGGGGGGCGTCGGAGCACAGCAGACAACGACCGAGAGGGAGAGATCTGAGATGGTGGCGGCTGTCGGCTTTTGGGTGAAGGAGATGAAGGAGAAGAAGAAGTTGATGGGGGGGTGGCGGCGCGGTTAACCCCTTTTCTTTAGGTTTTATTTTAAATATATATATATATATATATATATTTAAATTAAATAATAATAATAATAATATTAATAATAATAATAATAATATAATTTTTATTATATTATTATTATATTATTTTATATCATATTATATTATTAAAAACTTACACCCTTCATTTTCTTTTTCTTTTCTCTTCCAAACCAAACAAAATTTAACGCCAAAAATTTTAAATTCTCGAAAAGTAACATAAAAATGTTAAAACTTACCTCGAAATTTTGGGGCGTTACATAGGCACTGGGTTTGAGAAAGGAAAAGAAAAGAAGAAGATCGAGATCGAAAGCTAAAACTATCTACATCATATAGATTCTCTTACTTCCCTTGTTCATTGATCAAAATCAAAAGGACTTGTCAAATTCTTCTTATATTTCATTGACCCGATCCGCGTAGAAGGATGAGTTTCTACCCTATAGAAGGGCTTGTTAATTCTAAAAAATAGCCATAGGAGAGGAGTGCAACTCATGAAATTCCACTACCACTAATAGGACAACTTTCTCTTTATTTGGACATTCTTCTTCCTTTATCTAACTGAACTTTCTTTTAAGCCTTTTTAGTAGGTTCCGACTTACCGTAGGCTCATTTTCTTAGCTTTCTTTACCCGCTCCGTTAGTTTCCCTGGGAGAGATCAGAGGAAGCTCCTCTTTAGGCAGTGGCTTTTGTTGTAGCTGTAGCCATCATCCCAGTAGTAGTTCAGCTTTACTGGCTTTTCTTGTTGGATTATCGATTCTGATGCACCCTCACTCTGAATTATAGGGGCGGAGACTAAAAAAAAGGATATGCTTGACCACCATGAGATCATAGGGAGGAATTCACTAGCGAGACCATAGGAATCTACAATTCTTGCATGCTTTTTTTTCAGCTCTAGCTTTCGTTCTTTCCCTTTCTGCTCTTCCTATTTCAGCTATAGATGAGGCTTGATCGGTAAGCTTTTCCATGAGATCTGAGTTCTAAGGCACGAGGCTTTTCACTCTTCATCCTCGACATCTACGTCCCACTCTTTACTCAAAAAGACTCTTTTTCTTCTAGTTTCCCAAGACAAAGCCAGTTTATTTTCACATTCAAAGTAGGGATCTTTATTATTCCAATGCAGATCTTTCATAACAAGTTCTCTTTGAGACCTGATCAAACGAAAGTAGTGGACAAGAGGTCCATATGAAAGCACTCGACCAAGAAGACAAGGCAGAAAGGAAATTCGACAAGAAAAAAGGAAAGTGCGAGAGGAAAAATAAAGAAGAGGGGTTGACTTTCCGAGGATCGGAGGCAGGCCGTAAATTGAGTTTGAGAGGTTTTTTAATAGAAGCTGCTAACCCAATGCTGAAAACCCTAGGTCAGAAGAAGTTTTCGGAGTAAGTGTCAGATGTCTATGGAGTTCTGAATCTTTCTCAAGAGTCACAATACGAAGGAGAGGTTCTCAGACTATATCCCAAAGATAGTACTCCACCGTTGATGGATCGCTCTGGGAGCCCACGATAAGTCAAGAGTAAGCGAGACCAGCCGTACCGAAAAAGTGGATAATGCGACATGTGAGTTTGCTCCTTTGTTCATTGACTTTATACTGAAAAGGCGAAGCTATTCCTCAACCCTATAGAAGGAGTTTTTTGGGTGTCTGAGATTCCAAAAGAACCAAGAAAAGAGGATAAACGATCAATCTCTACCTACTAAATAAGACGAGAGCGAGAGGCTTATTCATAGTTTGAAAGTGGAATGCGACAGAAGAAAGAAAAAGGAATTCTCAGTGAATTAGTAGTTTTAGTCTTCCACGCATTTCATGAAATCTTTTAGAAATTTAGATAAGTCAAAGTTCTTGTTCATTGAGTGGGTGGTTAAGTTATTCCTTGATTTCTGAATCAAGGGTAGAAATCAATTGTCGTCTTCTCGATTAGAAAGATCCCGAAGAGGGGAAGTGCCGAGTTTCATCAAGAAAGAGTCAGAATTTTCTCTTTCATCATGAAAGGATGAAGATGAAAGTAGGGATATGGTAGAAGGACTTGTCCCTATATTTTCGGAATCAGATAGGTAAGAAGAAGAGGCGCAAAGAATTTGCGAGTCATTCAACCTTTTTTCATTGCTCTTTCACCCTTTCCATAGGGTTCAACTATCTATCAATAAGCAACGATAAGTCACTAAAATCTCCATCTTATCTTTCAGGTTGGGATCGAGGAGTCTTCCTACTTATTCTATTCCCTAGAATAGTAGTAGATGCTGGAAAGCTTCTCGACTAAGCTGCTATCTTGATCCTTAAAGTAGTTCACATAAGAAAGGGAATGAGTGGAAAAGAAAGAGAAATTTTTCTCAGTAGTAGCCATCTAAGAAGAATCAGTATCGATCAACAGTGGAAGGTGAAAGAAAGAGATCGTGCACCAATATACCTTCCACGAGGTCTACAGGCTAGACACGCGAAGAAAGTAGCTCAACGCCCACGTAGCAGTAAGAAGAAGAAATGAAATCATTAAAGAAAGAGAGAATTCTATCATAGAATAAATAGTTATGACTTGATACACCATTTCTGATTATAAGAAGCAGATATAAGTCGATGCAAAGCAACTACCCACAAAGCAGATCAAGTTTAGTAAGAAGAATCGGAGGCAAGTCAGATAAAAAGCCAAAGAAGACTCAAGAGGAGAGAGGCAAGGAAAGAACCTAAAATAAGTACGAAGACTCCTAATCTCTAATTTATGGGACTAGAAATGTAACGCACTGAATTTTCGAGGTAAATTTTATCATTTGGTGTGATTTTTCGGAAATTAAAATGTTGGTGCAAATTCTCGATTTTCCTTCGAAGAGGGTAGAAAAAGAAATTTAGGGATACGAATTTCTTTAAATTTAATATTTCGTAAATTGATATAATAATAATATAATATTAATTATATTATTATTATTATTACTTATTATTATTATTATTTAATATTATTATTATTATTATTATTTAATATTAATATTATTAATTATATTATTTATTATTTATTATTATTATTATTATTATTATTATTATTAATTAATATTAATAATATTATTATTATTTGATATTATTATTATTATTTTATATATATATATATATAATATTTTTTTTTTAAAACCAACCCTAATCCCGCGCGCGTCTCCCCCCCACCCGCCGCCGCCACTTCACTTTCCTCTCCTCCCTTCTTGCCCGACAGCTGCCTGCCTTCATAGAGCCAACGCCACGCCGTTCTTCTTCTTCTTCTCTTCAGCTTCTTCACCCAACGAACGCAGCCATCATCCGCGCGTTTGCGTCGTCTGCCATCTTCGTATCCCCACATCACCATGGAATCCTCGAATCGGCGTCCATCCGTCTGCAGCCGACGTCTCTCACTCTCTCTCTTCGTCTCTGCCACCGCCGGCGGCTTCTCCCTCCTCATCTCGTGTTCCCGACGCAGACAGAACACCAAGGGGAGCTGCTCTCTTCCGCCGTCGTTGTTGAGTGGAGAAAGGATTTGAACCCGAGCCGCGAATTGAAGCCGACCCGAGAACCTGCTTCCAGTCCGACCCGCGATGCAAGCCGCAAATCCGAGTTGAGCCAAAGACTGAGCTGATCCGCGAGCCAAGTCAAGCCGAGTTGAGCCGAGAGCCGAGCCAAGCCGAGGGTGAGTCGAGCCGAGCCGAGCCGAGGGTGAGCTGAGCCGAGCCGAGGGTGAGCCGAGCCGAGCCGAGGGTGAGCCGAGCCGAGCCGAGGGTGAGCCAAGCCGAGTCGAGCCACCTAAGGCATATTTTTCTCCCTCCACTTCGGGTCACGGTGAGTCTTCGGTAAGGATCATTTTGGTAATTTACCCAATGTTGCTATAACCGTTTCGAGTTTGAATATTGGAGTAAGACTGGGTCCTATCTTTCGTTCCTTGAAGGTAATAGGGGTTTGACGCTCAAGTTCTCGGGTCCCACGATAAGTTCATTTGAGAATAGCTCCCTTTACTCAGGTAAGCCGACGTTGTTGTTTCGAATGATTCAAAAAGGTGACTTTTACTGGTGTCATCGTTTAAACCCTTGTGATTTCGTTTAGGTGGATCTGTTGAGCGTGGACTCGATCGAGGGACATAACCAAGTATCAGGTAAGGGTTTTCCTACTACTGGACCTCGGATCGAGGCTGGAAACGTAGTAATCCACAGGGGATTACACATTAGTAACTGTACTGAATAAATGGATGTATGTTTGACTTTTAAGTATCGTTGCTGTGCTCTTGTCTGATGTAAAGGTAACGTGACCGCTAGTTGTAGCTTGTGTGCTATCGGGTGTAAGGAGTTGTTTATGGATAGACACCGATGCCCGGATGTTCGGTATATTGTAGTTATGTTAATGGGCTACGTTGTGGATTGGAATTGTATGTCGATGGACTTTAAAGTCTTACGGTTAGGTATGTGGTAGTCTTTTGTCTGGACATTGATCATGGAGTTTTGTCGTGGAAGGACTGTGAGTCCGATTCTGATTGACTAGTTGACTGGATCTAGGGATATCACAATGGTGTGTGAATTGGAAACGCATATAGCAACTGAGGATGTAGTTATTTAAACCTATACTATCTGACTGGCGAAGCCTATGGCGAAATTGTAATATGAATGTTGTTGGGGTATGACTGTTGTAGACGGTTTAGTATGGACTGAGGGGTAACGGTTAGCTTCATCTATGGGGTAGTATACCTTACGGATAGGTGTATCCTTCGGGATCACTAGACTGATACGTGCATCCTTCGGGATCACTAGACTGATATGTGCATCCTTCGGGAGCACTAGACTGATATGTGCATCCCTCGGGATCACTAGACTGGTAGGTGTATCTTTCGAGATCACTAGACTGATACGTGCATCCTTCGAGATCACGAGACTGATGTGTACGTTCTACGAAACCACTAGACTGTTATGTAGGGTACCCCTGAATAGGAAGTTAACTGTTGTTCCCTAACGGGCCCAGTAGTGGGTCCCTTACTGGGTATATTTTATACTCACCTTTTCTCTTCTTTAACTTTTCAGGTAAGGGTACAGCGAGGGGCAGACCGACGAGGGGCAAGAAGGATGCATGAAGGCCATATGGACGCGTCTGGTTTTCTTTATGCTTCCGCTGATGTATTTTGTTAGAATATTTGTTTTTGTGATTTTGAGTTTGATGACTTGAGTATTGTATTTGAAACTCTCGTGACTGTGATTTAAAATAAGGCCCAAAACTGCTTTTGTAATATTTCTAACGTTTTTAATGAATCGTAATTGGTCCGTTATGAGTTTTTTTATGTTTTGTGGTCGAGTCTTAGTACTGAGTAGTGACCTCAACTTAGTTCGGAAAGTTGGGTCGTTACAGTTGGTATCAGAGCCTAAGTTTTAGGTTCTGTAGACTGACTTATGATGTGAGTGCGTGTTTTTGTGTCCTTATGGCTAAAACGATCCTTGCCACTCGTCAGGTACGCTCTCATGAAATTATATGTATAACTCTATATGCATTACCTTACCTAAGTTAAACTGCGGAGTTAATTATCACTTATGGCTAAAGGGATCATTGGTGGTTGTTAGGGAAATACCGCCAAGGAGAGGTGCACGTAGGGATGGCCGAAGAGGCCGAGGAAGGGGAGCAGGACGTATTCAACCTGAGGTACAGCCCGTAGCCCAAGCCACAGACCCAGCTGCGCCAGTTACTCATGCAGACCTAGCTGCTATGGAACAGAGGTTCAGGGATTTGATTATGCAGATGCGGGAGCAGTAGCAGCAGCCTGCCCCGCCAGCTCTTGCTCCAGCTCCGGCTCCAGTTTCAGTTGTGCCCCAGGTCGTGTCGGATCAGTTGTCGGCAGAGGCCAAGCACCTGAGGGATTTCAGGAAGTATAACCCCACGACATTTGATGGGTCTTTGGAGGACCCCACCAGGGCTCAGCTGTGGTTATCGTCTTTGGAGACCATATTTCGGTATATAAAGTGCCCTTAGGATCAGAAAGTTCAGTATGTTGTTTTCATGTTGACAGACAGAGGTACTGCTTGGTGGGAGACTATAGAGAGAATGCTAGGGGGTGATGTGGGTCAGATTACGTGGCAACAGTTCAAGGAGAGTTTCTATGCGAAATTTTTCTCTGCCAGTTTGAGAGATGCCAAGCGGCAGAAGTTCCTGAACTTAGAGTAGGGTGACATGATAGTGGAGCAGTATGGAGTTTGACATGTTATCCCGCTTCGCTCCCGAAATGATAGCGACTGAGGCGGCCAGAGCTGATAAATTTGTTAGAGGCCTCAGACTGGACATCCAGAGTTTGGTTCGAGCCTTCCGACACGCCACTCATACCGATGCACTACGCCTGGCAGTGGATCTCAGTTTACAAGAGAGGGCTAACTCGTCTAAGGTCGCAGGTAGAGGTTCGACCTCGGGACAGAAAAAGAAGGCTGAGCAGCAGCCTAATCCAGTGCCACAGCGGAACTTCAGACCAGGTGGTGAGTTTTGCCGCTTCCAGCAGAAACCTTTTGAGGTAGAGGAAGCTGCTAGGAGAAAGTCGTTGTGTACCACTTGTAGGAAGCACCATCTGGGCCGTTGTTTATTTGGGACTAGGACTTGCTTTAAGTGTAGGCAAGAGGGGCATACAGCTGACAGATGTCCGATGAGACTTACGAGGAATGCGCAGAATCAGGGAGCAGGTGCTCCACATCAAGGTAAAATATTTGCTACCAACAAGACTGAGGCTGAGAGGGCAGGCACGGTGGTGAAAGGTACGCTTCCAGTATTGGGGCATTACGCCTTAGTTTTGTTTGATTCGGGTTCGTCACATTCTTTTATCTCTTCTGCATTTGTGTTGCATGCCCACTTAGAGGTAGAGCCCCTACACCATGTTTTATCAGTAGCTACTCCTTCTAGGGAGTGTATGTTGTTGAAAAAGAAGGTGAAAGCATGCCAGATTGAGATAGCAGGCCATGTGATTGAAGTAACGTTGTTAGTCCTGGACATGCTCGACTTTGATGTAATTCTGGGTATGGATTGGTTGGCCGCTAACCATGCCAGCATAGATTGTTCCCGTAAAGAGGTAGCGTTTAACCCTCCATCGATGGGCAGTTTTAAATTTAAGGGAGAGGGGTCAAGGTCGTTGCCTCAGGTAAGCTCAGCCATCAGGGCCAGTAAACTGCTCAGTCAAGGTACTTAGGGTATCTTAGCGAGCGTGGTGGATACTAGAGAGGTCGATGTATCCCTGTTATCAGAACCAGTGGTGAGGGACTATCCGGATGTCTTTCCTGAAGAACTTCCAGGGTTACCTCCTCACAGAGAGGTAGAGTTTGCCATAGAGTTGGAGCCGGGCACGGTTCCTATATCCAGAGCCCCATACAGAATGGCCCCAGCAGAGCTGAAATAACTGAAAGTGCAGTTACAAGAATTGCTTGATAAGGGATTCATTCGACCGAGTGTGTCACCTTGGGGTGCGCCAGTTTTATTTGTTAAGAAGAAGGATGGATCGATGCGTCTATGCATTGACTATAGGGAGTTGAATAAGGTAACTGTTAAGAACAGATATCCCTTGCCCAGGATCGACAATCTGTTTGACCAGTTACAAGGAGCTACAGTGTTCTCTAAGATTGATCTTCGGTCGGGATATCATCAGTTGAGGATTAAGGATGGTGATGTACCGAAGATAGCATTTCATTCTAGATACGGACACTATGAGTTTATTGTGATGTCTTTTGGGTTGACGAATGCTCCGGCAATGTTTATGGACTTAATGAACAGGGTGTTTAGGGAGTTCCTGGACACTTTTGTGATCGTGTTTATTGATGATATCTTGATATATTCCAAGACGGAGGCCAAGCATGAGGAGCATTTACGTATGGTTTTGCAAACACTTCGGGATAATAAATTGTATGCAAAGTTCTCGAAATGCGAGTTTTGGCTAAAGCAGGTGTCCTTTCTAGGCCATGTGGTGTCTAAGACTGGAGTTTCTGTGGATCCAGCTAAGATAGAGGTAGTCACCAGTTGGACCCGACCTTCCACAGTCAGCGAGGTTTGTAGCTTTCTGGGCTTAGCTTGTTATTATCGACGGTTTGTGGAGAACTTTTCCCGTATAGCTACTCCTCTTACTCAGTTAACCAGGAAAGGAGCTCCTTTTGTTTGGAGCAAGGCATGTAATGACAGTTTCCAGAACCTTAAACAGAAGCTAGTTACTGCACCGGTTCTTACTGTACCTGATGGTTCTGGCAGTTTTATGATTTATAGTGATGCTTCCAAGAAGGGTTTGGGTTGTGTATTGATGCAGCAAGGTAAGGTAGTCGCTTATGCTTCTCGTCAGTTGAAGAGTCATGAGCAGAATTACCCTACACACGATTTAAAGTTGGCAGCAGTGGTTTTTGCATTGAAAATATGGAGGCATTACTTGTATGGTGAAAAGATACAGATCTTCACGGATCATAAGAGCTTGAAATACTTCTTTACTCAGAAGGAATTGAATAAGAGACAGCGAAGATGGCTTGAGTTAGTGAAGGATTACAACTGTGAGATACTGTATCATCCAGGCAAGGCAAATGTGGTAGCTGATGCTCTTAGTAGAAAGGTATCACATTCAGCAGCACTTATTACCCGACAGGCCCCATTGCATCGAGATCTTGAGCGGGCTGAGATTGCAGTGTCAGTGGGGGCAGTCACTATGCAGTTAGCCCAGTTGACGATACAACCGACGTTGAGGCAAAGGATCATTGATGCTCAACGTAACAATCCTTATTTGGTTGAGAAGCGTGGCCTAGCAGAGGCAGGGCAAGCGGTTGAGTTCTCCATATCCTCTGATGGTGGACTTTTGTTTGAGAGGCGCCTCTGTGTGCCATCAGATAGTGCGGTTAAAACAGAATTATTATCTGAGGCTCACAGTTCCCCATTTTCCATGAACCCAGGTAGTACGAAGATGTATCAGGACCTGAAGCGGGTTTATTGGTGGCGTAACATGAAGAGGGAGGTAGCAGAATTTGTTAGTAAATGTTTGGTGTGTCAGCAGGTTAAGGCACCAAGGCAGAAACTAGCGGGTTTATTACAACCCTTGAGCATACCGGAATGGAAGTGGGAAAACGTGTCCATGGATTTCATTACAGGACTGCCAAGAACTCTGAGGGGTTTTACAGTGATTTGGGTTGTGGTGGACAGGCTTACCAAATCAGCGCACTTCGTTCCAGGTAAATCCACCTATACCGCTAGTAAGTGGGCACAGCTGTACATGAAGTGCCAGTGTCGATTGTTTCTGATAGAGATGCCCGTTTCACTTCCAAATTCTGGAGGGGTTTGCAAATCGCTATGGCACGAGGTTAGACTTTAGTACAGCTTTCCATCCACAGACTGATGGTCAGACTGAGCGTCTGAACCAAGTTTTAGAGGATATGTTGCGAGCGTGTGCATTGGAATTTCCAGGTAGCTGGGACTCCCACTTACATTTGATGGAATTTGCTTATAATAACAGTTTTCAGGCTACTATTGGCATGGCACCATTTGAGGCCTTGTACGGCAAATGTTGTAGATCCCCCGTTTGCTGGGTGAGGTGGGTGAGCAGAGATTGATGGGTTCTGAGTTAGTTCAGTTTACTAACGAAGCGATACAGAAAATTAGATCACGTATGCAAACCGCATAGAGTAGGCAGAAGAGTTATGCTGATGTTAGACGGAAGGATCTTGAGTTTGATGTGGGGGACAAGGTGTTCTTGAAGGTAGCACCTATGAAAGGTGTCTTACGATTTGAAAGGAGAGGAAAATTGAGTCCCCGTTTTGTTGGGCTGTTTGAGATTCTGGAGCAGATTGGCCCTGTAGCTTATCGCTTGGCGTTGCCACCATCACTCTCGACAGTTCATGATGTGTTCCATGTTTCTATGTTGAGGAAGTACGTGCTAGATCCATCCCATGTAGTGGATTACGAGCCACTAGAGATTGATGAAAACTTGAGCTATACTGAACAACCTGTTGAGGTGCTGGCTAGAGAGATGAAAATGTTGAGGAATAGAGAAATTTCTTTGGTTAAAGTCTTATGGCAGAATCACCGTGTCAAAGAGGCCACATGGGAGCGAGAAGATGACATAAGGTCCCGTTATCCCGAACTGTTCGAGGAATAAAACTTTTGAGGACGAAAGTTCCCTGAGGAGGGAAGAATGTAACGCCCTAAATTTTCGAGGTAAATTTTATCATTTGGTGTGATTTTTCGGAAATTAAAATGTTGGTGCAAATTCTCGATTTTCCTTCGAATAGGGTAGAAAAAGAAATTTAGGGATACGAATTTCTTTAAATTTAATATTTTGTAAATTGATGTAATAATAATATAATATTAATTATATTATTATTATTACTACTTATTATTATTATTATAATTTAATATTAATATTATTATTATTATTTAATATTAATATTATTAATTATATTTATTATTATTATTATTATTATTATTATTAATTAATTAATTAATTAATATTAATAATATTATT
The DNA here is from genome assembly GCF_025177605.1 of Cucumis melo. Lineage (NCBI taxonomy): Eukaryota > Viridiplantae > Streptophyta > Magnoliopsida > Cucurbitales > Cucurbitaceae > Cucumis > Cucumis melo. Next base: position 26,971,006 of record NC_066867.1, on the reverse strand, counting down.
ATTTGATATTATTATTATTATTTTATATATATATAATATATTTTTTTTTAAAACCAACCCTAATCCCGCGCGCGTCTCCCCCCTCCCACCGCCGCCGCTTCACTTTCCTCTCTTCCCTTCTTGCCCGACAGCCGCCTGCCTTCACGAAGCCAACGCCACGCCGTTCTTCTTCTTCTTCTCTTCAGCTTCTTCACCTGACGAACGCAGCCATCATCCGCGCATTTGCGTCGTCTGCCGTCTTCATATCCGCACATCATCGACGAAATCCCCGAATCGGCGTCCGTACATCTGCAGCCGACGTCTCTCTCTCTCTCTCTTCGTCTCCGCCACTGCCGGCAGCTTCTCTTCCTCATCTCGTATTCCCGACGCAGACAGAACAACGAGGGGAGCTGCTCTCTTCCGCCGTCGTTGTCGGGTGGAGAAAGGATTTGAACCCGAGCCGCGAATTGAAGCCGACCCGAGAACCCGCTTCCAGTCCGACCCGCGATGCAAGCTGCAAATCCGAGTTAAGCTGAAGACTGAGCTGAGCCGCGAGCCGAATCAAGCCGAGTTGAGCCGCGAGTCGAGCCGTGAGCCGAGCCAAGCTGAGGGTGAGCCGAGTCGAGCCGAGGGTGAGTCGAGCCGAGCCGAGGGTGAGTCGAGCCGAGCCGAGGGTGAGCCGAGCCGAGCCGAGCCGAGTCGAGCCACCTAAGGCATATTTTTCTCCCTCTACTTCGGGTCACGGTATGTCTTCGGTAAGGATCATTTTGGTAATTTACCCAATGTTGCTATAACCGTTTCGAGTTTGAATATTGGAGTAAGACTGGGTCTTATCTTTCGTTCCTTGAAGGTAATAGGGGTTTGACGCTCAAGTTCTCGGGTCCCACGGCAAGTTCATTTGGGAATAGCTCCCTTTACTCGGGTAAGCCGACGTTGTTGTTTCGAATGATTCAAAAAGGTGACTTTTACTGGTGTCATCGTTTAAACCCTTGTGAATTCGTTTAGGTGGATCTGTTGAGCGTGGACTCGATCGAGGGACATAACCAAGTATCAGGTAAGGGTTTTCCTACTACTGGACCTCGGATCGAGGCTGGAAACGTAGTAATCCACAGGGGATTACACATTAGTAACTGTACTGAATAAATGGATGTATGTTTGACTTTTAAGTATCGTTGCTATGCTCTTGTCTGATGTAAAGGTAACGTGACCGCTAGTTATAGTTTGTGTGCCATCGAGTGTAAGGAGTTGTTTACGGATAGACACTGATGCCCGGATGTTCGGTATATTGTAGTTATGTTAATGGGCTACGTTGTGGATTGGAATTGTATGTCGATGGACTTTAAAGTCTTACGGTTAGGTATGTGGTAGTCTTTTGTCTGGACATTGATCATGGAGTTTTGTCGTGGAAGGACTGTGAGTCCGATTATGATTGACTAGTTGACTGGATCTAGGGATATCACAATGGTGTGTGAATTGGAAACGCATATAGCAACTGAGGATGTAGTTATTTAAACCTATACTATCTGACTGGCGAAGCCTATGGCGAAATTGTAATATGAATGTTGTTGGGGTATGACTGTTGTAGACGGTTTAGTATGGACTGAGGGGTAACGGTTAGCTTCATCTATGGGGTAGTGTACCTTACGGATAGGTGTATCCTTCGGGATCACTAGACTGATACGTGCATCCTTCGGGATCACTAGACTGATATGTGCATCCTTCGGGAGCACTAGACTTATATGTGCATCCCTCGGGATCACTAGACTGATAGGTGTATCTTTCGGGATCACTAGACTGATACGTGCATCCTTCGGGATCACGAGACTGATGTGTGCGTTCTACGAAACCACTAGACTGTTATGTAGGGTACCCCTGAATAGGAAGTTAACTGTTGTTCCCTAACGGGCCCAGTAGTGGGTCCCTTATTGGGTATATTTTATACTCACCTTTTCTCTTCTTTAACTTTTCAGGTAAGGGTACAGCGAGGGGCAGACCGACGAGGGGCAAGAAGGATGCGTGAAGGCCATATGGACGCGTCTGGTTTTCTTTATGCTTCCGCTGATGTATTTTGTTAGAATATTTGGTTTTGTGATTTTGAGTTTGATGACTTGAGTATTGTATTTGAAACTCTCGTGACTGTGATTTAAAATAGGGCCCGAAACTGCTTTTGTAATATTTCTAACATTTTTAATGAATCATAATCGGTCCGTTATGAGTTTTTTTATGTTTTGTGGTCGAGTCTTAGTACTGAGTAGTGACCTCAGCTTAGTCCGAAAAGTTAGGTCGTTACAAGAAAGTTCAGTCAAAAAATCAAAGCCTATCCTTCCATAACAGACAAAGGTAGAACCTACTATTCAGATATAAGGAGAGGGAACTTAGAAAACAAATAAAAACAAAGGTCTAAATTAACTTAATTAGACGAGACTGAAAGATGCGAAGCAATTTGACGAAGAAGAAGAGGCGAAAAGAATTTGCGCGAAGTTCAGAAGAATTTGAAAGGAGCCCTTAGATTAGTAGAACCTACTATTTCTAAGAAACTGAATAAGGATATAAACAAGTCCAGAGGCTTAAAGAATTTGAGAAGAATTTAAGAGGTCAAAGCTCTCAATAAAAAATAAAGGAAATGAGAGGTGCAAAGAATTTGTGGAGACTTCATAGTCGTGGAAAGACGTCGAAGGAGTCGAGAGGAAAATTCGAAGAAGAGGTCTTAAGTTTTGGTGTCTATTTGTTAACCATTCTCAATTAGGGTAAATATCAGTTCTTCACCCTACAAACCCATGTAGCGGGAAAGTCTACCTTTCACATAAAGGCAGACAGCAATATTACCTGATGGGCTACTTTGAGGGAAAAGCTCTATCTCAAGGATGAGGATCAGAAGACAGTTGGACGAAGTGCCCTCTTCTTAACTCCTACGGAACCTCTCTCTTTCTGTTGAAGTTTTTTTCGATGATCATTGGGTATTCTTTGAGCTATAACCTTGCTTTTCACTCCGGTAAGCCAACTCCCAATTAAGGGTAGAAAAGATCTTTCGCAAATAAAGAAAGAAGAAAGGCGAAAGGCCTTGGCAAATCATGCTTACGAATAATGAAAATGATGCCTCAACCCAAAGCCTACTTATTCTCTCTCATACTGACTCAAGATCTCATTCTGCTGCCTAGCAAATCAACTTCCGATCGATCCCGATCTTTTCACTCTTCCCCAACCAACGGGGATTCCTCTACCCCTGCCTCTGATTCTGATTCCTAAACTTAGAATGCTAACTCGGACTCGATGACTCTTGAAGTTATTAATGAAATGAAAGAGAGAAGGCACAATGAAATGTGCGTGGAGTTGAGAAAAATAAAGAGAAAAAGAATGAGACATAAAACTTTTCATGTTCTTCTTAGCTTTCTTATCTTATTGAATCTTCTAACTATCATCAGCAAAGGTCAGACTCCTCATCTTTACTGCCCCAAATTCATTGTCCTTCTACGTCAAAGAAAACAAAGGCGCAAAGAATTTGCGAACACAATCATCCAATTACTCCGGACTAAAATCACTCAATGAGGAAATATCTTTCTATTTGACTCTTCACAAATTCTTTGCTCCCCTGATTAATCTATAGAGAACAAGTAGTCTTCTTCCACATGATTTCTCATTCTTTAAATGATTCTCATCCTTCTACCCTGACAAAATGATATTCAAGGTCGGTCTTTGAGTTGAAGAAGAAGTAAGGGTCAAGGACTACTAGGTCCTTATCTTCTTCTTTCAGTATTCAATCATTGTCTTTCAGGAATAAGCTGAGGCAGAGTAATCACTCGAGAGCTAAGAGGCACAAAGGAAAGTGCTTGACCGCCATTGTATTTCTGGAATAAGCTGAGGTAGAGCAGGAGTCATCAGTCCCAGTTTTTTTGTAAAGGAGGAGTCATCAATCCCAGTTTTTTTGTAAAGGAATATGCTAACCAACCCCTGAGCATAGAGAAGTTTCAGTTCTTTCTTATGATCAATTCATTCTTAGTTCGTCAAGCCTGATGCCAGCGGGATGACATCGTAGTCTCAGGAATCAGAATCAAGGTAATCATCAGTTCAAACCCCAAATATTGGATAGATACGGCTTAGCCGTATAGGATAGGTTATGCATTCGACTTCAAAAAAAACCAAAATTCATTTTAATATGAATTTCTCAAATTCTTTGAGACTTAACAGAATAAAGGATAAGGACTTTGCTTTCGAGTCCTAACTTTTGTATCTTTTTTTTTTAGTCGAGTTATTTCTAAGTGGAAGGGCGATAAATAAGGGATAATTCCTTATTCAATGAGCTTCTCAAATTCTTTGATCCTTATCATTTGGAGTCGAGTTATTTCTAAAAATAAAGGTCTCCTTCTAAGAACCTTTTAAGTCGCTTCGCCCCTCTCCTTCCTAACCTCAACCGAGTCGCTTTGCCTCTCTCCTCTCCTTCTTAATCGAGTTTCTTCGAACCGTCCCATGGCAGTCTAGTTATTTCACAACCTTCGAATGGACCCTTAATTGAATCCATAATGAATCTAAAAGGAGAGGCTCCGTTAGGAGTTGAAAGCGAAAATCATTATCCCTTATTAGAAGTATAAGTCAAAACCAAATAATAGGATACGTAGGACGAGTCAGAAATCCATATAAATCTTAAAGGATAGGTTCAAGGCTCATTAACTCAAGTGAGGTTAGGAAAGAGAGGCGGAGTAGAAGTAATAAGAGACTGCTCAGGCTCAAAGAGTTTGAGAAATTCCTCTAAGCTGGCTACGGAGGATGAGTAGTTTGAAGGACTCATGAAATTTCATAAAAGCGGTCGCTTTCCATTTGATCCACAAGTCTCAATGATAAGGACTGGATATAAACAAGTCAAGAGGTGGAGTAGGAGCAAAGAATTTGCAAAGGAGATGAGCCATAGTTAGGAGTTTTAAGGTGAAGGACAGGTTATAATTAAGCTACATAGGACAAGTCAGAAATCCATATTCATCTTCAAGGATCAAAGAATTTGAGAAAGGTGTGGAGCAAAGAATTTGCGAAGAGAGGTTTAAAGCTCATTGAACTCGAGTGAGGTTCGGAAGGCTCCATAGGCGCAAAGAATTTGTATGGTCCTTTTCCTTTCAATTTGAAGGAGTGCAACTTAGAAATTCTCCTTATTTCATGAGTCCTCACTAGTTTCATTTAGTTGAGGGTCAAATCCCAAGGTTAATATGGATAGTCCTTCGAACATGTTAATATGTCCTTATCAATGAGAACACAGGTGAAGGTCTAATCTTTCTGTTTTGCACTCCTCTCCTTCCTAGTCTAGCTGCTTCGCATCTTTCTAGTTGCTTTGAACAGTCTTCCCAACTCCTACTCCACCTCTCCTTCTTAGTTGAGCTGCTTCTCACCTTGCATGTTCATATGGGTTTCTGACTCCTTCCCAAATTCTTTGCCTTATACTTGGTAGCTTGTTTTCTTGCTCTTTTTCCCAAGAAAAGTAGATGAAAGTTTCTTCAAGGTGAAATCAAAGTGCTAAAGCACGAATCCCCATTACTGATGGACAATTTGGATCTACAGATCTACTTTCAGATTTCGAGAGCGTGGAATGGTTGAGAAATTCAAATGTTACAACTCTAGTACATCAGGAACGCTATCTCATTGACAACCAATTTCTTTCTTCATGATTATTGATATATAATGAGGGATACTCATATCTCACATCTTCTTTGAACCCTTGTCAACCATGCATTTCACCCACTCTGTGGTCACTCCACCTTTTCGATTCCTCGGATGACGAAAGAATATGCTAATTGGCTATGCCCTTTCTGAAAGGCTAGAAACCTTGACTGCCCATACCTTTCACACCTAGGGGATTTTTTATTCAGGACTTGGAGACTGTCCTAACAAGCCAAAGAGCATATATTCTAAAGGTATCTGAAAGAAAAGCATGGATAAAAATAATGGAAGAGCGCTTACAGTTAGATGTTCAGGCTTACAAGCACTGAGGATTAAAAAAGGCATTATTCGCAAGATCACAGCAAGGAAGTAAAGGTCTTGTTCGCAAGTCATGGTTTTTGGAATGTCTGTAGATAGACGATTATGTTTGATCGTCTTACTATGCAGAAGACAATAGAGATTCCAAAGAGTTAGAATCTGATTTAAGAACATGCAACTGAAAGAAGGGCTGGCCGAGAGAGAAGGAATCAACAACTAAAGAATAGGTCTGATGACTTGACAGGTGCAGTCTCAGTTCCTACTCTGACTGCTCTCGTAGCTGCTACTGGAGAAATTGTTGGAGGAAGGTTGGACACTAAAAAAAGTTCCTTGCCCATTAAGATAAAGAGTAGTTTAAGGCTTTTTTTTTCCTTGTTGAGCTTGCTGGTGAAGAGTAAAATGTTGATTCTATACTAAAGGATAGGCAAACCTTTCGTGAAATGGGCTCTGATGCTTCTAGTTTCAGTTCTATAAACGAGTCCAACAAGAGAAGTCATAGGAGAAAGAAAGTTTGGTCAGGAAAGAAAGGATCTCACTCTCTTTTCTTTATACACTTCCTAGGCTTTGCTTTCTCTTTCGTCAGTGTTAAAGAAAGCCCCACTGAGCATAAGGAAAGCCTAGCCTTTGGAGTGGTATATTTTCATACTCAAATCACCCGCAAATTGTTCGTCTTACTAATTCTGGGAAACCTGACTTCTCCAAAGCCACACAAAAAGAGAACCTACTAAAAGAAAAGGAAGGAAAAATCCTAGACTTTGAAAAGGGAAGAAGATCGTGGTTCTAATATGGGGAGGAAAGACCCGGGAGAGGAGATAGGTAAGACTGAGAAAATAAAGTTTCAGATGTGTTGACGCTTTTTCAATCTTAGTCAAGCTATTATTTCTTTAAATATCTAATCTAAGAAGCTAAAAAGAGAAGCTAAAGAGCTAATTCACCAGAAGAAGAATCTGAATCTAATCAAAACGCATATTCACCTTTACTAAAGTTAGAGGCACGCACAAGCTCCATAAGAGGCAGAGCACAAAAAGGAGAAAGGGCTCTCAAAATAATGGACTAATAGATCCTTCAGACTGGTGGCGGATCGGTCGAAGAATGAGATCTTTAGTGGGACGCCCTAAAGCTAGAACCCAAAGAAAGTAGATCTGAAAAGTAAACCAGGTAAATAGGTATGAAAGTTATAGACGGATTCAAGTAGTAGGTATTCCAATGGTTTCAATCAAAAGGGTCAGCTATCTTAAGTGAGTAGGTAAGACGCCCAAAAGATGAATGAGAGACTCCCTTTCTTTGAGCAAAAAAAAAACTTGATCTACGGCACCAGTTAAAGTAGCTTTTTAGTTCAATCCCCACGTAGCTAGGCTTTCCTTCCGCAGAGTGCTTTCATGACTTGATCCTGTAAGGCCAATCGCCTGGCTTCTTTCTTCATATACGAATCTCAACAAGCATTGACATCTTTCGTAAACAAATCAGCCTTGATTTTTGCCTCGGATACCTATATATTCAAGACCAAAAGCAAGTACATCAGCAACAAGAACTGCCACTAACAAAGAAAGAAGAGTCAGAGAAAAGGATGAAAGAGATCGAGCAGATCCCTTCCCGCTCCGTAGGGTCACCACTGATAAGAACCTATCCTTTTTTTTTGTCTACCCCTCTTGATAAAACATTGGCACATTCGTACCTTCTCTTGTCCTACATCTGAAAAGCAAACAGACAGGATTCCTACGATCCATGAACTCAACTTCTTCTATAATCTAAGGGCTCTTTCAAATAGTGAAGGGATCATGACTTCACTTTCTCTTTATTCAATGAGCTTTGATCCTTATTATTTTTAGTCGAGTTATTTCTAATCTTAAGGGATCCTTCAAATAGTGAAAGGATCAAGACTTCGCTTTCAAATTCTGAGATAATTCTTTGATCCTTTTATTTTGAGTTATTTCATAACCTTCGGATAGAGCGGGAAGAAGAAGATCAGACTACTCCTACTCCACCGAAGCCCGCCCCAAGATAAGGATGTCTTACTGGATCAAAAGTGACTAAACTGATCATATCAGCTGGGGAAGAAGGCAAGGAATAAGACGAGAAAGGACCTTAGAGGAGCGTAAAGTCTATAGGAGGGGAGTGTAATCAATGAACGTCCATAAATTAAGGGAGGAGTGCAGAATTAGAAAAGAGAAGATTTTGCCTAGGCTCAAAGAATTTGAGATGATTCTTCGATCAGTAATCTAGTACTCTCGACCGGCTCAAACCACTACCTTATGCATGTTTCGGCTCATTCGTATGCTCTCTCTTTTTTATGTCATGCCACCAGAACCTGTCAGAAACCTTCAAACCATCCAGTTACAAAGGATCTTTGGATTTCAAAGGGAGCGTCGAAGACTGAAAGTGAAGTTCCTCCTACCTACATGAGCAGTAGCCTTTTTAGGGGAAAGGGAAGAGGCAAGAAGGTGTGAGGTCTGAGGTCAAGGGTAATATGCCACCCTGCTTTAAAGCTAGTACTCTTTCCATTAGGAGCTTTGCCTAGCTGAGCTAGGCTACTTCCCTAATTCAACTAATTTTGGTATAAATAAGCTTTTCTAAATCAGATAAGTTGATTATCCAATTCCGTTAGGCTGATGAGATTCAACGAACATTTGTCTCATTCAACTCTCATATTACATTGAGCCTCACCTTTCAGTCGAGTCTTGTTCATTGATTGAAATAGTCCTTTTTTTTAATTCTATCTCAATAAAAGACAAGAAGAAAGATCGTATTCTATTTTGATAGGTCTTAAGTAGCCAATTTTGCCTAGTATAGTCCTCATTGGATTACCATTCCATTATTAGTTTTATGGCTCGAGGTATGCTTCGGCCTTACGATCCGAGAGGGATCGAGGTTTTGGTTATCACAATGAAACTGTCCTTTTGAGGAAGTCCAAGAATGAAATCGAAGGAGAGACCTACTACAAAGGGAGGAGAAAGGGAACAAGAGCGAGTGAACTTCTTTCATTCCCTCTTTAGAAGGTTTCAGGACTGGAGGAGAGATGATGGTGGTCGTGACTGGCACAGCTGGTGGAACTCCTGCTTTCGCTCAGTGAATCAGAATCAATCCTTTGTTCTTTGGATAAACGACTAGATTTTAATCTGAGAATGATATCTGCTTCGTGGATTAAGCGGTGGTGGTACCTCTCCCATTGCTTATTGGTGGGTTCTCTTATGGAAAAAAAAAAGAGTTGCTAACTAAATTCAAGTGGACAATGCAATTATGGCTCGATCTTTTATCCATGAGATGACTTGTATACCAAGAGTACTGCAGCTAGCTCAAAAGCGGATGGATCAATAATGGTAACTCAAAGAGGTGTAGAAGGACAAGCATCTTTTTTGTTGGGGGTAAACTGACTGCTCCTGGCTTTAGGGGTAGACAAGCATCTTTTTTACGAGGTAAAAGGCTGATTCTTAGTCTTCTCAATTAGCTTCCTCTGCTTCCGGTGGTGGGCCAACCACTAATGCGTACAGAGGCTAAGTAATCTCTCTCCAACTCAGCAGCTGAGCTAATTCGAATGAGTGAAGGACATTCAAGCCTTCCTTCCCTTCTTTAAGGCTTTCAGGCTGTAAAGACTGAACTCTCTCAACTCATTATGAAATAAAGAACAATTAAGAAAGAAAACCTATGTCCCTCACTCTCCTTTCAATCAAGACCTCCGTTAGGATCAAAGAGGTCTAGAGGACGAGTTCATATTCCATTGAATGACTCCTTCTATGGTCGGCCCACAGTCCTTGTTTATATCCATATTCACTGAACTTTCTTAATCTATGATTTTTGGCTTTCCTCTATATAGTACTCCTTTTGAGCTCTTTTCTATTGAACATTCTTTGAGCCTCCCGCTCCGTCTTCCTGAAACTTCCTTTTCTGCGTCGTAGGTTTCTGGAATGGGACATCTTGAGATCATAGGCTTTCTCTTTTTAGGATGGGAGTCCGAAGAAGGCTCCTCGGTCGATTTGTGCTCATTAACATAGGCTTTCTAAAGGCATCAAAATTCCATTCTTCTTCCTTGAACTCCTTCGCTAGGCTTTCGTATTGATTTGAGGTTTAAAGTTCAAAAAGGAAGGAACTCAGTCTCTTTCTGCTTCTACTAAAATATAATGAAATCGAACCTTATAAATGAGATGAAAAAAGGGGACAACTTTTTTTTATGCTTTATCCATGGCTTTCTTTATTTACTCTCTCATTGGTCGTCAGTAAGAAAGTGAAGTACGAAAGCAGTCAAACCATTTCCTAGTTTAGGAAGATCAAGGAAGTTGGTGAGGGGATCGATCCGCTAGACCTTTTTCATTAGCATTTCTTTCCATTGCAGTCCTTGTTTTTGTAGTTTCAAGAGTTTTGGAACTCAGTATTCTTTTTTTGCCATATTATGAGAAGGAATTGTTGAACGAGAAGAAATGGAAGAAGTCAAGGGATTCAATAGACTAATAAGTTAGTAGGAATAAAGAGGCCCACTCTGCACCTCCTCGTACACCTTTTTATGATTGACTCTGAATATCAAAACTTTGATTCAATAGACTAATAAGTTAGTAGGAAGAAAGAGGCCCACTCTGCGCCTCCTCGTACACCTTTTTATGATTGACTCTAAATTCAAAACTTGACTGACGGGAAAATCTCCCAAAAGAGGGATCTATAAGGCCTCTCGAGCATATTTATTCTTTTTCCACTTTTTTTCATTTTTCATCTTTTCTATTAAGAGAGGATCAATCCTTAGCTATTTTATTAGAGAGGATTCTGAGGCAAAGAATGAAAGAAAAAAAAGAGAGGTTTTGCTTAATTGTCTAATTCCATTTGGTAGTAGTTGATAGGATATAAGAGATATGCCAGGCAAATAAGGATCCAGTTGACCCTACTTAGCGGGAAAGGAGAGATCATAAGCTAATGGTGGATTCTGGGAAAGGTTTGAATCGCTTTCTATAGGTTGCAAACTTGAAGAGCCCGTGGATGGGAATTGAAGAATTCCTTGCTTTCTTTTAGTTGATGGATAAGTTGGATTGTAGAAAGCTCGGAAGAAACTAACTCTTTACTGCAAGAACTGGGTCCAATATACCAACCATCATATCCCCTCATTATCTCAGACTTTTGTCTAAAGAGATGAGAGAGCCATGATTCTTGGTCAATTTGTCCTCTCGTGGTTCTAGTTGGGGAGGCGACTTCTGATGGAAACGAACATTAGCAGCGGAAAAACGGATCGAATTTTACACTAATAGAACCTAAACATTTTAGAAGTTAACATGCTTTAAACACAACCCTAATTACACTAAATTAGAGTTCAAAGAAAACATACCTTTGTAGCTTCCCGAAATCTCGAAATCTTCTCTCGAACTTGAACAGACCACCAATAGAGTTAACCCACTAATCTTCAGACTTAGAACCGGGTTGTGGGACCCATTAATCAAAGGAATTAGATAGAGATGTGGAAATTTGGAAGGAATTAAGTTGAGATGAGTTTAATTTTTGAAGAGAGGAAAAATAAAAAAGGCAAAAAAATCTTTTTCAATTTGGAAAGCGGACTATTTATAACCTAATTACATGCATTTTAATTGGCCAAAATCTCAACACCTAGCATTCCACTAACATTTAGTCGAATTAATCACCATTCCATTTTCTCTTAGTGTCATCATCATAAGCTTCCACATATCCCACTAAGAGTTAGTGGGATTATCCAACAAAATCTTGGATTTTACCACTAACTTTGATCAAGAGGCAAAATAGTCATTTGACCATTCTAGTCAAAGTCAAACTTTGACTTTTAAAGTCAAAAGTCAACATTTTGACTTTTTATCATTTTGTTCATCTTGACTAAATCTGACCTCCCGAGCATGAATCTGCATTCATTTTCCTGAAATACAAATCACATTTAAATATAAAGCCAGTCAAAGTTTGATTTTTCCAAGTCAAAAACCAACATTTTGACTTTTTACAACTTTGACCATTTCCATTAATTTCGAGCTTTCGAATATGAATCTCTATTCATATTTTTAATATTTAAATCACATTTAAACATAAAGTTCTTGCCCAAAGCTATAACCGACGACTATATCACTTGTAGTTGTCGGTTTCTCTCTCTTTACCTAATTCGAACAATTCGAATTATTCCAACATGTTATTCTAAGTTAATTCCATATGAGCTAGCAGGGGAACATAATGGATCTATAGATCATGGGCTCCAACTATTTGAGATTAACTGGCTAAACTCTTTTAGACTAAGCTAATCAACATTCGTTAACTAACGAGTCATTCCACTAAAGTCTCGTAGTTGCACTCCCCTCACTATAGATATATTTCTACCCATCTGATATAACCATGATCAGTAAGTTAATCCTTCACAGGTTGTTCATAATCTCGGTTGGGTCAAAATATCGTTTAACCCCGAGACTACATCTTGTTTCTTAAGTCCCACTGATCGACTATTGAACAATTGGTTTTAGTTTCAACCTATAAACCAAATCCCTTTCAGGCCAATGAGAGAGCGGGATCCCTTGTTCAGGACTTGAATTCAGTTCTTAAGAGAAAAACCTATCTACTAACCCTAAAGCGGGTAGGAGTGACTTACGTCTTGCACCTTATGTCTCTAGCCATCCATCTAGTCTTACCCTAGAATATGAGGTTTATTGGGCCAACGCCATTGAGCTACCCTCACCTATGTAGATTTAAGGATAATACCGCTTGAACAAAAGTTCATAGTTAGCTCCGGATTAAAATAGTCAGTTTATATAGTCAATGGTGTTATAACTTAAAAGTGACTATTTCATGGTTCCAGTCTTATGCAAACTCTTTACATAGGATGGCCCCAGTCCCATGTCTCTACATGAACGATTCAGGATCACATAGTTTGTACTAATTACAAAATGGGCCGCATCCATAGTGTTTTCAGAATAAGGCGTCCAACCTTATTCATTCACTATAGACCGTTTGGGCTATATACTCGAACTTGATCCAAGTTTATGTCTCTACATAAAGTTCAAGTCTACACTAGATAGCCTCTAGACCTTAGTTTATTAGATTCAAGATTATAGTATTCTACTTTCACTAATAAATCCTCAATAAACACTTTCTTAGATAGAATATAGTTTTAACTACAAACTACGAGTTTTAGGACATAAATTCCAACAGTTCATGCCTTCTGAGTGAATTATCTTTCATCTGACAACTCATTCCTTCTCCACTTTCTTCTAGCATTTCCAGTCATATTAATGCGCTTGTTCACAATTTCTTTAAGTTAGACCGCGTAGTGGGCTAAGAGGCAAAGAGTTTCGACTATTGAATCAAAGTGAGCTCTATTATATGCTATTGTCCAATTATAGCTTTCTTATGGGAGTACCTCATTCGTGTAGTCTCATAGTGTTGGAATTTATGTCTTAAAACTCGTAGTTTGTAATCATATTCTATTCAATAAAGTCGTTATTGAGAAATCGAATACTATAATCTTAAATCCAATAAACTAAGATCTCAAGGCTATTTTGAGTAAACTTGAACTTTATATAGAGACATAAACATGGATTAAGTTCGAGTAAATAGTCCAAATAGTCTATAGTATATGAATAAAGGTTGGAGGCCTTATTTAGAGATACTATGGATGCAGCCCGCTTTGTAATTAGTACAAACGAGGTAATCCTAAATAGTTCATGTAGAGACATGAAAGTGGGGGCATCCTATGTAAAGGATTTACATAATACAGAACCATGAAATAGTCACTTTTACGTTATAACGTCGTTTACTATTCAAAACTGACTATCTCGATTATTGATGACCTAAGTAACTTAATCTTAATCCTGAACTAATTGTGAACTCTTGTTCACATGAGATTATCCCTAGATCTGCATAGGTGAGGGCAACTCATTTGCGTTGGCCTAATAAGCCTCCTATTTCAGGGGTAATATCGGGTGGATAGATAAGAACATTGGGTGCAAGACGGAATTTACTCCTACCCGCTTTAGGGTTAGTAGATAGGTTGTTCCCTTAAGGACTGAATCCAAGTCTTGAACAAAGGGGCCCCACCCTCTCATATGGAATAAACTTAGAACAATATGATGGAATGAATCGAATTATTCGATTTTGGAGAGAAGAGAGAAACCAACAAGGATATGTGATATAACCGTCAATTTTTAGATTACTAATAGAGCTTTATGCTTAAATGGGATTTAAATATTAAATATATGAATGCGGATTCATACTCGGAAGCTTGAAATAGATAGAAATAGTCAAAGTGGTAAAAAGTCAAAAAGTTGACTATTGACTTTTGAAAAGTCACACTTTGACCAGCAATATATTTAAATGTGATTTGAATCTTGAGAAAATAAATGCGGATTCATTCTCGGATGGTCAAAATATGTCAAGACGGACAAAATTGTAAAAAGTCAAAATGTTAACTTTTTTGTTTGAAAAGTCAAAGTTTGACTTTGACCAAATGACAATTTTACCCTTTGACCAAAGTTAGTGAGAAAATCCAACATTTTGTTGGATAAATCCACTAACTATAGTGGGCTAGGTGTTAGCAAACTATGAAGACATTAAGCCCACTAATGGTTAGTGGGTTACATGTTGTTGGCTTATGTGTTTACATGCACATGCAACCTTGCATGTGAATTCTCTATAAATTGGGTTCTTGGGGCCTTAAGGAAAAGTCTTGACAATTTTTCCAAAACGACATTGGCCAGTTATATTTTCTATTTTGTTTTCTAAAATTAAATATTGAACCCCAACCCTTTTCCATATATTTTCCATCTTTTTTCTCTCTCTCGATTTCCTTCATCCAAAGGGTCCCACAATCTGGTTCTGAGTCTGGAGGATAGTAGGTCAACCCTAATGGTGGTTCAAGCATCAATTGGAGCTTCGAACGTAAGTTTTTCTTAAAAAAAATCCTATATTTAACCTTATTTTGATTTAAGGTTTATTGTTAATTAATTACAATTAGGGTAGAATTTCGGTCTTTCTTCCGCCCTGTTCATTTAATCTCTATCACATAGGTCTAACCAGGTTCCAACTAGCTCCATTGGAACAAATTTTGAAAATTCACGAAGTGCCACCATCAATTTCAGATGTAAATGAAGAATGTCAACTGGTATGTATACACAACAACTGTGTAGTCCTTTGAATTAAATTTTTTTCTTATTTAATATTTTGCGTTGTAGTAAATACAAAAAAATGATCAAGCAGTTACTTTGGTTGAGATACAAAAATAAAATGAACCAGTAACTAAGGAACAAAGTTTAACAATTGACAATGTGCAGCCATCTAATTCGGCTGAAAAAATAGAATCTCAAGTGGTATGTATAGACAACAATTGTGTAGTCCTTTAAATTAAGAGTTTATTTCATGTCTAATACCATACATTGTAGGAAAGAGATAAACAACAAGTTGAGATTTAAAAAATGATGAAGCAGTTACTTTGGTTGAAAATGAACCAGTAACTAAGAAACAAAGTTCTACAATTGACTTAGAATCTCTATTGGTATGTATATATAAGAACTTTGAAGTACTTTGCATCAGTTTTCTTCTTTTTTTTTTTTTTTTTTTTTGTTATTTAATATTGTGCATTATAAGAAATGAAGGAACAACAAAAATCAATGAAAAGAAAGAAGCTATGTAAAATAAAAGATAAAAAGGTGCATAATCAACAAGTTAATCCACACCCACAACATTTACTGAGGTCATATTAAAACCTAAAATACATGTCTCAGATGTCAAATTGCAAGACGTAGATAGTTATGATCCCGTGTGGCCAGTGGATCCAAAATTCTAGAAGGCATACTTATCTTGGAAGAGATCTAGAAAAACAATTAATGAAGAGAGGACATTAGTGTTCACATTTAAAAAGAATGAATTTTTCAAAAAGTTTGAAGAAAACACATGGATAATAGGAGACCTAAGTACTCTTTCCAAATTTTATTTTATAGATAAAACTACACGATCGAGTACAATATTCTTTATTTAACTAAACGATCATTTATATATAATACACGATCATTTGATTGGATAAACGAACAAAAAACATTGTACATGATCGCTTAGTTTAGAAAAGAATGCTATAAGCGATCATTTGTATTTGCTAAACTATCGCTTGAATTTTGATAAACCATCGCTTGTATTCACTAAACGATCATTTGATTTTTTTTTGTAGACCATGGATTTGTTATTGTATCACGTACAGAATAAGATGTTACATATGAAGCATCTTTGTAAATATAGTTTTACAGTACTAGATTCGTCATTTATGGTAAGTTATTATTCTTTAAAAAAATCTTTTTCTATTTTTTCTTCTTTTTATAGAAGTTAAACTGAATAATTATATTTTGCCTAAATTTTTTTATTTGTTCTTCAAGACTGACATCAACAAAGAACCCATAATTAGGCAACGACTTTTTGATAATCATGTATTGACAGCAAACAATAAAGAGGTTAAATGGACAGACAAAATAGCATACTTAGCACTATGGTCAGAAAGTGATTTAGATTACTATTTTACTTCAGCTATTGGTGCAAAAACACTTTGAACGCACTTCTTTACTTCCAAATAAACATTTTTCCTTCAAATCAAAATAATAAAATATGTCTCTTATAACTTTATCATTTGAAACAGAAGAAAAAGAATCTATATTCACTGAATTATCAACATTCTCTAATACACTACTAGATGAAAAAGACATTCCCAAACAATTAACACTTACATGGCAACTAATGGATGTCTACTAGTTGCATCTTTAGCAAAAACTAAATACCAAGCAACATCATTGTCTTTCTTTATTGGCACCACAGTTTGAACATTAGTTTTACCAAAATCAAGTAAAACAGATAATTCTACGGATTCATCTAATTCAATTTGTTCATATGTCAAAGCAACCAAAAAATTAAAGTTAACTCGCATATCTACCAAAATTCCGAACACTTGGTAATTCTCGTAAACATTACAGTCATTCCATTGACCTCCATAAAAAACAACAATAGAAATAGACATTCTAATCTGGAAAAATATATATATATAATTAAGTATTTAGTGGTGAAAGAAAGAATTAGATAGATATCTATCACAGAATAAGAGAATAAAATGTACTAAACAATAAAAATAAACACAATGAAAAACATAAATAAACGATCGTGCAAAAAAGTAATAAATACTTAACGATCATTTAACAACAATAGACAATCGTATAAAATAAATTAAATCATCATATAGAATAAACTAAATGATAATGTTGACAAATACACGATCGTTTTAAGACGATGATCATACGAAATTTTTCGTGTTAATAAAGATGAAAGATTGTGTTCATATAGCAAAACAACTGTCTCTATATAGATAAACGATGATGTTGATAGAGGTAAACAATCAAGTCATTCAATGAAAATTATCGTAAAAAATTTTAAATTATCGATCTTCATAATGAAATACACAATTCTTACAATAATTCTTAAAAGTTCTAAATGAAAAAAAAAACTTTAAAATTCTTACAAACAACAAAAAAAAAACAAAAGCTACATTCATATCAAAATATAAATTCTTAGTTCGACATAAACAATCATCAAAATCTTCAAACTAGTAATCTTCATAATGAAAAATCGGATGTTTTACATTAATACCTGCATATTCTAAACATTATAACTTGACGCCAAAATATATAATTCTGAGCGAAATTTTATAATCAACTAAGTAATTCGAACAAAAAATAATATTTAAAATACTCACTAAAACCAAAATCACTGAGACGATATTAACATAGCAATATAGACGATCTTGATTATTCAATATGACAAGAAGAGAAACGATGTTATGAAAGATAATGAATATGAGAAAGAATGTTATACAAAATTACGAACAAGAGAAAAAATGATCAAGATGAAATATATATAAAAGACGAGTTCAATAACTCGAAAACGACGATCGTGAACAAAATCAAGAATAACTATTAGATTTGAAAAATCTTTATAGAATAGTAAGAGCAAATAAAAAATTCTAAAAAAATAATTTCTCTTGATGGATTTGTTCCAAGCACGGTAAACGGTTTTGTTATATACCAACAGATTTCCCAAAAAAATCATCCTAAAATCTTACTCCCTCCGAGTTATTGATCAATGCAACCATTAACATATTTAAACCAAATTCATATGCTTCTAAATTCTAATTAGTTCTAGATTAAAAGCATAGAAATAACACCCCATTTTTATTACAAGAACCAAATTATGTGTTTTCAAATCTCCCAATCGGATCAATACAACCTAAAAATCTCAATTCTTTCCAAATCTCCCGAAATATGGTTGAGAAATGCATCGATATTGGAATCAGAAGAACCACCTTTTGCCACCGCTCGCCGGCAAATCTCTTGAGATTCTGATACTCTCTTCCTCATCTCCTTACTTTCAACGCTCTCTGAGTTCATAAATTTCTTCACGAATTCTGCAATTTCCTCTCTCCTCACCAAATCCTTACCCCCAGCTCCTTTAAATCGGACCCCAACTTTCCAATCCTCCGCAATCTTCTTACTGTTCGGAAACTGATCCCAAAATATCGGCCAGACAAGCATCGGAACGCCGGCGAAAACCCCTTCCAAAGTCGAATTCCAACCGCCGTGAGTCCAAAACCCCCCAACGGCGCGATGGCACAGAACCCTCAATTGATCGCACCATCCAACCACCATCCCAGTTTCCCTGTCCACATCCTTCCACCGATCGTCATCTCCACGCGCCACCCACAAGAACCGAACACCGCTGGCTTTCACACCGGCGACGATCTCGTCCATTTGGGCATTTGAGACTGAAAGAAAACTCCCCTGTGAAACGTACAAAACAGAGCCATCTGTTTGGGAGTCCAGCCACCGGAGATAGTCGTTTGAGACAGAGCTTTCTAGCTCGAAATATGGAGTACTGGGTCCGATGGTGTAGACCGGGAAGGGAAATTTTGCTTTTAAGCTATCAAGAACAGAGGATTCAAGCTCGTAAACCGAGGTGGAGATGAGAAATTGGGCTTTATCAACGGAACGAGCTGATTTCACAGCGAATTCGATGCTTTGAAGACCATTGCCGGAGAAGAAAGACGGCAAATCAGCAAGACGAATCTTCGAAACTCCAGGAAAGTAATCCACAATCTCTTCTCCCCGCTCTTCAAAACAGAGTGAGTAAGAAAGAACTTAAAATCCGGTTCCAAAAACGAAATTTCCATAAAATGAATTTGATTTTACCTGAGAGATCAGCCGGGAAATGCCCATTTTCCTTGAGAAGATCGAAATGATATAGAATGGAGAAAACCGTAGCGGACATGGGCCAGAGTGAAGCGACTGGAACATCGAGGCGTTTCCCCAACTGGACAGCCCAAATGCCAAAGGTATCGGCGATTATGGCAGTCAGCGGCGGCTCAAGGCGGCGGAGTAAAGTCTCAACGGGAGCTTCCATATGGGTTTGGACAGACCGGATGAAACCCGGGAAGTCGTTGGCGCGGTGGAGCTCAGAGGGGATAACATTGGGGATAGTGACGAAATGGATGTTTGGGGGTTTTGGATCAGCGGCGAGGAAGCTGAGCCACTCCTCGGTGACGATGAAGGAGATGGAGATGTTGGGATTTTTGAGGGAAAGGAGCTTGCAGAAGTTCATGAGAGCGTTGATGTGACCTCTGCCGGGGTACGGCAAGGCCGCCAGATGAACCCGTTTACTGACCGGATCCATGTTGGGGTTATCGGAAGAGTGAGCAAAGGCGGCAATATCCTTGAGGGAAGCAAAATGTGCAGAAGGGTGTGGAAAGGTATAGAATTTTATAAGTCGAAAACACGGCGGTTTTTTGGTTATCGGTAGAGAAATTCAAATTTAGTTTATGTTTTGAGATAGAGCACGGAGTGTTTGGTTAGGGTTGTTCTGTAAGTTAACACCACTAGCTTTTCATTGTTAGTGCATTTAAAATTTAAATCGTGGGTCAACTTTTTTTTATGCATTAAACTCAATTACATATTGAATATCCGTAGAGTTTTAACACAATTTGATTTTAATTATTTACCTAAGGGCTATCTTAAAAATGAGGTTTTTTAAAAATATAATAAAAATATTTACTTAAAACAATTTCGAAAATTTATTTCGAAAACGAATTTTCTTTTTTTTTCTTTTTTTTTTTTTTGATAAAAACACTCTAAAGAATTTGAGAGTGAAGAGTAATGCGGGGTAAAAGAGACAAAAGAAAGTTTGTCTTTGAAAGAATGTTCCCACCCACGTTCAGCAGCCCTTTAGAAATGGCCAAATCTCCTCCATATTCTTCACCAAACTAACACCACTTTTCATTGGGCATCCTCTACCCCACATTTTTTTGGTTTGAGCCTAAAGTCACACAATAACCAAAACTTTTTCAAGGTTTTGTCATTGTCTATCCTCCATAGTTGATGATGGACAAAGCTACAGCTTTCTCTATCATTTTGCAATTTGATTATTGTATGTGAGGAGTGTTTATTTACTTTATCCTTGAAAGAAAGATGGAGATAGAACTCACCCTAAATATAGAATACTAACAAATGGAATTACTATTGAATTGTATTTTCCCTATAAGGAGATATTTATTAAAGAAGTATACTTCAAAAGAAAAATGCATCGTCTCAATAGAACTGAAAAATAAATTAATAGAAATAAGCTCACTTTAGAATTTATGGTGAAGACTAGCAATCCACGTGTAAGAAAAATGAAAGAAGGCAACAAAAGAAAATGAAGAATCCATGTTGAATGAGGACCTCTATGGTTACTTGGATGTGAATATTTTATCCTTTTGTAATTTTTGGACTTTCCTATATATTCTTTGAAAAACTTTTCTTAAAATATAATATTAAATTTACTTTTATCTATTAGCTTAAGCTATTCGGTTAATTAATAATTTTAGATTGTATCATAACAAATAATCAAAAAAAGTCTTGTGCTCCACTCATGCAATATTATTTCTAGATCTTTCTTTCATATTTTGAATCCCCAAATAAGAATAGTGTTAGGTATAATATTAAATCCATCTTCATTCACTAGGCAAGTTTTTTGGTTAATCAATGATTTAAAGACATTGATATATATTAAAAGACAACACATATTTAATAGCGTAATTTGTTGACTGGTTCCATTACACAAATAGTACTTTTTTTTCTTTACCACCGATATATGTTAAAAGACAACACATAGTCGGATTTGGAAGAGAATTTTTTCTACCATAATTCCCCTTGGAAAGTGACTTATTGGATGAGTAGTTTTAGAGGCAAAATCAAAAACTTTATTTTTAGAAAATACTATTTAGCCATGAAATTGAAAAGGATAAAAAGGTATAATCAACTTCAAATAATAATAATAATGAAATCCAACCTAAAGTTAATACTCTAAGACCAAAACCGGGGGTAGAAGAAAGGGGGAACTTCATATTTGATTAATCTAATTAAAGTCGAGATGGAAGCTACCATAATATATCCCATGAGGAGCATATCTCAAGTGTGTATCCCCAATCCGGTTTAGTGTGTGGTTATCCCCACTCCACGCTACCCCAAAATCTTGTTTAGGGTGGTCAATGCTCTTCTACTCTTATGTGCACATCATGGTAGCTGAATTAAGTGAGTTACATTCCTAATCTCCCACTCTAAACTTTATATACTAATTAGCATGCGCATGGTAAACTAAACACTACACCCATATACATAACTTTTTTAACAATACTTAGAGTGATAACTTGTTATTAAATGATTAAAATTGTTAACACTTGATAGAATGAAAAGTTTATCTAGAATTTGTATTTGATTTTTACCCAAGTTCTTGCTAAATTTAAGAACCAATAAAGTTTTTGGGGTATGTTTGTTTGTTATAGTTTCCATTTGGTCGCTGTCTTATACTTTTTTTTTTTTCCTTCTGTTTTTAGTTTCTCATCCCGAAGGAGGGCATGGATGCGAGGGTATGGGATTTTATTGTTATTGTTGTTTATTTTAAATAGTGTTGTAAGGTATTGTATTATTAATACAATAATGATCTTAAGAAATAATAAACATTTAACAATTTCGTTAAAGATGGAAGGACATAACAAGTTAAATTCATTTTAACATTTTTCCTTTAATGGATGTGCCAAATTCAAACATTTTTAAAGTTGGAATTTATATGGTTGTCTTTTTTAATTTTCAAATTCTCAAATTCAGTGACCAATTTGGAAATGATTGATTATTTTAAACTATAAAACTCTCAAAAATACATATACACATATATCCAATTATCGCAGTCGATAAACTATAATAGATTAAAATAGGCTACTATAGGGCTATCCTTCCAATGATTTCTTTCAAGAATATTCCAACAATTTTTTTTCAAGATACCAATATCGTTTAGATTTGATAGCCAAATCTAAATATCAATATTCCAACAATTTTTGTTTGTAACCAAATCTTTTTATATTACATGATCTTGAAAAAAAAATAGTACAAGATTTCCGATTCATTGAAAGCAAAGATCACGATTTCGAAAAAGATATAAAAGAAAAAACTGGAGAGAAGAAAGAAAACGAAAAGAAGAGAAAATTAAATTTGCAAACGAAAACGAAAAATGGTAAAAAGAAAAGGTAAAGATATAATATTTAAAAAATGGCAGGCTACATGCACTCTTTATTTTGCTATGTCAATCGTAAATATTTTGATATATTATTGTATAGGATCTTTTTACAAATAGAACAAAGCGCTAAAATATGTATAGAACTATTCTGAAAATGGAAAAAGCCTACAGACCCACCGTGTAAAATATCAAAAATGCCCCATCAACAACACAGCGTAATATATTTGGTATAAAACGTGCACGTAATATATTTGGTACACGATCGTTTAGATTTGGTTATTGTTTGCACACGATCGTTTACATTTGGTCATTTAATTTGGCAATTATTTTTTTAATTTTATTGTTTAATTTGGTTACACGATCGTTTAATTTTACACGATCGTTTAGATTTGGTTACGTCTAAAATTGGTTACACGATCAAATCGTTTTTCTTTTGTACACGGTCGTTTAGATTTGGTTAAACAATTGTTTAAAATTTTTTTGTACGCTATCGTTTACTTTTTTTAGATCGTTTAGATTAAATTTTTACACGATTGTTTAGATTTGTTTACACGATCATTTATTTTTTCAAAATTCTTTAGTACGCGATATATCATTTGGATTTGAATAAACGATTTTTTTAATTATTTTGGTACGCGATCGTTTAGATTTATCTACACAATGGTTTGTATTTTTACACGATCATTTACATTTGGTTACTCCAATCTAAATGATTTTTTTCAAGATTCTTTATACGCGATCTTTTAGATTCTGTTATTTTTTGTATACGATAGTTTAGATTTGATTACCCAAATTTAAACGACGTAAAAAGAAGAAGAAAGACGATGGAAAGAAATCGCAGAGGAAAAAAGAAGAAGAAAAGAAGAAAGACGACGGAAAGATTAAACAACGTATAAAAAGAAGAGGAAAATAATAAAGACGATGGAAAGAAATCGCAAAGGAAAAAAAAAAGACGATGGAAAGAAATTGCAGCGTAAAAAAAAAAAAAGAGAAAAAGAAGAAAGACGACAAAAGAAATCACAGCGAGAAGGAAGATGATAAAAGAAATTGCAGCGAAGAAGAGAAAAAAGACGGAAGGACAAACCTGAAATATCTAAAAAATGACTAATTTTATGGGCTTTGTTAACAGATAGTTTGGTATTTTTGTTATGGGTTATTTCATGATTAATCTTTTTTTAATAATTGTTATTTTTTTTAGAAGTCCAAGTTTACCCCCTCTAGGTAGGGTACGCCACTTTCAGTAACTCCCAATTTTATCGATTTACATTCGAATTTTAGATATGTGTTACTATGTTTAAAACATTTACTTTATTCCAAAATAGTCCTATGATTAATGATAATCACTAGAGAAAGTCCTTATAAAATATTTTGTATCTTTTTTCTCTTCACAATTTATACTTTTAAAATATTTTGATTATATATATATATATATATATATATATATATATATATACACGCGATGGTCTTTTAAAAAATATAATAAATCAGCAAAATATTTATAGAACAATTTAAAAAACAAAAAAAAAGTTCATAGCCCACAATGAAAATTACCAACGAGTAATATATTTGTTACACGATCATTTAGTTTTGGCTATTGTTTGGTAGACGATCGTTTAGATTTGATCGTGATTCTTTATTGTTTAATTTGGTTAATGATAGTTTATATTTGAATTTAGATTTTGCTAAATAATTTTTTTCAAGATTCTTTTGGTACACGATGTCAATTTTTTTTAAAATTCTTTTGTTAGACGATCGATTTGGATACATGATTGTTTATTTTTTTATACACGATCGATCCAAGTCTAAACGATTTTTTTGGAGGTTAGTTGTTACACGTTTAGATTTTGTCTATTTTAAATACTCGATCATCAGTACATTTTTTTTTAAGATATTTTATATTTAATACATGATTTTGAACCAAACAACAGTTTGAAAAAAAAAAGAGAAGAAAGAAAAAAATACAAAGAAGGAAGAGAAGAAAATAATGAAATAAAAAGGTAAACCTCAAATATTTAGAAAACAGTCATTTCCTTGATATTTTTTATTTTTTGTTACACATGCCGTAAATATTTTGTCACATTTTGTTATATTTATAAAAAATTTCCTATATATATACATTACTTTTAAGTGCATTATATTATTTATCAGTATAAGAATTACTTGTTAGAGGAGAAATAGATACGATTCATTTTATTTTATTTGATTAAGAAGAAGTATACGGACGATGTTATTTAAAGAAAAGTTGGGGCTTAAACTAATTGATTTGAAAATTTAGAATATTATAATTTGGTTTTTGTGAGGAAACTTATAAATGTACACATCGATTTTAATTTATAAAGAATAAAGTTGAAAAATTAGTATTCGTAGAGAGTAATTAATTGTTGGTTGTTCAATAATTTATTTTTAAAGCAGAAACAAATTTTAAAATATGTGAGGATAAATCGTATGATTAAGATAGCAACTTTAACAAATTTATTAAGAATCAATCATACAAAAGAGATTAAGGTTTTTAACTTTATGTAACTATACTTTTAACCCCAAACATTCCACATAATTATTGATTCATTACGTACTTACATTAATATTTAGGCCATAGTTTTAGAAACAATAGAGATCATGAACTAAACGATATCAATAGTCTATAAAAATACATATTCACATTGTTTGAAAATTTTCTAATTTTAATTTAAAAAAGAAAAAAAAAACAAAAACAGAACAAGACTATTTCATTAGTTCATGAATTTAGACACGAATTAAAGAATGAATTAATTATCTTCTTTTGGTTTAGAAAAGTAAATTTATTATTTTTGCCACTAAAAAATATTTCTTTTATGGCTGCTAATATTAATTATTGAATTGAATTCTTTTCACTTTTCCATTTATGTTATAAAGGAGATATACTAATAATAAAAATACAAATTATTATAAATATTAATATAATAAATAGATACTCATTTTTCATTAATATGCTTAGTGGCCACAGCCACGTCTCAATTTATTTATAATCAAGACTCATGTCATATGTCAAGCAAACATTATCTCTTAGTAATCATGTAATGTCGCATCCTACTTGACAAGTTATCTATAAATAGTAGCATTTAGTAGAGTTGTAACTTGTACATACATTGAAGAGAATTCCACGGAAAAAAAAGAAGAAAAATTTAAAAGTTTAAAATTTTTCTTTTAACTTCTTTAATTTCTTATTTATAGTATTTAAATTTTATTTTATTATTATATTATTATTATATTTTATATAATATAAAATAAATATTATTATATGTTATCGATTTCCATATTTCGGTTGTGCCCACATTCTCAAACCACAAATTTCATTTTTGATAGGCATGCCATACATTTAATGGGGAAATATATAATAAATAGACACATATACTTTGAACCAAAATGTAGGGGCAGTAATATTTAGATATTAATCATATTTAGTAATATTTAGATAGTAATGTTACCAAAAATATAATAGAATTTAGGTAAATAATTTTTAACCATGGATAGTAATTTATGCCAATTTTGAAAAGTGAGATGGAAGAAATTATTTTATCCTTACTTACTTGTACAAGGGAACGACTTTTAAAAACAGAAAACACAAAAATATAAATCTAAAAAACATTTTTAAAAAAAAAAATTGAGCTGAATAAATAAATAAATAGCGTATGGTAAAATTTTAAAAAAAAAAAAAGTATGAAAAATAGTCGGTGGCTGAAAGGCAACGGAGACTTCTAAACTTTGATTAAAATTTTAAAAGTAAACAAACACCGTTTCGCTACGTATTTAATTGAAAATTTTTGCAATATCTTTGTTAATATGTTGTTGATTTATTTAATTTATAAATGTTCTTTTCTTCGTAAAAATAAATATTTCTTTTTAATTCAACCACACCATGTGGTGAGGGAAGAGCTTAGAGTATAAAATTCTTTATCTTGTGATCGATGTGTATTATTTCTTTTTATTTGATAATTTTGTAAGGTCAAAACATCATTTTTGTTCTAGTTTAATCAAATTGAGTTCATGTATTTTTATATATTCAATTTTGGTTTAAATATTTTTTAGGGGTCTTTTCAAAAATATATAAAAACAGCAAAGTATTTGTATAGATCAATTCCAAAAATGGAAAAAATCTAGAGGTTCACCGTGTAAAATATCAAAAATGTTTCGTTAACAATGAGTGTCATATATTTGGTAACGCGATTTGGTACAAGATCGTTTAGATTTGTACACTATCGTTTAGATTTGGCTACACGATCGTTTAGATTTGGAGTTCCAAATCTTAAAAAAAAATCAAATTTTGGTATACGATCGTTTATATTTTGGTAGATAATCGTTTAGATTTGGCTAGACGATCGTTTGCATTTGGATATGTTTAGATTTGGGGTAACAAATCTAAAAAAAATTCAAAATTTGGTATACATTTACATTTGTCTACAGGATCGTTTAGATTTGGCTAGACGATTGTTTAGATTTCCTATCCCAAATCTTCAAAATTTGATATAAACGATTTTTTTCAATATTTTTTATACACGATTTTTAATTTTAAATCCCTAACCAATTTTTTCAAGATTATTTATACATCTAAAAAATGACTAAATTTATGGGATTTGTTACACGGGCCTAAATATTTCAATAATTTGTTATATTTAAGAAAATTTCCCTATTTTTTTATAAATCATACATTAAAATTAGGTTATATTTTTTCTTTATTCCAAATTTATTATATTGTTATAAAAGAAATTTTATTAAAATAATGAACATTTTTAAATATAATAAAATGAACTAAAATATTTACGGAGCAAATTTTGGATTCTGTCAATGATAGAAACCGATAAAATTTTATCAGTGTCTATCATGATAGAATATGAAATTTTGTTATATTTTGTAAATAGTTTATCAAGTTTTTCATTTTTGATAATTCCTCCTAATGTACTAAATTTAATATTGACTAAAATAATACAGTAGGTTTCTTTTAAACATAGAAAATTTTGACAAATAATTACACTCGAACAAAACTATTAAAAAACAAAATTAATTATACTTGGTTTTTGTAAATAATTTGTCAAATGTTCTATTCTTTTTTTAACAACTTTCCATAATAAACAAACTAAAATTGAGCAAAAATTTCTCAACCAAAATAATATTTGATTTTTTCTTTATTAAGTTACGCTCTAAAAAATTACTTTCTTTTTATTAAGAGTTCTATTGTCTCTTTCAAATCTAACCTACACTTTGAATCTTTGTTTTAAAAATAATATGCAGCTCTTGAAATCTTTTTTATTTTTTATTTTTAATTTTCTTAAATTGGATTCTGATTTAAATATGATAATTTTCAAAGAAACATAAAAATATTTGTAAAAGATATTATTTAAAATAAAAAAGCCAAGAAACAAAATTGTTATTCAAAATAAAGTCTTAAAATTTGTAATGATTTCTTTAATTTTAGTACGTAATTATAAGGAATTTAGAGACCGTTTGATATAATAAATTCAAATTGTTTTCTTAGAGTTTGTTTGTGTGGTTTTTATTTGTTTTCTTAAATTTTAAAATACTCAAACATATATAAATATAATGTTGACTTTAAGTATCATTTTTACTTTATATTATTAGAATTTAAAGTCCTATAATATATTTATCATTTCTTTGGAAACAGCAGAGTTAGCTTTGTAGACTATACATCTTCACATGCAGCCATTGACTATTTTTCTCCACAAACCT
Source organism: Cucumis melo (assembly GCF_025177605.1). Taxonomy (NCBI): domain Eukaryota; kingdom Viridiplantae; phylum Streptophyta; class Magnoliopsida; order Cucurbitales; family Cucurbitaceae; genus Cucumis; species Cucumis melo. The sequence goes on along the minus strand of NC_066867.1, from coordinate 26,942,803 downwards.
TTTTTATTTCTAAGTTGCAGGTTGAAGACATGATTCAAATAAAAAACAATAATTTAAATTTTTATTTATTTAAAAAAAAAGAGAGAGAGAACACCGTGTATAAGATATCTCTATTTACACAAAACATATACTATCAACTACAAGATTAGAAGTTTGACATTTTACTCCCATGTTATAGAAAAATAAAGAAATGACAACAAGAATAGTCGAAGAGAATAGGGGAAAAAAGTAGTAAAATATATATAAAAAAAATTGTAAGCTTTTTTGTATTAATGTTTATATGTCTATATATGATATATATACTTCATGTTACATGATGATGATAATAATAATCATGAAAGTTATTCAAGTCCACATATGGTAATAATCCTCCGTTGCTCGAAAAATATGTAATGAATTAGAAGAATCGGTATTTGAGAAAATCATAAGATTTTGTTCATCTTGATCCATTTGGGTTGTAGTCGTTGGAAATGTTGTTGAGGTCTCTTGTTGTCGCATTTGTAACGTCAAAATCTCTGCTTGAGCTGCCCCTAGTTGAATTTCTAATCGAGACACTTCGTTTTGCAAAAACGCGATTGTTCCTACACAACCATATACTGGATCTTGCATTCTTGCACTCGCTTCATATACCATACTACTCACTGCATCTGCTCTTTGATCTATTGGAACCTCCTAATAAAAAAATCACGTTCATTTTTTTTTACAAATAAACTAAAAAGTATTTTGGGGAAAATAATTTAATGCCATTGTTATAGTTCTACTACCATGCAATGCAAGTTCAATTTTATATCTTCAAAAGCTCTTAAATAATGAATTGAGTTTGAACATAGTGATCAATGTAACCATTCCATTACCTTCTTAAATCTAATTGACCCGAAAGTTTTGAAACAAAAATTATATCATAAACACCAATGAGTAATTGTACGTCTAGAAACTAAAACATTGGATAATGTTCGAATATGTAATCCAAACTACCAAATGGAACTAAAAAAAGAGAACTAGATTTAAGAAGAAGAGACCTGCAACATTTTGCTGACATTGCTAGCACCAAAGATCTTATGAACAATGGCGAACTTGAGAGGGTCTTCGGGAGGGAAATAAGGAGCAAAAATACAGTCTTTTGCACACCGTCGTCGTAGCAATTTACAAGAGGCGCAAGGCGATGAACCAACTCCCATCGGCAATAATATTAATACACAATAATTTTGTTCTTCAATACTAAAAGAAGAAAAGATAAACCCAATGATTAAAGTAATGGGTTTTTTTTTCCGAATGTTGAGAATTGGATTTGGAGAGTTGAAGAGGGAATCCAAAAGATGGAAAAAGAGAGAACCCCATTAGTGAGTTTATATATAGGGAATTGAGGGCATGTGATGATCTGAATCAATTGAAATTATTAGAATTTTTTTTTTTTTTTTTTTTTTTTTGAAAAGTTAAAGTTTCTTTGTGTACACATTTGACAAATTGAGAACCCAAAATGGAAAGGGTAATATGGTCATTTTAGGATTTGATTGATATTCAATGGATAATTGAGCTGGTTTTGAGTTTTGACTAACCAATGGGGAAGCGTGTGGCGGTGTGAGTGTGAATGTGAATGGAGATTATTTATTTATTTATTCACTTTTTTATTATTAAAAATTTTAGATAAAATAAATTAAAATATGTTGAGATAGAGATAAATATAAATAGTAGTCTACTTTGATTTATCATGGTATATTATACATAGGTGATATTTAATTATATTTGTATATATTTTCAAAAAATTTGTTATTTAAAATAATTTTCTTCTTCATTTTTATCCTTAAGAGATAATGCATTTCCAATTTCTAGATTTTGAATTTTTTGCTATTTATTTCAAAATGTGATGTTTTTAGTTGTTAAAGTTTTGGTTTTGGTTTGAAAATGTTATAATTTTTTTTTTTTGTTGATACTTGACCTTTGTTCTTTTGACAAGATTTGCACTTTTGGCTTCAATTGAGCATAATCACTTCTAATTTTTGTTATGGATGTCTATTAATTAATTAAAAATGGTTAGGAAGTGAAATTTATGAGAAAAGTAATGACAATTAATTATAATTCTTTTAAATTAATAAATAGACATTAACCTTGTTGACTCAATTTGAGTGTTAAGAGAAAAACCAAAGTTAAAAGTGTAAATCTTGGAAGCTATTTGCCATATTGAAATAAAATTCAAACCTCAATCTAAAATTATTTTAAACTTATGAATTAAATTGATATTAAACTCATAACTTAGGACTAAAAGTATTAAATTATAAAATCGAGGTTTTTATGTAAACTAGACCCAATGTATGGACTAAAAGGTATATTAAGTAAAAAAAATTCATGAAAAAGCTGTGAGATAATCAATAAAACCTTTAGGTAATCCTAAAGTTAATAGCTAGATGAACAACAAAGTAAATAACACATGAAGCTTTGGCAACCCAGTTTGGCGAATACCACCTATGTCTGAGGAGCTTTCACAGCTCATATAAGAAATATTATTAAGATTCAAAGTTGTCAATATAAATCAATACAATAAGGAACATTCTTCTTATGTAGATTATTTAAGTACAATATAAAAAGGATTCAGGCTCTTCCTAAATTTATGGATGGATCTTCTTGAAGATAAACTCAGGCTCCCCTTGAGTTCATTGACCGTAGTTAACTATTTCAGTCTTCTTTCATATTTCTTATCAACTCGTACATCGTAAGATTATTAGTAGATCTTCAATAATTTGTCATCACAAAAAAAAGTAATTAATGTACCTTCGAAATCTTTCTCTTGAAAGAATGCTTTCTTGAATGTTCAATAATCCCTACACAAACCAAGAGCTCCAATATATAACCACTTTATCAAATCTTCGAGATCTTTTTTTACAAAATATAGATAAAAGATTCTTATTTATGGGAAAGAACTTTTTAAAACAAATATCTTTTTAACCTCTTTTTAAATAATCCTTAAATAATAAAAAGAATCTCATTAATTCTTTTTGACAAAAATCTCAACAAAATTCATCTATTTTTCCCATATTTTGTAGAATAAAACAATGCATAATATAATGACATGATATTTACAAAAATACAAAAGACATGTACTATTAGATGATATATAATTTAATATACCTTCATTCATCAGCTTGTACTTTATTTGAGATGATATCAAAATATCTTGGTTCAAAAGGTTGAATATCCAAATTTACAATTAAATCATTCACTCCTTTACCTTGAACTTTTCAACAAGTTTAAGTTAAAAGGTGATTTAAGAGAAAAGTATTAAGAATTTTAAGAAAGTTTGACTTTTATGAGTAAAGCAACGTTAGAAATATAGGAATTTTGTGTTCCTTGTTATAAGTGATTTTTAAAAGCAAAATTATAAGTCATTATTGCCCTCATCAATTTCAAAGAGGAGCTTTTGAAAATTAGGAATTTTGGTTAAGTCTATCAAATGGCATTGTAAAAATTTATTCACGTTTGCTTGGTAAGAGAGTTGTTTATCATGATTTTATAGTTTTTTTCTAGTATAATAATTTGGGTAGAAATTTGAATCTGAAACCTCTTGTCTTCAGATATATGCGAGTACAAATTGAACTGAGTTAGCGTTGAATTTGAAGGAGAATGTTTAATAAATATATTAAATACATGAATGCATCATTTTGAGGCTATTTTAATATATGGAATATGTTAGGTTCTTTAGTGAGTTTAGAATAATTTATCGATAAAAATCTATTTCTGCTATGGGGGATGTTCGAGTGACATGCCAATAAGTTAGTGGGTTTATCCAACAAAATGTTGAGTTTTCCTACTAACTTTGGTAATTTATTTAATTTAATTGAATAACTTATTAGGCATATGCCCTAGTTTATTATATTCCTATGTTTATTGTACTCATATGTATTATTCTCTCTCATGGTTAAATTCAAACAATTTTATTTCACTAGGACAGTTTTAGTCCAAGTGGGAGTTTATTGGGCACATGCCTTAGTTTATTATATTCGTACGTTTATTGTACTAATACGTTGGTTTTTCTCTCCTCTCCAAAATTGAATAATTCGACTCATTCCATCATACTGTTCTAAGTTTATTCCATATGAGCTAGCAGGGGAACCTAATGGACCTACAGATCATGGGCTCCGACGATCCGAGATTAATTGGTTAAACTCTTTTATACCGAGCTAATCAATATTCGTTAACTAATAGGTCATTCCACTAAAGTCCCATAGTTGCACTCCCCTTACTATAGATATATTTTTGTTCATTTGATATAATCATGATTAGTAAGTTAATTCTTCACATGTTGTTCGTAAGCTTGGCTGGGTCAAAAAATATTGTTTTACCCCCAAGACTACATCTTTCTCCTCAAGTCCCACTGATCTACTATTGAACAATTGGTTTTAAGGTTCAACCTATAAACTAAATCTCTCTGGCTAAAGAGAAGGTGAGACCCCTTTGTTCAAGACTTGGATTCAGTCCTTAAAGGAATAACCTATCTACTAACCTTAAAGCGTGTAGGAGTGAATTTCGTCTTGCACCCTATGTTCCCAACTATCTGCCCGATCTTACCCCTGAAATGGAAGGCTTGTTGGGCCAACACTAATGAGTTGCTCTCACCTACGCAGATCTAAGGATAATCTCGTGTGAACAGGAGTTCACAGTTAGCTCAGGATTAAGATTAAGTTACCTAGGTCATCAATAATCGAGATAGTCAATTTTAAACAGTAAACGGTGTAAACTTTTTACATAGGATGCCCCACTTTCATGTCTCTACATGAACAATTCAGGATTACATCGTTTGTATTAACTACAAAGCGAGTCGCATCCATAGTATCTCTGAATAAGGCATCCAACTTTTATTCATATATTATAGACTATTTAGGCTATTTATTCGAACTTAATTCATGTTTATGTCTCTACATAAAGTTCAAGTCTAAGTTTACTCAAAAATAGCTTTAGGATCTTAGTTTATTGGATCTAAGATTACAGTATTCAATTTCTCAATAACGACTATACTGAATAGAATATGATTACAAACTACGAGTTTTAGAACATAAATTCCAACACAATGAGTGTTTAAGGTTTTTTTAGAAAAAAATATGTATCAATAGATCTATTTTAAAATATAGTAAACTAAACCAAAATATTTACAAAATCTAATAAAATATCATCAGTCTATCTATGATTGGTCATAATAGACAACTATTTATATACTGTCTATATCATGATAGACAACTATTTATAATATTTATATCATGATAGATATAGATATAGTAGTATATCTTTGGTCTATTGAAATCTCTCATAGATAAATTGTGATAAAAATTTGATGTATTTATAAATATTTTCCAAAGTTTTATGGTTTAAATTGTTTTGTTTTGAATATGTTAGGAAAACAATCATTTAAATGATACATCAATTTTTATTGATAAAATTTAATATTTTTCCTAAAGATAAAAGAGACGTCCTTATCGAAAATTACTTCAAACATCATAAAATATATATTTGATATAACCAAAATTGTAGAAAGAGAAATTACATTGAAAAAAATTTAATGATATAAACATAGTTACATATTATATGGTATATATGCTATTGCATAACATTTCTTTTTTCTTTTTTTAGTACGAGATACAACAAGCTTAGAAACTTTTCGCCTTGAAGTTACTTAACCATATTGGATTTTGCAACGACTTATGTTCCTTCACGAAGTTAACACATCCAAATTAATATAAAATTTTAAACATCTAAATTACACTATTGCAAAAGGCTCCTTTGAACCAAAGTTTCATATTGACTTTTCTTTCAATTTTTAATGTATACTGCTAGTTCTTTAACATATTCACTATTAATTTTTAAAGATTTTCAAATTAAGTAGATACAAAAAAAAAAAAAAAAAAAATTAAAATCATACAAAATTAAAATTAAAGGTTTAGAATGTTTAAGTTGAGTTTATATTTATATATAAATCAATAGAAATTATAAGTTACGTTCATGCATTTGAAGATTGAATATATAACCAACCAAAAAGAGAGCAAAAAAGGGCATGGATTTGAGTCTCAAAATGGGAAGCATGTGATTATACTTTGTTTAAATCAAGAAATAAATAGTGAAATGTTATTGTGCATATCTAACATGAAACTCTTCTCCTCCCATACATTTTTTTTCCACCTTTTGTTTCTACTTTTAGATGCCTTAGTATTAACGAAAGCCCTTTTAATTCTATTTTACGTATTTTCATTCGATTATTATCGTGTCAAATTAATGTTAGGCTGAAAACCTAAATGATCATACTAAGATTTAATTGGAATGAAGAATGAAGTTGTGAAATTTGTGATGTTGTAAATTCCTAAATCACCATGTAAAGATCAGTTCATAAGATTGATATTTTCTAGTCGTGGAGTGTATAAACTCCTTGAACTAAGGAGGAAATAGAATTCTGAACTCCACTCCTCGCGACTCTTTAAGCTTTAATCTTGTTATATTTTCAACTGCTCTTAGATTTTAATATTTAATTATAGTATAGAATAAGTAGTTGAAAAATTCGAAACACATATTTCTAGGTAAAATCATTAATAGATTTAGAGTAAGTCCAGGAAAACTCGAACACGCTCATTGTTATGTTCGTTATGTATATATGTGCTTATATATATGAGCGTGTGATTTGGTATTAACCTACCATTTTTACTCTCTTTTGACTTTTTGTAAATGACTTTATGAGTAAAAAAAAGTAGGGGGAAATAATACTGTTTAATATAAAGTAAACATGGAAAGAGAATGTAAAATTGGACCAATTAAAAATCGTTGACGGTTCTTCTTTGTATACAAACAATTATCATGTAAGCTCATATTTAAAATTGAAAAGGAAACTAAATAAAGCAAGAAACAATAAATTCATTGAACTTATGAAATTGATTAATGAAAACATAAAAAATGGGAAAGAAATAGCATATTTTAAAGTAAAAGAATATATATCCAATTATATCCGGTTAAATGCATTCAAAGCTTGATTTCACCCTTCTTTGATAACAAAATTCATAAAATTAACCATTTTTTAAAAAAAAAATTAAATATTTCAGGGTTGTCTTTTCATCTTTCTGATTTCTTTCATCTTCTTTCTTCTTTTTCTTCTATTTTTTCTGCTGTCATTTCTTTCCTTTGTATTTTTTCTTTTTCTCTTCTTTTTTCTGCTACGATTTCTTTCAATCGTCTTTCTTATGTTCTAATTCCTTTTTTACGTTGTTTAATCTTTCCATCGTATTTTTTATTTTTCTTTTTTTTTCACTGTGATTTCTTTCCATTCTCTTTCTTCTTTTCCTCTTTTTTTTACGTCATTTAACCAAATTTAAATGGTCGTATACAAAAAATAGCAAAATCTAAAAGATCGTGTATAAAAAATTTTGAAAAAAAATCATTTATATTGAAGTAGCTAAATGTAAACAATCGTATAAAAAAAATAAACGATAGTGTAGAAAAAATAAAAGATCTTGTATAAAGAATCTTGAAAAAAAATCATTTAGATTAGAGTAGTCAAACGTAAACGATCGTGTAAAAAAAATAAATTATTGTTTCGTAAAATCATGTACCAAATTTTGAAAAAGAAATCGTTTAGATTTGGGTCCCTAAATCTAAACAAATCTAAACAATCGTGTAACAAAATTAAACGATAGAATTGAAAAGATAAATTACCAAACAATAACCAAATCTAAAGGATTGCAAATATATTACGTGGCATTGTTGACAGCGTGGAAGACGGGGTATTTTTGGTATTTTACATAGTGGGCCTCTAGATTTTTTTCGTTTTCGAAATTGTTCTATATATTTTAAATACTTTGTCACTTTGTTATATTTTTTAAAAGATTCCAATGAAACATATAATTTAAAAATCTAATTAAAAATAATTACTTGATTATTGAAAACATCCCTAAAAAGTGAATTAAAGCAAACAAATTTAGAGGTGAAAGTAACTTTTATAAATACTTATTAAAAGCCAAATAACTATCAATTACATCCTTACCTCCACGGAAGCACTTGATTTAGAAATTGAGCTTCTAAATAATGGCGGGCCGTTTGAGGAAAGGGTCGAGTTATAGATGGTTAGTGTTATAATAAAACTAATGTTGATAAAATTAGCATTATGATACTATACGTTTGGAAGAGGATTATGTAAGTATTGTTATGGTAAGATTTGTTTGGGGGAAAGGTTATGTGGAAAGGATTATAGGGTGGTTATGATAAGATGTGTTTGGGGAAGAGTTAGGTAAGTAGTATTATGAAATTTATTTTTTTATACATTTTTTAAAAATTCGTATTCTAAATACAATACACAAGTTTTGTATATTTAATTTACCAAATTATCTTATTTTTATAAAAAAAAGTTCAGTAATTTCTTTAAATGTGACGTCCATTTTAAACATTTTTTGTGTGATGCTACGTGCAAATAAATTATTAACTTTTTTAAAAAAAATTGCATTCTAAATCCAATACACAAGTTTTGTATATTTAATTTTCTAAAATGTTCTATTTTCGTAAAACAATTTCTAATAATTTTCTTAAATACGACGTCTATTTTCAATCTTTTACGTGCAAATAAATTATGATTTTTTTAAATTCATATTATAACTCAAATCCACAAATTTTGTATATTTAATTTACGAAATCGTCCTAGTTTCGTAAAACAATTTGCCAAATCTTTTTTAAGCAATCGCTATGTGACAATAACTTTTTAAAAAATTTATACTCTAAATCCAGTACACCAATTTTATATATTTAATATACGAAATCGTCTAGTTTTCGGAAAACAATTTGCCAAATCTTTTTTAAGTAATCGCTACTGAGAATAATTTTTTAGAAAAAAAATTCATATTCTAAATCCAATACACGAATTTCATATTTTTAATATAACAAATCATTTTAGTTTTCATAAAACAATTTGTCTTAATTTCTTTAAACACAATCTGAAATGTTCAACTTTTTGAAGTAATCGTTACGGTTGAATAATTTATTGTTTCTTGATATAAAAATAAGGAAGAAGAAAGAGAAAAGACTACATTTTGGAAAAGTATGAGCATAGTTTGGTTAAAAGTTTTAGATTCAAAATTTAATTGAAATAAATCTTAAATCAAATCTCATTATTAAATTGAATTTTTTTTAAAAGAAAATTCTTATACATTTAAAGTTTAAATATTTTTTAAAATATTTGTTATACATTTTTTAGGTTATTTAAGGATAACTTGATTTTGTTTGGATTTTTTATAAATTTAATAAAATTCATTTTTTTAGAAATTCATTTAACTTAGCGGTTTTTTTAAAAATATAAAAAAGCGACAAAGTATTTACAGAGCAATTCCGAAAATGGAAAAAGACCAAAGGCTCAACATGTAAAATACCAAAAATGCCCCATCAACAATGCACGTAATATCTTTGGTAACGCAATTTGATACACGATCGTTTAGATTTGGCTACACGATCGTTTAATTAATTAGGTTACACGATCGTTTAGATTTGGCTACAATTGTTTAGATTTGGGGTTCCAAAACTAAATGATTTTTTTTCCAAAATTTTGGCAAGCTACACGATCGCCAAATCTAAACGATTTTTTTCTTTCAAAATTTGTTATAAACGATTTTTTTCAATATTCTTTATACAGGTTTTTTCAAGATTCTTATACAGCATCAAATTTGGTTACCTAATCTAAACGTAAAAAAAGAAAAGAAGAAAGACGATACACTCATGTAGTGAATGAAAAAAAAAAAAGGAAAAAGAAGAAAGGGGAAGAAAGACATGCACACCCCTAAAAAAAGAGAGAATGCACACCTCTAAAAAAAGAGAGAAACAAGAAAGACGATAGAAAGAAATAGATTTGGTTACCCAAATCTAAAAAAAAATGGAAGAAATCGTAGCTAAGAAAGAAGAGTATAAAGGAAGACATAAAAAAATCGAGATGGAAGGGCAAACCTGGAATATTTAAAAAAATGACTAACTTTATCACTTTGTTACACAGTCCGTCAATATTTCACTAATTTGTTATATTTAGGAAAGTTTTCCTTTAACATAAAAAAAGTTAAGTATGAGAACTAAATACGTAGACTAATCAAAATTAATATTTAATTAAAGTTATTTTTTAAATAAAATAAATTAAAAAATAATATTCTTTTTATATCATTAAATTAATTAAAAACAAACAACATTTTATAAATAAAAGAGTAAAATTTAAAAAATAAATAAAATAATAAAATTAAGAGAGAGTTGAAGAGATAAGGTTAGAGGAAGTTGAATAGGAATTAAGAATAATGAGAGAAAAGGAAGAGGGGTTATGATAGCCTTAAAACAAGGGTTATAATAACCCTTTCTCCAAACAAGGGTTAGTAACTCAATCCAATAGTGATAACCCTTGGGCTAAACGCCCTATAAGTTTTAGAATTGCTTTGTTTTTTTTAAGTTTGAATAAGAGTGTATTTGATAGTGATCACTTTTTCACTAGACAAAATCACTTTTGCAAAAAAAAAATATGGTATTTGACAACTTAAGGAAAGTGATTTTAGAAAAGAAAAATAAATACTCAAAAATAATTTTTGAAGCATCACCTTTCGAATGACAGTGGAAAGATGATTAACCGAGAATCACCATACTTTTATATAGTTTTTGAAATACCCAAAATACCTTTTTAAGTAATTTGATGGTTTTAAAATCACTTCTAGTATCAAACGTAATTATAGAAAATCAATTACCAAACATAAAATTGATTGTAAATCAATTATATCTAAAAAAAATTCTTTTTTTTTACTAAAATAACTAGTCAACTATCACTCCCAAACACATCCTAAAAAATTCAAAAATCCCGTCACTTCCCTCGTAACACACGTTCTTCGTTTCATAGGAATTGAAAATCAATACACGCAATTATAGATGATTCTGTTCTCGAGAAGTGGTTTCTATTTAAATCAGCAGACACCCAGAAATTGAGCTGTTTGAACAAACACACAGTTGAATTCCAAAATCCAATGCTAATGATCTGAACAAAATCTTCTCGATATTATAGTCAAAGCAAAGAAAAATGAGGCCATGTAAAGGAAGTAAATGGGAATATGTGTTTTCGTTGGACAATAATAACAAAAGGGTTCGTGTTAGTCTCTCCTACTCAAACATTACACAAAGTTAGCTACACATTTTAGATATACAATGTAAAACATGCTTACTTTTCCCCACTTGAATTGGAAACATAATGAAGAAAGGAAGCATACCAAGAAATCCGGAGCTTTACCGAACCCGGAAAACGACTCATTTTCAAAATGGAGTGCGTCCACATTGCTCTATTGGAAATAAACAATTTGAGATAGCCAAAAGACTGCTGATAATGAGATTGCCTTCAGAAGAAAGGAAGCATCAAGTGATTGTGAATTCGAGGTTCTAATTTGGACAGGAAATCTGCAGTAGTTGTTTGATGGATCGATGGTTGTGATCAAAGCCAACCCTTGAAAGTCACAACTTTCTGGTCTTTGATCATTCTGCTGATAGTAGCTATTGAATGCATAAGAGATATTGCCAGGCCAACCAATATTGGAGCAAGATGCACCGGGAGCAAGTGCAGTACAATCAGCGACAGAACATGCCTCTAAAGCACTAGCACTTGCATTAGATAAGTCTTTGTTGTTGTTGAGAACACACCACTTGGGGGAGAGGTATTCTACATTTTGAGCATTCACAAGGTTTTTTGTGCCCTGACCAAAGTTTAGGTGGTACTTTGCTTGGCCATCAAAAGTGAACACTCCCCAGTGTCTCTCAAACGGTCCAGTGGATATATTTCTTTGATCTTCGTCTAATAGGCTTAAGATGTAGGTTTCAAGAGGTGGACGTCGAGGCCTAAGGGGGGACCCTGATCTGCTATGGAGGTAATCTAGCAAACCTTTCATAAAGGTTTCAGCTGTTGATGAGTTAGCATTGCCTGCTCCATCAGTAGGCCACCCAACCTGATCCACAACGATATCCACTGTTAAAAATCCAATCTTTGATAAAGATGCAACTAAGGTATCATAAATCAACTCAAAGCTGTTTTTGTAAGTTCTACGGCTATCATCATGGGGGCGTGCTGTTTCCTTGAAGAGGGCAAAGTCCAGAGAAATATTTTTGTTTTGAAGGAAACTTAAAAATGGGGAAATGGATGCAAAGAACGGTGATCTATGTGTGGTAAGAAATGTCAGGAGCTGAATCATTGTTTTATTCAATTCAGGTCGGAAATGTCCCTTTGAAGGAAGGCCAGATTCAGACAGGAATGCGTCATAACTGCATGGTACAACAACTTTTATCCTGCTCTCCAAGTTCACCTTGGTTATAGCTGCCTGAATGTTGGCAACTGCTCCCATGACATACGGATAATACTCGTCCCCATAACTTTGAAGAAATGGTTCATCTCCAACTGCAATATACCTGAAGCATAATAGCAAGCATCAGAGAGAAAGTGAGTGGACATTCCAATCAAATGGATATTAAAACCTTTGGTGCTTCTTCAAAGTTTCCTAGAGAGAAATAGAAATCATTTGCTAACATGAGATTACTCAACAGTCACGACTCACGAATCTAATACCTACACTCATCTAACAATTTATTAGTTCTCACTTAGCTGACTAGAACTGACTGAATCGTTACATATTGCTAAGCAAATCAAGCAATAGGTTGCTCTAACAATACTATAGTAAAGAGGAAGGGGGAACGGTGGGCAGCCATGACAACGATCAGAACTTTGTCCTAGAAATTCATCTTCTAAGAGTGAGAAAATGGGAAACAGTTGGTATTTCCTTGCTCCTAACAAGCAATAGACCCCAAAAATGTACCCTCAGACTACCATCTTGCCCTGCCACTATGTAACCTACTTCATATCTAGTTTTAGAGTAAATTAGTTTGAAAGAGGCATCCATTATATAAAAAAAAAGGTTTGAGACAGTTTGTATACATCCCTTTTTTTTCATTTTTTGAAACGGAAACAAAGATTTCATTAATGTAGTAAAAATGATGTGCAAAGTACAATATTAATAGGATTAGTCAATAAGAAGGTGCGTCCGGACACCCTCATCACATCCAATAGAGCCTTCCATTTCCAAGCACATCACATGAAAAATGCTACACAAAAAATTTTCTAATTCAGCCATGCACCCACCACAGAATAGAGCATAAGTAAATCACCAAACATGTGAAATTATGGAGTTTCTTTAAAACCTAATAATTCGGTATAGTTATTATTGAACATAGGTTATAGCATTAATTGCACAGGGAACATCAACAACATCATTGAAATTGCTCGAGACACCCTTTCTAAATTTAGGGTGTAAAATTCATTTCTTAGTGCAAGATCTCTAGCTGAAATGAATTATAGTTATAAAAGATTTGTTCTTCCTAACAAGAAAATGGGCCAGCATTATGTACTTCGTATCAATAGTCATAACCTATTCCTGATATCTTCGGTCATTGAATATGCAGGTTTTGAAATAGGGCACGGAACTGTTGGTAATAAATTCAGTCGTTAATTGAAGCATTGTTAACAGCCATGCAAACTATAACCAATACGGCTTTTAATCTCTAAATGAGAATGAATTAGTTGATTAAGAGAAAGAGAAGGAGTTAAGAAGCGTACTCGATTCGAACACCGCCTGTACCGCCGGAGAGATACCTAGTGACATTATCGTGGACCCAACTTTCGGCAGCTTTTCGGGAAGAGTTTAAGAGTTTGAGCATGGGATTGGGAATGCCGATGGTGAGTTGGACAGTGGAGCCAGATAAGGCCTGGAGGACGAGGGGATTGGGATCGAGGAGCTTGACTTTGGTGATGTTGTTGGAGTTCAAGAGTTGGACAACCTTGAACGGCGAAAGAGGGTGGGACGCCGCAGTTCCCCAGTTGAAGCCGACGGCGGAGACCGTAGAAAAGGTTAAGGCGGAGAGATTAAGGAAGAAGAAGAAGAGAATGAGGGAAAGATTCGGAGGCATTACTGGAAAGAGAGAGAGACATACACACTGAAAAGTGGAATGTCGGGGAGGGAAAGGGGTTTTGATGGTTTTTTTAAAAGTGGAAGAACATTTTAAATTTTAATATGAAAAATGGTTAAAAAATAGAACATTCCACGAGGAAACTTGTAACAGACCCCATCAAATTTTTCCTCCCATTATTTTCTATCTTGGTCTTTACTCATGCGATTTCTTCTATCATTCTTTTTTTAGATTTGGTCCATTTCTTTTTATCGTCATTCTTTTTTTCTTTTCAGACATGTCTTTCTTCCTATTTCTTCCTGTTTTTTATTCACGGGATGCATTGTATCGTTTTTCTTTTTTTCTTTTTTAAATAGATGGTGTATAAAGAATCTTGAAAAAATTTGTTAGACATTTAATTTAGAGTAACCAAAACTAAAAGATTGTGCGTAAACAATATTGAAAAAAATCGTTTATACCAAATTTTTTTTAAAAAAATAGCCAAATCTAAACGATCATATAGCCAAATCTAAACGATCGTCTAGCCAAATCTAAACGATCGTGTAGCCAAATCTAAACGATCGTATACTAAATTTTGAAAAAAAAAATTAGATTTGAAACCCAAAATCTAAATGATAGTGTAAGCAAATGTAAACAAAATGTAAACGATCGTGTAGTCAAATTTAAACGATTGTATACCAAATTTTGAATTTTTTTTAGATTTGGAATCCGAATCGTGTAGCCAAATTTAAACACCAATTAATTAAACGATCGTGTACCAAATCGCGTTACCAAATATATTACGCCCATTGTTGACGGGACATTTTTGGTATTTTACACGGTGGGCCTCTGGGCTTTTCTATTTTCAGAATTGTTCTATACAATGTAAATACTTTGCCCGTTTTTTATATTTTTGAAAAGATCCCAACCTATTTGCACTTTAATTTTAAAGTTATAATAATATATGTATATATATTGTATAAATACCATTTTGATTTGGAAAATTTGTAATTGATAAATCTTTGAAAGTTACTTTTTTTTATTAAAAGTTTAAATTGATATATTTATTAAAGTTCAAGCTTTAAATTAATACATCTACCAAAGTTCAAGTTTTAAATTAATTCAACTATTAGTTTGAGATTTAGATTAATACAAACTCCTAAAGTTCTGTGTTTAAATTGATACAATTACTAATCTAGTTCTTAAATTTTAAATTAATACAAATCTCAAATTTTAGGGTATAAATTGACATTTTCTTTAATTTTTATAAAAAAATACAATGTGTGAATCTAATTTCAAAACTTAGAGGGATGGGTTAATACTGTTGGGTTTTATATCCTAAAACTTGTAGATAGTAAATATAATTCATTGATTGTTATTAATAAAGTGTTATTATTATAATTTCAATAAATGTTATTGATTTTATTATTAGTTTTGTCTTAATAACCCAAAACAAATAAACTAACATCAAAAGTTGTTTGATGAATCTTGAACAATATGTAGAAACATACATGGATCAATATCCGAGATCAACTTAAAAGGTTATAGTAGAAAGATAATGTTGGGTATCTTATCCTAGTAACACTATGGATACAGCTCACTTTATATTTGATACAAACGTAATGATTCAATGCGTTCGTGTAGGTGACATGCAAGTGAAGGTATCTTATGCAATGAGTTTGCATAAGACCAAACTATAAAATAATAACCACTAGATGTACCTCTGTTAACTAGTTGGGTTTCTATTTCATTAGATAACATATATAACTTAGTATTAATCCTAAGTGTATTATGAACTCCTATTCGCGAGAAATTATCCTTTGATTTGTACGGGTAAGAGTTGTCAGATTACTGACTCAATATGCTTATCATTTTTTAGACAAGATTGAGTAGAAAGCTAAGAACATAATCACATAAGATGAAATTCACTCCTTCCCGACTAGGTAAGTAGATAAGTGTTCTCTCAAATGATGTCTCCGGACTTGAACAAAGGGTCCTACCCTCTTTATGGCACGAGAGGGGTTTCTGTTTAGCAGTTGGACCATAAATAGGTTGTTCATTAGAGGAGCACTGTTATTTAAGGACTATAAGTAACCTATGGATAAAACGATAATTGGACCAACGGGTGTTACGAACACTTGTGAATGACTAACTTACTAGTATTGGTCTATATTCGTGGACACAAAAATATATCTACAGTGAGAAGAATTCAGCTATGAGTCTTTAGTGGAGTGTACACACAGTTAGCGAATATTGATTAATGTAGTGAATGAGTTTAGTCAATTAATCTCATATCGCTATAGCTTCTGATTTGTAGGTCCATTAGGTCCCCTTCTTAGCTCGTAAAGGGTAATGACATTTAATTGTATTGGTTGTAATTTGAAATGTTCAAATTTACTTTGGAAATTAATATAATATATAGTGATACATTATCTATATTATATATAAAAGAATGAAATTGGAGAAATTTTTTAGTCCTACTTTACCCTTCATTATAGCTTTTTTTAGTCTTGTATTGGTGGTAATTTTGTCATTCATATAGATTTAATGTTTTTGCTCTTTTCACATTCAACGAGATAGAATTAACTTTTCATCTCCTTATTATAACTTTTTTCAAAATTTTAAAATTTTCTCTCAAATTAATTATATCATTTAAATTTATCCAAATCCATTACATTCCTCCCCCTCTCTTAATCTTCCATCTTCCAACTATTCCCATTCCTTTTTCTCATATTTAACTCTTTTGTATGCAACCTTTCAAATTCTTTCTTTTCAAATTTTTGGATATAAATATCCCTTTTTTTTATTCATGTTCACAAATCAAAACAAAATGCTAAGGGTGAATAAGAAACCAAATCATGTTTTTCTATTCTCTTCTAATTCTTTTTTTTTTTTGTTGCCTATTCTTTTTTATATAGAAGTCTGTGTGTGTATATTCCTTCATTTATAGATTTCTTTTTAATACACAACACTAGTTAGGGAAACTTGAACCACCAACTTCGTGATGGGCATGTACATATGTCTAATATGCTCTTTATGTTTAAGTCATGTAATATTGAGATATTTTTTAATGTAACCAAGGGAATCTTACTCATGTTTTTTTCTTCATTTAATTTGTTTTTATCAAAGCTATTTTATCAATGAAATGGTTGAGTGACTTATACGTTGATTTTGTTAAAACAATGTAAATATTGTTGGAATTTATAAAGTATATATATAAAAGTAATAAGATGTGTAAAACAAGAAATATTAAAGTATTTCCTTTAATTTTTTACCTAAAAAATCATTAAAAAAAATTATGATTTCACGTTTATAATTTCATAATTTCAAAAGAAATATGATTTTGGTGGTGTTTTTACCCTTTCACTATAACTTTTTTTTAGTCTTATTTTAGTGACATTTTCGCATTTACATAGATTTAATGTTTGTAGTCATTTTCACATTTAACAAGATAGAAATTAGACTTCGTTAACAATTAGACTTCATTAACTTTTCATCTCCTTATTAAAAAAAATGTTTTGATTCCATCACCGATATTAGTTAATGTTTTATGTTATTAGGGTCACAATGTACTTTTCCATCTTCCACAACGTAACTTATATTATATAATGCTATATGTTATTATACAACCTAACAACCTTTCTAACTTCCACCTTATTTGGATATACATAGATTAAATGGTTAAGTTTGTAATGTGTAAGCTCAAGATGTTAAGAAATGAAATTTGAATTATGCAAACAAATCAAACTCAACATTTGATCATTGAAAAACAAAGAGACATAGGAAAAAAAGATGATGAATTTGGAGAATATTGGAATGACTGTTTCAATTTTATAAAGTTAAGTTAAAATTATAATTTTTTTTATGTCTGATTCTCACATGCATAGCATGTGTTGTTTAATATTTTGAATAAGTTCAAATATTAACTTAATGTGAATTAGATTCATACTAAAACTATAGGTTAAAATTTAATGTGTATATGATACATATTAAACTATAGATTATAAGAGAAATTCAT
Organism: Cucumis melo; assembly: GCF_025177605.1. Lineage (NCBI taxonomy): Eukaryota > Viridiplantae > Streptophyta > Magnoliopsida > Cucurbitales > Cucurbitaceae > Cucumis > Cucumis melo. The sequence goes on along the minus strand of NC_066867.1, from coordinate 26,924,838 downwards.
ATCTGAATATGATTCAAATTTGGATTAAATAAAATATAAGATATTTAATTTAGAAATTAGTTAATTAGAGAATTAATTAATAATTTAGTTTAATTTAATTTAATTAAGAGAAACTATTGCAAAGGTAACAAAACACCAAACTATTTACGGCTCGTGTAACAAAGCCCATAAAGTTAGTCATTTTCAAATATTCAAGATTTGTCCTTCCATCTTTCTTTCTTCCTCGTGATTCGTCTTCCTCTTATATTTCGTCTTCTTCGTTCTTCCCCTGCGATTTCGTCTTTCTCCTTTCCTCTTTTTCTTTTCTGCGATTTCTTTCCATCATCTTTCTTATTTTTCAATTCTTTATTTACGTCGTTTAATCTTTCCATCATTTTTCTTCTTTTCCTCTTCTTTTTTTTTCGCTTCGATTTCTTTCCATCGTCTTTCTACTTTTCCTATTCTTTTTTTTTGCTGCGATTTCTTTCTATTGTCTTTCTTCTTTTCTTCTTTTACGCGTTTGCATTTGGATAACCAAATTTAAACGACTTTGTATAAGACTGTGTATAAAAAAAATAGCAAAATCTAATGGGTATAAGACTGTGTACAAAAAAATAGTAAAGGATTGTGTAAAAAAAATAAAAGATTGTGCATAAAGAATCTTGAAAAAAAATCATTTAGATTGAAGTAGCCAAATGTAAACGATCGTTTAAAAAAAGTAAAGGATTGTGTAAAAAAAATAAAAGATTGTGCATAAAGAATCTTGAAAAAAATCATTTAGATTGAAGTAGCCAAATGTAAACTATCGTTTAAAAAAAGTAAACGATCGTGTGTATAAAAAATATTGAAAAAAATTCATTTGAATTGGAGTAACCAAATATAAATGATCGTGTAAAAAAAAGTAAATGATCATGTAAAAAAAATAAACGATCGTGTAAAGAAATCTAAACGATCGTGTGGTAAAAGAATTAAAAAAATCGTATACCAAATTTAAAAAAAAAATCATTTAGATTTGAGTCCCCAAATCTAAACGATCGTGTAACAAAATTAAACGATGGAATTGAAAAGATAAATTATAGCCATATCTAAACGATCGCGTATGAATTGTAGCCTTATCTAAACAATCGTGTTGTAGCCATATCTAAATGATCGCATATAAATTATAGCCAATCTAAACGATTGTGTATATATTGAACTATATCTAAACGATCGCGTATATATTGAACCATATCTAGACGATCGCGTATAAATCGCAAATATATTAAGCACGCATTATTGACGGCGTGGTTGACTAGGTATTTTTGGTATTTTACATAGTGAGCCTCTAAGCTTTTTCCGTTTTTGGAATTCTTCTATAGAGTGTAAATATTTTACCACTTTTTTATATTTTTGAAAAGATCCCTATAATTAAATTAATTACATTAAACCTATAGGTTATGCAAAAGATATTCATTTAAATATGATTTAAATGAAATTTTAATTAAATATGATATAATTAATTATTAATTTAATTACTTAATTATTAAATTAATTACTTAGTTAATTTAATTATTTATTTATTTTAATATTAATTTCAATTTATTAAATTAATAGGAAACATGAGTGATTTTCCCACGTTCCCATTTTTCTCTCAACTTCTCTCTCCTTCACATTGAAGAAGAGGGAGATACTGTTATGTATGACTGTGATTTTTGAAGAATTTTTTTTTTCTCTCTAATAATTCCCTCCTTCCAATTTGATTCTCACAAACAAAATCTAAATCTAAAGAATAAGAAGGTTTTCCAAATGGCGGTGTTCCAAGTTGGCGTTTGGTAGATTTAGAGTCGTCAACGTGCGTAAGTTCTTCATTCTCTGTATTTTATTTCTTGAAAGCATGTTTAGTCATTAGGTTTTGCCAAAATAATGGTATTTTTAGGTTCCAATTAAAATTGGGTTATAGTTATGTAATTTTTCCACTATACAAGGATTTTTATCCATTCAAATACAAAATGAAAGGTATTGAAAAATCCACAATAACCCAATAGTAAGGACTAAATTTAAGATTTATTGAAAGTGTAAGTCCTAAAATTGAACAAACTTCAAAGTATGCGAGACAATATGATATTTTAATTTTTTTCTAAATTGTGAGTGTTTGAATAAACCTACCAATCTTGAAGCATAACTTGTTTGTTTCTACAACGTTTGGATGTTAAAAAATTTTAAGATATTAGATCCTACTTCACCAATTGAACTCGTGACCTATTAGCCTCTAATCTAAATCGTATATTTTTTGAACTTAAGCATTAGTGAATTATAGGGCTTATAAAGTACAATAAATTTAAATTTCAAGATAATACTCCATTCTTTTTTATAATATGCAGAAAGAATAAATAAAAAATATAAATTTAAAGTCGATAATACAAATTTTAGATCAGTTGATGGATCTTACTTTTAACAAATAATTAAAAAATTAGTAACAATGGGCTTACACATACACATAAGGCCAAACTGCATGATGTTTTTGTAGTATTTATTAGTGAATGACATGTGTGGTTGTAAGTGTAGTTGGTCAAATTTGGATGGGGGTAGGTATGTGTTCTCAATCAAAATTATTATTGTGTAGGTATATATGTCTACAAATGTAATTGTCAATTTTGAAAATGGTTGGGTAGGTTTACACAAATTAATAACTGTATTAGTTGTTTGATCCGTGAATCAATTACTATTCCAAAAATTGATGATTTGATTTGATCTTTCACTGCAACATGTGAGATTGAAGAATTCAGTTCTTCAATAACATAGATGATTAAAGTTACTTTTGTAACTATTGAACCAATATCTTTCCATGTGTATAAGTATTTTTTTTATGTAACTATAAGGAGAAAAATTATTTCATATTCGTACCTCTTTTTAGAAAATAATAATAATTAAAAAAAGTTACACACAATTTTTGAATTTTCTTTAAAAAAAAAGCCAAACTTTATTACACGTTATAATCTTAAGTCTTTGTAGTTTGTGTTTGAAGTGTAAATTATATTTGTTTGGGTTATAGTTGATGGAATGCGAATGCGCAGTGGAAACAAGGATCGAAAAATACTCTATATGCAACTAAACACTTTAGTGATTAACATGCTAAATAAGCCCTAATTACATTAATTAGGATTAAAAGAAAACACTTAACTTTAATGCTCTTTTCAACTTCTCGAAATCTCCTTATGATCAAGAACTAGGACCACCACTAGTGTTGACCCACTATGCTCCAGATATAGAATCAGGTTGTGGGACCTGTTGAGTGAAGGAATATTGAGAGAGTGATGAACAATGGAGGAAGAGATTAGGTCGAGATTTTAAAGAGAAAAAAAAATTATTTTATAATTCAAAATTACAAAAATGGCCAAAGTTCTCTTTAATTTGAAAATTACCCCTTAAATAGATTAATTACATGGAAAATTACATGTACTTAGTTTATTAAATCTCAACACCCAATAGTCTACTAAGTTCCACTAATGGTTAGTGGACCATTAGTGGAACTTAGTGGACCATTAGTGGAACTTAGTGGACTAGGTGTTTACATCTCATGTAGCCACCTATCCCACTAAATGTTAGTGGGATTATCCAATAAAACTCTACTAACTTAGTTCAAGGGCATTTTGGTCATTTGACCATTAAAGTCAAAGTCAAACTTTGACTTTTTTGAGCCTAAAGTTAATATTTTGATTTTTTTACCATTTTGTCCAACTTAACTAATTCTGACCTCCCGAGCATAAATTCACATTAATTTTTTTAAAATTCAAATCACATCTGGATATAAAGCCGGTCAAAGACCTTTCAAAGTCAAAAGTCAACATTGTGACTTTTCAAAGTCAAAAGTCAATATTTTAATTTTTTACAACTTTAACCATTTTCATCGATTTCGAGCTTCCGAATATGAATTTGTATTCATATTTTTCATATTTAAATCATATTTAAACATCAAGCCTATAACAAACTAATAACCGACGTCTATATCACATATATTCGTGAGTTTCTCTCTCTTTACCTAATTCAAATAATTCAAATTATTCCATCATATTATTCTAAGTTAATTCCATATTAGCTAACAGGGAAACCCAATGGACCAATAGATCATGGGCTCCAACGATTTGAGATTGACTGGCTAAACCCTTGTAGACCGAATTAATCAACATTTGTTAACTAACGAGTCATTCCACTAAAGTCCTCTAGTTGCACTCCCCTCACTATTGATATATTTGTCAATCTAATATATAACAATGATCGGTAAGTTAATCATTTACAGATTTTTCATAACCTCGACTTGGTCAAAATACCGTTTTACCCCCGAGACTACTTTTGTTTCTTAAGTCCCACTAATCCACTATTGAACATTTGGTTTAAGATCCAACCTATAAACCGAATCTTTCTCAGGCCAATGAGAGGGTGAGATTCCTTGTTCAAGACTTAGACTTAATCCTTAAGGGAACAACCAATCTACTTAACCTTAAAGCAATGTAGGAGTGAATTTCATCTTGCATAATATGTCCTCAACCATCTATTCGGTCTTACCCCTGAAATGGGAGGCTTATTGGACCAGGGTCGTTGAGTTGCCCTTGTTGGGTTTTATGTCCTAAAACTCGTAGATAGTAAATATAATCAATTGACCGTCATTAATAAAGTATTTTATTATTTAATTTCAATAAGTGTTATTGATTATTTTATTAGTTTTGTCTTAATAACCCAAATCCAATAAACTAACATCCTAAGCTGTTTGATGAGTCTTGAACAGTATGTAGAGACATACAGGGATTAATGTTCAAGATCAGCTTAAAGAGTCTATAGTATAGGGTTAAGGTTGGGTACCTTATCCTGTTAACACTATGGATACGGCTCACTTTGTATTTGAAACAGACACATTGATCAAATGCGTTCATGTATGTGACATGCGAGTGAGGGTATCCTATGCAATGAGTTTGCATAAGACTGGACCACGAAATAGTAATCACTAGATGTAACTCCGTTAACTAGTTGGATTGCTATTTCATTAGGATGACCTAGGTAACTTAGTCTTAATCCTGAGTGTATTATGAACTCCTGTTTGCGAGGGATTGTCCTTTGATTTATACGAGTGAGAGTGGCCAGATTGCCGACTCAATATTCTTATCATTTTGGGGACAATACCGAGTGGAGAGCTGGGAACATAATCACACAAGATGGAATTCACTCCTTCCCATCTTTAGGGTAAGTAGATAAGTGTTCCCTTAAATGGTGTCTCCGAGACTTGAACAAAGGGCCCTACCCTCTCAATGGCACGAGAGAGGTTTCTGTTTAGTGGTTGGACCATAAACAGGTTGTTCATTAGAGGAGCACTGGTATTTAAGGACCAGAGGTAACCCAGGGGTAAAACGGTAATTTGACCCAGCTGGAGTTACGAACACTTGTGAAGGACTAACTTACTGGTATTGGTCTATATCCGTGGACACAGAAATATATCTACAGTGAGAAGAGTTCAGCTGTGAGTCTTTAGTGGAGTGTACACACAGTTAACGAATATTGATTAATGTGGTTAATGAGCTTAGCCAATTAATCTCATATCGTTGTAGCTTCTGATCTGTAGGTCCATTAGGTCCCCTTCCTAGCTCATAAAGAGTAATGAGATTTATTTATATTGGTTGTAATTTGAAATGTTCAAATTTACTTTGGGAATTAATATAATGTATATTGATACATTATAATATAAAGTTTATATTTTAATTAGACTTTATTATATAAATTTAATTTTGGATATGATTCAAAATTAAATTATGAGAGAATAAAATATTTGAATAAGTTCAAATATCAGTTTAATGTGAATTAGATTCATATTAAAACTATAAGTTAAAATTTAATGTGTATATGATACATATTAAAACTATAAGTTATGAGAGAAATTTATATTTGAATATGATTCAAATTATGGATTAAATTAAATATAAGATATTTAATTTAGAAATTAATTAATTGGAGAATTAATTAATAGTTTTGTTTAATTTGATTTAATTAAATTTGATTTAATTAAATTAATTAAATTAAAACTATAGGTTATGTGAGAGATATTCATTTAAATATGATTTAAATGAAATATTAATTAAATATGATTTAATTATTTAATTATTTATTTAATTAATATAATTAATATAATTAATTAATTAATTAATATTAATTTAATATTAATTTATTAAATTAATAAGGAACGTGGGTGGTTTTCCCACGTTCCCAATTATTCTCTCTAACTTCCCTCTTCTTCCGACTGAAGAAGAGGGAATTTTTTGCGTAACAAATTTTCTCTAAAACGGGAGAGAGTTCTGCGAAGAAGTCTATCCATTCTCTCTAAAAAAAAAATCTCTTCATTCCCTTATTCCAATTTTTGGTTCCCACAAACCATCTCAATCAGAGAATAGGAAGGTTTTCAAGTGGTGGTGCCCCAAAAATTTGGTGATTGGCAGATTCAGAGTCGTCAACGAGCGTAAGTTTTATTCTCTGTAATTTTTTAAAGCATGTTTAATCAATATTTTTTGCCAATGTATTGGTATTTTTAAGGTTCTAATTAAAATTGAGTTTCTGTATATTTTCCGCTGTAAAGGGTTTTCATCCTTTCAATTGGTATCAGAGCCATCTCAGTTTTAATTGAGAATTTTAAAAATTTGCATTGGTTAGGTGGGATCTCTGCATTATGAATGTGGTTTTTGCAATTGAATGTTTCTGTAATTTTGGCCATAGATTTACTGTTTTGATAAGATCAAAATGTAAAGGCCCCTGCGTTTTTGGGCATTTTAATTTGTAAATCTGTAATTTAGAGTCCAATTTTTGGATTCGGGGTGTTTTTCTGAGTTTTTTTTGACACCAAATTTGCCCAAAACGGACACCCGGAAGGCCATCAACGAGAGTTTTTCGATTCTGTACAGAAACCGAGAAAAAAAAAAAAAATCCGCGGCTGGAGGTTGAAGAAGGGATGACGTCATCGTGACGTCACTGGATGTACGGACGGCTCCCGCGGCTCGGCTCGGCGGCACTTGTACGGACGGCTCGGGTGTACGGATGGCTCGGCTCGGGGTGTACGGACGGCTCGGCTCGGCTGTACGGACGGCTCGGTTCACTCGGCTGTACGGACGGCTCGGCGCGGTCGGCTCGGTTCGACTCCGATTTTTTCATATGGTGCCGGTTCAAGGGGTTTTGGGCCGGTTCTTCCTATTTTAGGCCGGTTCAAGCATTTTTTAGCCGGTTTGAAGTTTTTTGAAGGTTTTGAGGCCGGTTCTGGAGCTTTGAAAGCACTTTTAGGTTTTTTTAAGGCTTTATTATTGTAATTATTGCTTTATTTTATCCTAGAGGCCAATTTTACAGGTTCAATTGTTATTTAATGCTTTATGGATGTCATTTAGATGAATCCCACCTTAGGTTAAGCATGTTCATGCATTTTTATATATTATAAATGTTATAATGTATGGTTTTAATGCATGATTATGAATTTCATGAGTAATTTAAAATATGTTGATATTTTAAATATATGAAATTGAATAAGCATGATGCATGACATTACTTAGTTAAATATAATTTGTTATATTTAAATTAATGTATTGTGTATGCTTGATTGTTTTTCATATTTTTTAATATAATTGTTATATTAATAAAAGATGAAAATTAATTTGCATTGTGCATATTACATCCATAGTTTAATATAATTGTTATATTAATATAATGTATGCATGTAATATGGTTTTATTTAATTATAATTTGATTTTAATTATTTAAACCATAGTATGTATGATTATAGGGCTAATTAACTAATTTTATAATAGTTATAAAATTTGATTATCAGAAACCGTCAACCTATAATAAAGAGTTGCATGCAAACGTAGGATCTTAGGATTAATTTGGTTTAATTTTAAATTGTTTAAAATTAAATAGACCTAAGATCACATTAATTCTAATAGGATTAGAATTAAGTCTTATTTTTAGTTTAATGAAACTAAATAGGACAAATAGGATTTAAGGTTATAAGGGAACTCCACCAGTAAAGTTCTGTCTAAGGCTGGGGGTACTTAAGTTGACGGTTTACGGAACACCTCCTACCTGGGAACTGACCCGGAACCGGCGTTGAATTAACCTTATTCCTATTAGCATAAGATGTCACTAGGTAAATTAAATGGTTTAATACACCTAGAAACTTTAGTGTAAAGTTTTATTATAAGTGTTATAATAAGAATAGACTTAGTTAGATTCATTTAGCCGGAATTTAGCTAAGTGCAACTAAACCTAAATTAATAGAACATTTTAGTGGGAGAAAAATGGTATATATGATATATCAATTTTTATTTTTGCTTTCACGTCCCTAAGAGTTCACACGTGAGATCCATACTCGGCTTTGTGTCGCCCTGGGCGCGGCCTCCTTTCGGAAAGTGTTTGTATGGGTCAATAACAAGGTGAATAGGGGAAATGTTCATAGTAAGTGGGAGAAGGACGCGTGTCAACGTATCCTACGGTCTCCTCCATTAGGTTGCACCGTGAGATTTCTATGATCCGCCTGCGTGTCGTCCTGGAGCGACCATCCCTTCGGAGGGTTTGATCATATAAGTCGGAACATCGCAAACTCCAGAAATGGATAGGATTTCTTAGGTTAATCTTCAACAGTTGTCTTTCCTAAACGGTAGCCTGTTGAAGCGTACCTCTGGGATCTGAAAATGGTAGGGTCACACTTACGGGATGAATTAAGTTAGTTAATGAATCCTTGATCGAACAACGATAGCTAAGAACTATAGGAATAAGAGTTATTCTGGTATTAGTAATTAGTTGAGATTGTCTCAATTCAGAAGAAGAGTAATTGATCACCCTTCGGTGATTTTTGTTCTAAACTTCTGAAGTATCGTTGCAAAAACTAAATCATTAGTTTTATTAGGGTTCTTTGATTGTTTGTTTTTGCTGAATTGATTGGATCGTTTTATGTAATGGGTTAAGACAAAGATAACTAATATGGTCAATCGTTTGCTATTTCAGCATGTCTTCCTCAATTATTGCATTGCTTAAAAAAGATCAATTAACCGGTGAAAATTATGCGACGTGGAAATCGAAACTGAATATGATTTTAGTTATCGTTGATCTAAGCTTCGTCTTAATGGAGGAATGTCCTCCTTTCCCCACTAAACATGCATCCCAAAGTGTTAGGGATGCATATGACCGTTGGACAAAGGCCAATGACAAGGCTCGCCTCCACATCTTGGCTAGTATGTCTGACATACTAAGCAAGAAACATGAGATCATGGTCACTGCACGTCAGATCATGGACTCTCTTAGAGAGATGTTTGGACAACCGTCCATTCAGATCAAACAAGAGGCAAATGTTGCCCATTCTAAGAGGAGGTTTGTACCTTCACCTTCTGGATCTGAGAAAATTCAAAAGAGGAAAGAAGGGAAAGGGAAAGGTCCTACTATTGCTGTTGAGGACAAAGGGAAGGCTAAGGTAGCCATCAAGAGGAAATGTTTTCACTGCAATGTTCATGAGCATTGGAAAACAAATTGCCCTAAGTACCTTGTTAAGAAGAAAGAAAAGGAAGGTAAATATGATTTACTTGTCTTGGAAACATGTTTAGTGGAAAATGACCAAAATGCCTGGATACTTGATTCAGGGGCCACTAACCATGTTTGTTCTTCTTTACAAGAAACTAGTTCCTTCAAGCAGCTTGAGGACAGTGAGATGACACTCAAGGTTGGAACGGGAGATGTCATTTCAGCTCGTGCAGTGGGAGATGCTAAGTTGTTTTTCGGAAATAAATTCATGTTTTTGGAAAACTTGTACATAGTTCCTAAAATTAAAAGGAACTTAGTTTCCGTTTCTTGTCTTATTGAACATATGTACTCAATTAATTTTTCTATGAATGAAGCGTTCATTTATAATAATGGTGTACATATTTGTTCAGCTAAGCTTGAAAACAACTTGTATGTATTAAGACCTAATGAAGCAAAAGCAGTTTTAAATCATGAGATGTTTAGAACTGCTAATACTCAAAATAAAAGGCAAAGAATTTCTCCAAATAACAATACCTATCTTTGGCATTTAAGATTAGGTCACATAAATCTCGATCGGATCGGGAGATTGGTAAAGAATGGACTTCTAAACAAGTTAAAAGATGTTTCATTACCTCCATGTGAATCTTGTCTTGAAGGTAAAATGACAAAGAGACCTTTTACTGGAAAAGGTTATAGAGCCAAAGAGCCTTTAGAACTTATACATTCAGACCTCTGTGGTCCGATGAATGTAAAAGCTAGAGGGGGTTTTGAATACTTCATCTCTTTTATAGATGATTATTCTAGGTATGGTTATTTATACTTAATGGAGCATAAGTCTGAAGCTCTTGAAAAGTTCAAGGAGTATAAGACTGAAGTTGAAAATCTATTAAGTAAAAAGATTAAAATACTTCGATCTGATCGAGGTGGAGAGTACATGGATTTGAGATTTCAGGACTATATGATAGAACATGGAATCCAATCCCAACTCTCAGCACCTGGTACACCTCAACAAAATGGTGTATCAGAGAGGAGAAATAGAACCTTGTTAGACATGGTTCGTTCAATGATGAGTTACGCTCAATTGCCTAGCTCGTTTTGGGGGTATGCAGTAGAGACTGCAGTTCATATCTTGAACAATGTTCCCTCGAAGAGTGTTTCTGAAACACCTTTCGAGCTATGGAGAGGACGTAAACCTAGTTTAAGTCATTTCAGAATTTGGGGTTGTCCAGCACACGTATTAGTGACAAATCCCAAGAAGTTGGAACCTCGTTCAAGGTTATGCCAATTTGTTGGTTACCCTAAAGAGACGAGAGGTGGTCTATTCTTTGATCCACAAGAAAATAGAGTGTTTGTATCGACAAATGCTACTTTCTTGGAAGAAGACCACATGAGAAATCATAAACCACGAAGCAAATTAGTATTAAGTGAAGCTACTGATAAATCAACAAGGGTTGTTGATGAAGTTGGTCCCTCATCAAGGGTTGATGAAACCACCACATCAGGTCAATCTCATCCTTCTCAATCGTTGAGAATGCCTCGACGCAGTGGGAGGGTTGTATCACAACCTAACCGCTATTTGGGTTTAACTGAAACTCAAGTTGTCATACCAGATGATGGTGTTGAGGATCCATTGTCCTATAAACAGGCAATGAATGATGTAGATAAGGACCAATGGGTCAAAGCCATGGACCTTGAAATGGAGTCTATGTACTTCAATTCAGTGTGGGAGCTTGTAGATCTACCTGAAGGGGTAAAACCTATAGGGTGCAAATGGATCTATAAGAGAAAGAGAGATTCAGCTGGGAAGGTACAGACCTTTAAAGCTAGACTTGTGGCAAAAGGGTATACCCAAAGGGAAGGGGTTGACTATGAGGAAACTTTCTCTCCTGTTGCTATGTTAAAGTCTATAAGGATTCTCTTGTCCATCGCCACATTTTATGATTATGAAATATGGCAAATGGATGTCAAGACTGCTTTTCTGAATGGAAATCTTGAAGAGAGTATCTTTATGTCTCAGCCCGAGGGGTTCATAACCCAAGGTCAAGAGCAAAAAGTTTGCAAGCTGAATCGATCCATTTATGGGTTGAAACAAGCATCAAGATCTTGGAACATTAGGTTTGATACTGCAATCAAATCCTATGGTTTTGACCAGAATGTTGATGAACCTTGTGTATATAAGAAAATCAACAAAGGAAAAGTAGCTTTCTTAGTACTTTATGTGGACGATATCCTCCTCATTGGGAATGATGTGGGTTACCTTACTGACGTTAAAGCTTGGCTAGCAGCCCAATTCCAAATGAAAGATTTAGGAGAGGCACAATATGTTCTTGGGATCCAAATCATAAGGGATCGTAAGAACAAAACGCTAGCACTGTCTCAAGCAACCTATATCGACAAATTGTTGGTTCGATATTCGATGCAGAACTCTAAGAAGGGTTTATTACCTTTCAGGCATGGAGTTCACTTGTCTAAGGAACAGAGTCCTAAGACACCTCAAGAAGTTGAGGATATGAGACGTATTCCCTATGCCTCAGCTGTGGGCAGCTTAATGTATGCTATGCTCTGCACTAGGCCAGACATTTGTTATGCAGTGGGAATAGTCAGTAGGTATCAGTCCAACCCAGGGTTAGACCATTGGACGGCGGTTAAAATTGTTCTCAAGTATCTTAGGAGAACGAGAGACTACATGCTTGTGTATGGAGCTAAGGATTTGATCCTTACAGGATACACTGATTCTGATTTCCAAACCGATAAGGATTCTAGGAAATCCACATCGGGATCAGTGTTCACCCTAAATGGGGGAGCTGTAGTATGGCGTAGCATCAAGCAAGGATGCATTGCAGACTCTACAATGGAGGCTGAATACGTCGCTGCTTGTGAAGCAGCAAAAGAAGCAGTTTGGCTTAGGAAGTTCCTACATGATTTGGAAGTTGTTCCAAATATGAACTTGCCCATCACTCTATATTGTGATAACAGTGGGGCAGTAGCCAATTCTAAAGAACCTCGCAGCCATAAACGAGGGAAACACATAGAGAGGAAGTATCATCTGATACGGGAGATTGTGCAACGAGGGGATGTGATCGTCACTAAGATCGCTTCGGAGCACAACATTGCTGATCCATTTACGAAGACTCTCACGGCTAAAGTGTTCGAGGGTCATCTAGAAAGTCTAGGTCTACGAGATATGTACATTAGGTAACCTAGGGCAAGTGGGAGATGTGTAATGGGTATGATGATGCCCTAGTTTATTGTATTTGTATATATACGTTTTATGTAATATACTTGTACATTTTACCATTTCCAATGTTTGAGGATTACTCTACTATGTACATCCCATAAGGACTAGAGTTTTAGTCCAAGTGGGAGTTTGTTGGGTTTTATGTCCTAAAACTCGTAGATAGTAAATATAATCAATTGACCGTCATTAATAAAGTATTTTATTATTTAATTTCAATAAGTGTTATTGATTATTTTATTAGTTTTGTCTTAATAACCCAAATCCAATAAACTAACATCCTAAGCTGTTTGATGAGTCTTGAACAGTATGTAGAGACATACAGGGATTAATGTTCAAGATCAGCTTAAAGAGTCTATAGTATAGGGTTAAGGTTGGGTACCTTATCCTGTTAACACTATGGATACGGCTCACTTTGTATTTGATACAGACACATTGATCAAATGCGTTCATGTATGTGACATGCGAGTGAGGGTATCCTATGCAATGAGTTTGCATAAGACTGGACCACGAAATAGTAATCACTAGATGTAACTCCGTTAACTAGTTGGATTGCTATTTCATTAGGATGACCTAGGTAACTTAGTCTTAATCCTGAGTGTATTATGAACTCCTGTTTGCGAGGGATTGTCCTTTGATTTATACGAGTGAGAGTGGCCAGATTGCCGACTCAATATTCTTATCATTTTGGGGACAATACCGAGTGGAGAGCTGGGAACATAATCACACAAGATGGAATTCACTCATTCCCACCTTTAGGGTAAGTAGATAAGTGTTCCCTTAAATGGTGTCTCCGAGACTTGAACAAAGGGCCCTACCCTCTCAATGGCACGAGAGAGGTTTCTGTTTAGTGGTTGGACCATAAACAGGTTGTTCATTAGAGGAGCACTGGTATTTAAGGACCAGAGGTAACCCAGGGGTAAAACGGTAATTTGACCCAGCTGGAGTTACGAACACTTGTGAAGGACTAACTTACTGGTATTGGTCTATATCCGTGGACACAGAAATATATCTACAGTGAGAAGAGTTCAGCTGTGAGTCTTTAGTGGAGTGTACACACAGTTAACGAATATTGATTAATGTGGTTAATGAGTTTAGCCAATTAATCTCATATCGTTGTAGCTTCTGATCTGTAGGTCCATTAGGTCCCCTTCCTAGCTCATAAAGAGTAATGAGATTTATTTATATTGGTTGTAATTTGAAATGTTCAAATTTACTTTGGGAATTAATATAATGTATATTGATACATTATAATATAAAGTTTATATTTTAATTAGACTTTATTATATAAATTTAATTTTGGATATGATTCAAAATTAAATTATGAGAGAATAAAATATTTGAATAAGTTCAAATATCAGTTTAATGTGAATTAGATTCATATTAAAACTATAAGTTAAAATTTAATGTGTATATGATACATATTAAAACTATAAGTTATGAGAGAAATTTATATTTGAATATGATTCAAATTATGGATTAAATTAAATATAACATATTTAATTTAGAAATTAATTAATTGGAGAATTAATTAATAGTTTTGTTTAATTTGATTTAATTAAATTTGATTTAATTAAATTAATTAAATTAAAACTATAGGTTATGTGAGAGATATTCATTTAAATATGATTTAAATGAAATATTAATTAAATATGATTTAATTATTTAATTATTTATTTAATTAATATAATTAATATAATTAATTAATTAATTAATATTAATTTAATATTAATTTATTAAATTAATAAGGAACGTGGGTGGTTTTCCCACGTTCCCAATTATTCTCTCTAACTTCCCTCTTCTTCCGACTGAAGAAGAGGGAATTTTTTGCGTAACAAATTTTCTCTAAAACGGGAGAGAGTTCTGCGAAGAAGTCTATCCATTCTCTCTAAAAAAAAATCTCTTCATTCCCTTATTCCAATTTTTGGTTCCCACAAACCATCTCAATCAGAGAATAGGAAGGTTTTCAAGTGGTGGTGCCCCAAAAATTTGGTGATTGGCAGATTCAGAGTCGTCAACGAGCGTAAGTTTTATTCTCTGTAATTTTTTAAAGCATGTTTAATCAATATTTTTTGCCAATGTATTGGTATTTTTAAGGTTCTAATTAAAATTGAGTTTCTGTATATTTTCCGCTGTAAAGGGTTTTCATCCTTTCAGCCCTCACCTATGCAAACTAAGGATAATACTGTTGGAACAAAAGTTCATAGTTAGCTCAAGATTAAGATTAAGCTACCTAGGTAATCATAATCGAAATAGTCAGTTTATATAGTCAACGTTGTTATAATTTAAATGTGACTATTCATGGTTCCAGTCTTATGCAAACTCTTTACCCTCTCCCATGTCCTTACATGAACGATTCAGGATCACATTGTTTGTACTAACTACATAGTAGGTTGCATCCATAATGTTCCCAAAATAAGACACCCAACCTTATTCATACACTATAGACCGTTTGAGCTATAAACTCCAACTTGATCCACATTTATGTCTCTACATAAAGTTCAAGTATACACTAAATGGCCTCGGGACCTTAGTTAATTGGATTCAAGATTATAGTATTCTATTTTCACTAATAAGTCCTCAATAACCACTTTATTGAATAGAATATAATTTTAACTACAAACTACAAGTTTTAGGACATAAATTCCAACAATAGTAGTATATGTTTGGTGTGTAAATTATTTTAGTTTGATAATGAAATAATAAAAATTGTAGTAAACAAGATGATGGAAAAACAAAGCACTAGAGACATGTAGCAACGGAATTTAAAGGATCATGCTTTACCCTATATGCATCTAAACGATTTAGAAGTTAACATGCATCTACTAAGCGATGAACTTAAACGAAAAGCCAAAAGGTAAACGATGTTCTTATCTTTGTAGTTCTGAACTTCTTTAATCCAACGCTTCTTTTCCTGAATATCACGAACAAGGACAACCACCAAGCTGACCTACTATGCTTAGGACCAAGAACAGAGTTGTGGGACTCGGTTATGCGAGAGAAATTTAGAGAGAGATGGGAGCGTATCGTCTAGGTTTTTTTTTTTTTATAGATTAACATCGTCTCTTTTTCATTTGGTAATGAGTAGTTTTTATATGAAATTTACGTGCAAATTGCATGTAAATTATTTCATATATAATCAACACCTAATCAAATCATTAACTCTTAATGAAATTAGTGTCTTTTAATTCATAATTGGCTACCACATCACCCACTAGCATTTAGTGTTTAAGAAATTAGTTAAAGGGGTATTTTTGTCATTTGACCAATCTTAAGTCAAAGTCAAACTTTGACTTTTCTTAGTCAAAAGTCAATTTTTTGACTTTTTACTATTTTACCCGTCTTGACTAATTCTAACCTCCCGAGTATGAATCCGCATTCATTTTTCTAAAATTCAAATCATATTTGAACATATATCCGGTCAAAGTTTTCTTTTCAAAACAAAAATCAACATGTTGACTTTTACAACTTTGACTGCTTTAAAACTTTCTAAGCTTCTAAATATGAATCTATATTCGTATTTATTTAAATCATATTTAAACACAAAACTTAAAGTTTATATCTTCCAACTTATATCTAATATATATTTGTCGGTTTCTCTCTCTTTTCTTAATTCGAACAATTCGAATTACTTCAACATACTTGTTCTTAGTTGAATCCATATGAGCTAGTAGGGGAACCTAATTGACCAATAGATCATGGGCTCCAACGATTCGAGATTAACTGGCTAAACTTTTTTAGACCAAAATTAATCAACATTCGTTAACTAAAGAGTCATTCTACTAAAAACTCTTAGTTGCACTCCCCTCACTATAGATATATTTCTGTCCACCTGATATAACCATGATGGGCAAGTCGATCCTTCACAGGTTGTTCGTAATCTCGGCTGGTTCAAAATACTGTTTTACCCCCGAGACTACATCTTGTTCCTTAAGACCCACTGATTCATTATTGAACAATTGGTTTAAGGTCCAACCTAATAAACCTGAATCCTTCTTGGGCCAATGAGAAGGTGGAGCCCCTTGTTCAAGACTTGGATTCAGTCCTTAAGGGAACAACCTATCTACTATCCCAGAAGTGGGTAGGAGTGAATTCCATCTTGCACCCTATGTCCCTAGCTATCCATTCGGTCTTACCCCTAAAATTGGAGGCTTATTGGGCCAGCGATGTTGAGCTACCCTCACCTATGCAGATCTAAAGATACTATCGAATGAACAGAAGTTCATAGTTAGCTCAAGATTAAGATCAAGTTACCTAGGTCATCATAAATGAAATAGTCAGTTTATAGTTTATGGTGTTATAACTAAAAGTGACAATTTCGTGGTTCCAGTCTTATGCAAACCATTTACATAGGACGCCCCCACTCCCATGTCTCTACATGAACGATTCAAGATTACATCGTTTGTACTAACTACAGAGTGAGCCACATCCACAGTGTTTAACCAGAATAAAGCGCCCAACCTTATTCATACACTATAGACCATTTGGGTTATTAACTTGAACTTAATCCATGTTTATGTCTCTACATATGACAAACTTAGTAAAATAGCCTCGGGACATTAATTTATTGGTTTTAAGATTATAGTATTCAATAATAAATTATATTGAATCAAATAACAAAGTACGAGTTTTAGGACACAAATTCCAACACAAGAAAATAGTGATGAATGTAAAATAGTAAAAATTATGGCAAATAATGGAGTTTTTAAATAGTGTTTACTATAGTTAATTTTGGACTTTTAAACAATACTTACACTAGCCAGACGTGATTATCATAATCGTAGTTAGTCTTTGCCTCACTCCTACTTGGTTAGATTTAAACTCTGTATTTTAAAAATTGTAAACAATTTAGTCACTAAACTTTAACGAGTAGTAATTTAGTTTGAAATTTGAAACGATTTATAATATAAGCAAGTTAGTATTGATAGGACATAGATTAAATCTTTACAAAGTTAAAAGTGTAGAGCTAAATCGCTATCAATAAAATTTTAAAGCTTATAATATAAATACTATATTAGTTTAGTTAAGTTCATGTTAGTATGAAACGCATGTATATATGTGGTTAATTTGACGTTAAAAAATAACAATTAGAAGTATTAAGAGATATTTTACTTTTTTCTTTTTTAACGAAAGAGATATAACAACACGTGGAATTCCACTATACGGACACACCTTTAGTTCAATGGGCCTCAATGGCTGGAAAATGAATGGAAAGACTCAAATTGTGAGTTAGTGGGCCTTGAAAATGGACCATGGGCCTTAATGGTGGCTTCTACCTAGTCCATAACAACCGCCTTCTTCAAGAAAGATCGCCGACGGCAAATTCAGAATAATTATCAAACACAATACTTTCAATTTAATACGTTTCTTTCAAACTATACAAAGCCCTAATTCCTGCAACCCTTATGACTTTTCAAAGCTACCACCAACACAATAATCTACTAATTTCTTCATCTTCATCATCATCATCATCTTCTTCTTTTTCTTCTTCTTCTTCTTCCCTCGACCTGCTAAGCATTCCCAGAAACTCAACATCATCGTTTCGTTTACCCTCTTGGCCGTTGGGATGAAGACGCGGTTCAACTGATTTCCTCCCATTTTGTTGGAATTTGGATTGGTTTATGACCCCAATCCCAACTCATTGTTGTTATTTGTTTTGGTTGACTTCCAGGTTGTTTTCTGATTTTTCTGCGAATTTTGAACTCGGTTTTCGTTTTGCAATGGCTACCGAGGCGACTGAAGCCACGACTAAGTTCCAAAGTCCGGATTTCCGTCCGGTACCGTCGCCTCCAGATTTCCATCCCGAGATTGTGGTGTCAGCTCATGATGGTCTTCGGTTCTGGCAGTTCATGATTGCCGGTTCAATCGCTGGTTCTGCTGAACATATGGCTATGTTCCCGATCGATACCGTCAAGACCCATATGCAAGCACTTGGTTCTTGTCCAATTAAATCTGTTGGAGTTCGACAAGCCCTTCGGTCAATTTTGAAATCAGAGGGACCTGCTGGGTTTTATCGTGGTATTGGTGCTATGGGTCTTGGAGCTGGACCAGCACATGCTGTGTATTTTACAGTTTACGAGAATTGTAAGAAGTTTTTCTCTGGTGGGGATCCTAATAATTCTCTTGCTCATGCTGCTTCTGGGGTCTGTGCAACGGTGGCGAGTGATGCTGTGTTCACACCGATGGATATGGTTAAACAGAGGCTGCAGTTGAGTAATAATCCCTACAAGGGAGTTTTGGATTGTATCAGAAAGGTTCTTAGAGATGAGGGGTTTAAAGCATTTTATGCATCATATAGAACTACGGTGTTGATGAATGCACCATTTACCGCTGTGCATTTTGCTACTTATGAAGCTGCAAAGAGAGGTTTGATGGAGGTTTCCCCAGAAAGTGTGAATGATGAACAGTGGATTGTTCATGCGACGGCTGGAGCTGTTGCTGGAGCTTCAGCTGCGTTTGTTACAACGCCGCTCGATGTGGTTAAGACTCAATTACAATGCCAGGTACCCCATTTAATGATTTGGTTGTAGCTTCTGCTAATTTTGCGAGAAGATTTTAAGAATAGGAGATAAAGTGTTTCTAGAGCAAGATTAAGGTCACGGACATCCCCTATAAAAATATATTTTAAATTTGAATGTACTTGTTGAGCCAAGGTTCCTTTTTGCTTGAGTGATTAGTAAAAAAGCGAAACTGCTAGTACCTGGCATCAAACTGTTATGTTAATAAACGTCCTTTTAAAAATGCTTATAATTAGAGGCCTCTAAGGGGCAGTCTCATTGGCTAAGGTTTTGTAGTCTCTTGAGTCTTGAGTTACAACTAACCAGAGGTTGCACGTTCAAATCCTCAAGTGAGCTGAACAAGGAAAGCCTTTGATGTCTCTAATTGATAGACCTTAAGCTAGGTGTTGACGAAAAGGGAAAGTGCTTAAAATTAAAATACTTTGCTCTTATTTTCAAAGCTTTGTGGAAATTATATTTTAATCATTTTTTGGTGGGATATTGCGAGTGTTCGGGCATATTTCTGTGCACCTAGACTTTTCTCATGTGGCGACCTTATTATAATTGGTTGCAAAAGTAACTTGTATAGATCCTAGGTAGTTGGCCATATCCCTTCTAAGTTCTCTGCATGACTTGTATTAAACACTAGACCAATCTATAAACATTTTGTTAAACAAATTATCAAGGGAACAAATTCCTCATTGTTCCCCTTCCAAATCCTCACCCTTCTAATTGTCCAAGAAACTCATCACAATTATTTTTTTGTGACCCCAACCTACACCGAGACCATATGATTTTTTTTTTGTTTGTTGAAAGGGTGCCCCATGAGCATGTATGTGAGAATTCTTTGAATGTCGTATGGTAGAGGCCAAAGGGGTTGACCAGCCAAAGGAGATGGTGATTTATTTCCTTCCGAAATTGATTAACATAATCACAGTGAAAGAAGAGATGGTTGCGGGTCTCATAATCTGAGAAGCAAAGGTGGCAGCATTGGGGCGAATGGGCAGTGTGTGCAGGTGGTGCCTCTGGATTTTATTGTTTGTGTTGATAGTGTTGTGTCCAATTTCCCACCAAAAGAATTTGACCTTTTTGGGTAGAAGTCAGTCCAAATTGCATTGAAGAGGGAAGAGTTTGTTTCCTGTCCATTTGTATCCAAATCCGTTGCCAATGATTTGGATGAAAAGTTCCCATTTTTGTCGAGGTTCCAAGTCCATTTGTCTCTAGAAGTAGTAGGAGTGACGGTAGAAAGAAGATCCATCAAAGCCAGCCAATCTTCAAATTCCCCCTCTTGTAAGTTTCTCCTATAAGAGATGTTCCATCCATGATTCTCTTCCCAAAAGTTGCTCAGAGTAGCCAATTTATCCGTAGTCAGATGTACAGGCGAGGAAATAGGGTAGAGAGGGGGGCATTACCAATCCGACAATCATTCCAAAAGGAGGTGTTATTTCCATTCCCCACATTGATTGTGATTCTATCCTTTATGAGATCAAGGTGTTAAAGGATGGGTCTCCATGGACCTTTGATTGTATCTGTGAAAGATGTATTGGGTCAATGGAAGTGAGAAATTGCACCATATTTGGCTATAATGATCTGTTTCCAGAAAGCATTTTCCTCATGGTGATATCACCGAGTCCACTTTGAAAGGAGTGCCTTGTTTTTGTGTTCAATGCTTTGAATTTCTTAACCCTCCGTGGGAATGAGGTTTAATAATCTTGTCCCATTTGATGTTGTGAGAGCCACCTTTCCACACCAATGACCTGTATAACTTTTCAATATTATATTAAATTTGTATTCACCTACTTACTTAAGCTTTTGGGTTGAATTGATGATTTAAGATGGTATTAGAGCAGGTGGCCTGTGGAGGTTCTGTGTTCAAACACTTGCAACATTATTTCCTTCCCCATTTAATATTGATTTCCATGTGTTGGGTCTTTCGTGACATTTCAAGCCCACAAGTGAGGAGGATTGTTAGATATTATATTACATTTGCCTTCACCTACTAGTTTAAGCTTTTGGGTTGAATTGGTGATTTAAGATACCTTATTCGTGCTTTCTTATGAACAATTTGGAAAGAAAGAAACAATATTTTCAAAGAAAAAGAAAGGTCATGTGATGCAATATGGGAACTTACTATCTACCTAGACATGACTTGGTGTAAATGTACTTCTCTTTTTTATGCATTCTATTTTACTTCTCTTATAACCAATTGGAGAAATATATTGCAACTCCTTTGGTCTTGGACTCTTGCCCCCTGTGTACTTTCATACATCTCATAAAAAAAAAAAAAAAAAATTCAAGACTAGGAGGTTGTCAGGGATGGATTGGGGAATCCATTTCCCAACCCCAACTCACCTTATCTATCTGTATGGATCTCTGAAGGTTTTATGAACTGAAGCTGATTGTGTACTAAGTTTCTACTTGCAATTGTTATCTTCAAAACCACAAAATCGTCGTGCTGAAATTTGTTTATATGCTCTACCTGAGTTTTTAGGTGTTCTGAGTTAAACAACATTCACTACTCTTATGTGTTCAATTATAGGAACTGCTGTATTCAGATATCAAACATCTTAACATTCACTGCCCTCAGCGTGTTCAATTTTGGATGTGTTAATTTAAATTATCTTGCTATAAACAATGTTATGGGGAGATTATAATTGAAATATGTTTGGATATATAAAACCTTTGTCTCGTATTTTGGATTCAATTGGACCATGTTTGCTTAGCACATTCTCTTAGGAATTTTCCGTTTCTCTTTTATTGAGTAGTGGACTTCTTTTATAGCTTCTGTCTTCCTGGTTTTCTCTTGGATAAGAACAACCCCTACATATGTGACTTCTTTTATAACAGATACATGCTTTTCTTACACCCAAAACAAAATATTGTTGTTTTCCTTCTTTACCTTCAAATGTTATGGAGGTATCTGTTTAATTGGTTAGTCATGGAAAACTTGAAAACTGCTAATATAGTAAACTCTGCTACGGAGTACATGTGAATTGAAAGGTGAATAGCAGTATATTTCTTTTTGTACCACCATAGAAAAGTTAAGATGCATTGTCGATACATGAACGTTCAAAGGATACGTGATCAGATGAAGTTTTGAATATCTCAAACACATGGAATGTATCGAAAATTGTATGCTAATTTATGTGCTGCCTCCCCTAGATCCATAGCTGAATGTATAAGTGAGAACCTAACCTTAATTTTCACATTTATGGATGACGCACAGGGTGTTTGTGGATGCGACAGATTCAAAAGTGGGTCAATCAGGGACGTAATTCGAACAATACTCAAGAAGGATGGATACAGAGGGCTAATGAGGGGATGGGTTCCAAGGATGCTCTTTCATGCCCCGGCTGCAGCTATTTGCTGGTCGACATACGAAGCATTAAAATCCTTCTTCCACGATCTCAATGGCGGCAGCAGCGACAACGGAACCTGAAAATAGGAAGCAGAGAGGAGGAGAGAAAATATTCTTTCTTTTTTGCATTAGTTGAAACAAAGAGACAGCTTTCTTTTTGGAGCTGCAGAGAATTTTGGCAGGAGGGATTGTCTCAAAAATAGAAAAAATGCACATGCTACCACTTGAAGTCAAAGGAGTACACACACCAAAGTTAAATTATAATTTGTATTCTACACGTTGGTGATGGGTTTTTAATAATGGTAATATATGAAATTTTGATCTGTTTCTCTTTACTTTGTTTTTATGGTTGTGTTGGCATTAGAACAATTGTACTACTGTTTTGTTTTAGAGTCGGCCTTCATTGATTTCATTTTTATTAGATATTAGATTCCTGATAGTTAGTGAAAACTAACTTCCATTAATGTTCCGATTAGATTTTTAAGTAAAACTGCAGAGATGATCTCCGATGGTAACTCCGATCTAGAGCAGAGCACACAAAAACACAGCCTAAGCTCCTTGTGAAAAGAGAGCATCACAAGAAGCTAAAATATGAACATTATTCACTGAAGAAATCAGTGGAATTACAACTAAAAAATTATAGCATTCCTTATCTTTTCAATGGACCATAAGGTGGTACTCACAAACAACACTTCGGATGTCAAGCCAATCCTCATCGCTGTCGTAGCTCTATTTTCTTACCCTCTTAAAAATCTGTCAATTTCTTCAAGTTCTCGGTACAAAATCCTTGTGAGTTGAAATTAAGAACCTTTTTGTTATGGTAATTTCTAATTATTTAGTATTAATTCGATAGGACAATGTTGATATATTTTGTAAATATTTTGATTTATTTTGTTATTTTTAGAAATGCTCCAATAAAGTTACTAAAATATTGATGGTGTTTGGACGATTCTTTTCAATTTTTCTGGTTCATATTTATTCTCAATTTTTCTGGTTCATATTTATTCTCTATTTCTCCCGGAAAACCCAAAAACTACCCCATAGAATCGCAGTCACATTCAGAAGACAACCCCCCCACCCCAACAGAAGCTTGAGAACTTTTTTTTCCTTCTAAACCCAACCAGAACACTACATCAAATTTTGCTTCAAAAAAAAAAAAAAAACCTTCCTATTTCGGCCAAGAGCCACGAAATCAAACACTACATCAAAAAAGAAACAGAATATCTCAAGTAATCCAAGAAAAATCAATAGAAAAAGAGACAATAAGACATTTAAATCATTAGCATTTGAAGATTGAAAGATGAGCAGCAAACAAGCAGAAACAAATTTCTTAGGTAGTCGTAGAAATTCTAAAATTATATACCTCAGAGAGAGAAAAAGGAAAAGGCAGAGTTTTGTTAATTATAATTTTTAACAATCACATAATCAATAAGCACCAGTGGTCTAGTGGTAGAATAGTACCCTGCCACGGTACAGACCCGGGTTCGATTCCCGGCTGGTGCAATTATTGTGAACCATGCTATGATGAAAAAATTAACGCTCTTCGTGATGGCTGGGTCTTTCACACCCGTCTGACTATATAAGACGATAATAAAGCGTTCCTGAGCTTTGGGTTTCTCTTTTTCTTTTCTTTTTTCTTTTTTTGTAATTTTTGAAAAATATTTTATGCAATTATACAATTATATAATATACTTATTATATGATATGAATTTGATAATTCTCTTTTTCACAGTTAGTTTGTTTGTTGGTCAAACCAACTAAAATGGAATAGTTTACACAAATATATTACGGAAATTGATGTTTTCTCTAATTTATTTTTCATTTTATGTTTTTGAGACGCCGCTTCTAAAACATTACCCTAAAATTCGATCCTATCTTGAGTTTTTTTTTATTAGATTGTATGTTCATTTGTTTTGTTGACCTGTTTTCTAAATGTTGTATGATATTCTTTTTTCTCCTTTTAAAAAGTCCTATAAATTTCTTGTTAGTTTCAATGAGTGGTTATAGTAATATTTTTTTTATCCATTAATTATCTACTACTTGAAAATTGTTCGAGGATTGAGTTGAAGGATGTGATATTTTTAGGTCTAATTGAAAATTTTAAACCGTAAATTTTCACAATCTAAACTTCTAAAAATTGGGTTGAATTGGTTGATGAATTAATTTGACAGTGCTATATACCTATCAAAAATATTTTGAAAAACAAAACTCTTTTAAGTTATAGTGGAAATGTAAATTAAAGCAAGCACAACATCAATTTGAAACTTGAGTATTGCAATCACTAATTTTAATAAAATCAAAATTTGGATAGGTTTGAAATTTTATGTTCTAAAACTCGTAGTTGTAATCCTATTCTATTCAATAAAGTCATTATTGAGAAATCGAATACTATAATCTTAAATCCAATAAACTAAGATCTCAAGGCTATTTTGAAGTAAAGTTGAACTTTATGTAGAAACATAAATATAGATTAAGTTCGAGTAAATAGCCTAAATAGTCTATAGTATATGAATAAAGATTGGGCGCCTTATTCAAAGATCTTATGGATGCGGCCCGCTTTGTAATTAATACAAACGATGTAATCCTGAATCGTTCATGTAGAGACATAAAATTAGGAGCATCTTATGTAAAAGGTTTACATAAGACAGAATCATGAAATAGTCACTTTTACGTTATAACGCCATTTACTGTTTAAAACAGACTATCTCAATTATTAATGACCTAGGTAACTTAATCTTAATCTTGAGCTAACTGTGAACTCCGGTTCACACGAGATTATCCTTAGATCTGCATAGGTGAAGGCAACTCATTAGCGTTGGCTCAATAAGCCTCCTATTTTAGAGGTAAGATCGGGTGGATAGTTGGAAACATATGGTGTAAGACGGAATTCACTCTTACCCGCTTTAGGGTTAGTAGATTGTTCCCTTAAAGACTGAATCCAAGTCTTGAACAAAGGGGCCCCACCCTCTCATTGGCCCGAGAGTGATTCGGCTTATAGGTTGAACCTTAAAACCAATTGTTCGATAGTGGATCAGTGAAACTTAAAGAAAAAGATGTAATCTTAGGGGTAAAACGGTACTTTTGTCTCATTTAAGCTTACGAACAACCTGTGAAGGATTAACTTACTAATCATGGTTATATCAAATGGACAGAAATATATAGTGAGGGGAGTGCAACTACGAGACTTTAGTGGAATGACCTGTTAGTTAACGAATATTGATTAGCTCGGTATAAAAAAATTTAGCCAGTTAATCTCGGATCGTTGGAGCCCATGATCTATAGGTTCATTACGTTTTCCTGCTAACTCATATGGAATAATCTTATAATAGTATGATGGAATGAGTTGAATTGTTTGAAATAGGAAAGGAGAGAGAAACCGACAAGTATATGTGATATCATCGTCAGTTTTTAGATTACTAATAGAGCTTTATGCTTAAATGGGATTTAAATATTAAAGATATAAATGTGGATTCATACTCGGAAACTCGAAAAAGATGGAAATAGTCAAAGTTGTAAAAAGTCAAAATGTTGATTTTTCACTTTTGAAAACTCAAACTTTGATCGTCAATATATTCAAATGTGATTTGAATCTTGATAAAATAAATGCGGATTCATGCTTGGAAGGTCAAAATTAGTCAAGACGGACAAAATTGTAAAAAGTTAAAATGTTGACTTTTTTGGTTTCAAAAGTCAAAGTTTGACTTTGACCAAATGACAATTTTACCCTTTGACCAAAGTTAGTGGAAAAATTTAATATTTATTTGAATAAACCCACTAACTATAGTGGGCTAGGTGTTCGCACACCATGAAGACATTAAGCCCACTAATGGTTAGTAGGTTATGTGTTGTTAGCCTATGTGTTTGCATGCACATGCAAGCATGTGAATTCTCTATAAATTGGGTTCTTGAGGCATTAAGGTTGGGGCTTGACATTTTTTCTAAAGAAAAAAATTAGGCTGCTGTCTTTTTTATAAATTTTTTTAAAAAATAAAAACCCAACCAATTTTTCCATATTTATTTTCCATATTCTTTCTCTCTGTCGGTTTCCTTCATCCAATAGGTCCCACAACCCAGTTCTGAGTCTGGAGGATAGTAGGTTAATCTTAGTGGTGGTTTATGTTGGAATTTATGTCCTAAAACTCATACTTTGTTATTTGATTCAATAAAATTTATTATTGAATGCTCTAATCTTAAAACCAATAAATTAAGGTCCCGAGGCTATTTTACTGAGTTTGTCAATACACTTGAACTTTATGTAGAGACATAAACTTGGATTAAGTTCGAGTTAATAGCTCAAATAGTCTATAGTGTATGAATAAAGTTGGGCACCTTATTCTGGAAAAACACTATGGATGTTGCCCGCTCCGTAGTTAGTACAAACGATGCAATCCTGAATCATTTATGTAGAAACATGGGAGTGGGACATCCTATGTAAATGGTTTGCATAAGACTGGAACCACGAAATAGTCACTTTTAGTTATAACGCCGTAAACTATATAAATTAACTATTTCAATTATGATGACCTAGGTAATTTGATCTTAATCCTGAGCTAACTATGAACTTCTGTTCATTTCGTATCCTTAGATCTGCATAGGTGAGGGCAGCTCATCATCGCTGGCCCAATAAGTCTCCCATTTCAGGGATAAGACCGAGTGGATAGCTAGGGACATAGGGTGCAAGACGGAATTCACTCCTATCCACTTCTAGGATAGTAGATAGGTTGTTCCCTTAAGGATTGAATCCAAGTTTTGAACAAGGGGCCCCACCTTCTCATTGGCCCGAGAAGGATTTAGGTTTATAGGTTGGACCTTAAACCAATTATTCAATAATGGATCAGTGGGTCTTAAGGAGCAAGATGTAATCTTGGGGGTAAAATCGTATTTCAGCTATATCAGGTGGACAGAAATATATCTATAGTGAGGGGAATGCAACTATGAGTTTTTAGTGGAATGACTCATTAGTTTACGAATGTTGATTAAGCTTGGTCTAAAAGAGTTTAGCCAATTAATCTTGAATCGTTGGAGCCCATGATCTATAGTTCCATTAGGTTCCCCTACTGGCTCATATGGATTCAACTAAGAACAATATGTTGGAATAATTCGAATTGTTCGAATTAAGAAAAGAGAGAGAAACCGACAAGTATATAAGATATAAGTCGGTAGATATAAACTTTAAGCTTTGTGTTTAAATATGATTTAAATAATTATGAATATAGATTCATATTTAAAAGCTTGGAAAGTTTTGAAACGGTCAAAGTTGTAAAAGTTAACATGTTGACTTTTGACTTTGAAAACAAAACTTTGACCGGATTTATATTCAAATATGATTTGAATTTTAGAAAAATGAATGTGGATTTATACTCGAGAGGTTAGAATTAGTCAAGACGGGTAAAATAGTAAAAAGTCAAAAGTTGACTTTTGACTAAGAAAAGTCAAAGTTTGACTTTGACTTAAATTGATCAAAATGACCAAATTGTTCTTTGACTAAATATATTTTCTACTAAACGTTAGTGGGAAATGTGGCAGATTGTAATGCAATTAGAAGCCATTAATTCCATTAATAGTTAATGGATTAATTAGGTGTTGAGTTTATACGAAATAAATTGCATGCAAATTGCATGTAATTTTTCTATTTATACTTCTCATTTCAGAATGAGAAATGATGATGATTCTCATATAAAAAAAAACTCTAAAGGATTCATCTACATCCTTCTTTCTCTCTAAAAGATTTCCTTCATAGAAACGAGTTCCACATCTCAGTTCTTAGTCATGAGATTAGTAGGTCAACTTAATGGTTGTCTTTTGCATGTGATCTTTAGGCAGACAAGAAGCTTTGGAGCAAAAGAAGAAGTTGAGAACTACAAAGGTAAGCTCATCGTTTACCTTTTTTCTCTCATCGTTTAGGTCTTTCATTTAGTAATTGCAAGTTAATTTCTAAATCGTTTAGATGCATATAGAGTAAAGCATGATCCTTTTCTTCCGCTGCTGCATGCTTTTTGATGTTTTTCCCTTCAGTTCAAGCATCAATCGGAGCTTCGAACATATGTTTTTCTTAAAAAACCTACATTTAATCTTATTTCGGTTTAGAGTTTATTGTTAATTAATTGCAATTATGGTAGAATTTCGGTCTTTCTTCCACCTTGCTCATTTAATCTCTATCACAATAAAATTAAGGATTTTTTTTCTTAAATATAACAAACCAGTAAAATATTTACACTGTATAGAAAAATTCTGAAAATGAAAAAATTTCATCGGCCTACAATGAAAAATATAAAAAATGCTTCAGTCAACACGCGATTAATCGGTTATACGCGTGCACGAGTAATCTTCTTCTAAACATCGTGTACTACAGTCATGATACACGATCGTGCAGTTCTTTTTTAATGATGGAGAAAAAGACTTCAAATTTAATAATAGTGTTGGCCATGCTAAACAATCGTATTAATAATAGAAAACGACAATGTTGATTATGGTAAGCAATCGTGTAGTCCAATATAAATGATCGTAAAAAACTTCAAATCTAATGATCGTGTTGACCATGTTAAATGATCGTGTTGACTATATTAAGTATCGTTTAGACCATATTAACACGATCATGTAGTTCTTTTTGAACGATAAGAAAAAAACTTCAAATTTAAATGATCATGTTGACCATGATAAATGAGTGTTGACAATGGTAAGCGATAATTTAGATCATGTCAAAATGATATTTAAACGATCTTGATATTCTTGAACATGAGGAAGATGAAGCAGCTTCAAAGATTTTTTGTCAAAAATGGTGAAGATGAAATAGAGGATTTAAATAGAAGAATAAATAGTTTGAAAATATAAGAAATAAAATTTGGTAGAGGAGATGAATAAATCTGGAAGAGAAGATAAATAGATTGCAAAGAAGAAGAAGAAATAGAAGTAACGAATCATCTGGGATATTGAAAGGAAAGTCTGACTCCAACCTTTGAAGGCCCTCGACTCACCCTATCAAAAGGAAAGTCATAAAGATTGCGGGAGCGCAAATCAAACGTAGTAGGATCAAATTTGGATGAAAATGGACATTAATGAACAAGGCCCAACTGTCTTCCACCTCCCCTATTATCATCATCCTGATTGATAAAGGATCAAAGATCATTGAATTCAGGGTTCAAAGATCATTGAATAAAGAGCTTTCTTTCGGGGATCGACGACATAGGGGGTTGTATTTGATCTTGAATAGGTCTTGTTTGTCCCTATAAAAATTATAAAAATATTTTACTTGACTTCATGGAATTTTGTTTTTTTATGTAGGTCGTAAATATTTTTTAATTTTATTATATATTTATGTAAATTATCTTTTGATCCATTCATATATTATATTATTAATCATATTTCAGTGGATTGGTTTGGGTTAGATGAGTTGGTTGAATTGAATAGATCAAAAAACCTAAGAACTCCAACCAAGTTAAAGGAAAAAAAGGAACTCAAACAAACTTAAAATTAGTTTTTCAACTCATCCCATAATGTATACTGACATGATTTTCCTCCTCCCAGTGGAAAAATCATTTCCTTTTTTGTTTTTTACCTGAATTGTTGAAATTGAAAATAAGTTCGATATAAAAATAAAAAAAAATTAGATATAAAAAATTGGAATGTAGTTATTTAAATAATTCAAAAATAGATTTATCAAATTAAATTACTAATATTTCCTTTCATAATCATTTTAGTTTTTAAAATTAAACATATAGACGTTAATTTTACTTCTAAATTTCATTTACTTTGTTTCAAAAATCAAGTTAAATTTTTAAAACTAAAAAAATGTATTTTCGAAAAACAGATTTTTGTTTCCATCCAAAAATTGAATCGTTATTGTATTTGAGAAATTAAGATGCAAAACATTGTAAAAAAATGGGGAGAATATAGCTAGATTTAGTTCTAAAAAAACCTAAAACCAAAAACCAAAATAGAAATGGTTAACTTTGGGAGAGAGATTTCTTTTTGTCTTTCACGTAGAAAGTACAATGAACCTAATTTTAAAACTTATGATGCAAGTTGGTTATTTAAGCTAGCTAGCTTTTCGAACTCTCGAGTCTCTTTTGAAACACCTACTAATATATCAACATAATTGGATGTAACAAATTAAGTAAAAGTCGCATACAACACTAAAGGCTAATCTATTACCAAAGTACTAAAAAACTTTCATTTCAATTAAGTTTTGGGTTAATGCCTATAGTACACTTGTTTATATGAATTGCCCACTTGGGATTTTGATCAATTTCTAAGTTATGTTTTGTTTCTATTAAAGTGATGTGTCAAACTTAAGTGGCATAGTTCCCCGCCACGATACAGACTTGGGTTTGATGATTCCTAGTTGGTGCAATTTTTTTTTTCATACTTATCTACTTATCTCATTAAGTGTCACCAATATAAAGTTTATGCACATCTTGAGCAGGATTTTTTTTTTTAAGATAATGAGTAAAGAAGAAAGGTGTTGATGTTGTATGCAACAAGAAGACAAAGGTGAATGACATCCACGAAAACAAATGGGATGCACTCAAATATTTATGTACCTCATAAATGTTAGCCTATGTATCGATTATGCTACAATTTATGTGTCTAGATTTCCTAAGGACAAGCAAAATTTATAGTAGATTTGGGACCATGCACCTTATGTCTTCTATATCAAATCAATTATGCATTCCACCTACCCATTTCTCTTTTGTTATCAAGATCATTTTCGAAGAAAATTATCATCATTTGAAACTTTAGACAATATGTCCATGCTTGAAAAGGCACTTGCATGTCCTTCACTCATTTCATTTCATGCTGCTGCTGCCACTTCTTTCTTTTTGTAACAAAGGATACAATAATGTTGCTAACAATCTTGTGGACATTCAAATCTCATATACTTTGGTCATTTAATAGTTGGTACTCAATCACTTCACGTTATGTCAGTTGAACTATATATGCTCATTTTAACTTTAAATAATATATATCTAGCCTGTGGATATACCCACAATTAATTTCAAGCCATGCAAGTTAAGCAAAGACTAAAATGATTGATAGTAACAAAATATAATTTGATGGTATACTTAGTTGATGCCTTTTCTCACTGACATGTGTAGTTGTTGTGAGAGTTGATAGTAACATTTGTTGATTGCTTGTTTTTTACCTCAGAAAAGTATACATAACTTAGACAACTAAATAATATCAACTCTAAAAAATTAAGCAATTTTGTTACTCTTTTACTCACCCTCACTTCTACTCCTTGGGAAAGGAAGATTGAAGATGACAGACACACATTTGAATCACACACAACTTGACAAAGTTGGACAAAGTTTGAGTTTGGTTCCCTTCTGTAGTTAAAAGTTTTTGGGAGTGTGTTAGGTTTTAGAATCTCAAAAGAATGGAAATTGAAGTTCCCAAATACCAAAAAAGTAGAAGAAAAAGTGGGGATTTGGTTGGTTTAGAATGTAGAAGAGAGGAGAGAAGAATTTTAGAATGAATTGAGTCTGGTGGAATTTAAGGACATATCTGACAAGCAAAAAAGTGGAGGATTCCCAATGAAAAGTGTGAGCTGTATTGTATAAGTTTTTAAGGTCACTTACCCCTTCTTGTTATTATTATTATTATTCAAACTTTACAACACGCTGTTTAAAGGGCACCCTGATCCGCATCTGTCGCTTCCATGTTTTCCCCTCTTTTCTTATTGTTACTACCCATCTCTTTCTAGTTCCTACTCCCTCATTCAATATCGGTCAATCTTTTGACATTTTCACGTGTTCTTGTATTTGACATCTACATTTTTATATTTTATAAAAATCTAATAAACATTAAAGTAACTAACAAAGTTTGATTAATGTAAATATTGTTAGGAGTGCATTCCAGAATTTTATAATGAAGGGTGAAAACCAAAGTACAACAAACCAACCTCTTCCATATTTTCGGCTGTAATCTTTGGTCCATGTTTTTATACTAATTTTAAAAGTTTTTAATAACATGAATTGATCATAAAATATAAAATCATATGATATTTATCACTAAGGTAAATAAAGCTTGCTATCATTAATACAATCGATAATAGAAATTATCATGGATCGAATGTTATCAATGATTCAAAGGTATCATTGTTAGCATGCTAATTCTATCTCTTTCCTTTATCAATTTATGCTAAAACAAACAACCACAATGTCTTTTCGTAGAAACGTTACCTTGATATCATCTATAGTATCTTATTAGGAATATCACTTATATTGACAATATCTTAATATTGTTTATCACTAATAATTAAATACTTTTAGTAGATGCTATCTATGACACCCTTCTACTGTTAATAACATCACTGATAGAAGATATCTGTGATATCAACCGATAGCATATTTATCAAATTGAAAGTTAGTATGCACTTCAGTAACTATCATTGATAGAAGCTATTGCTGATAGTTGTTGTGAATGATATCACTTAATAGTACTTCTCAAATTAAAAGCTGTCGTTGATAGCTGATATATCAATAATATCGATGATACCTAATATCAATGATAACTTTCAATTTTGAGAAAATTGAGAAGGAGCACTCGTAATGGTGACAAATAGAAAGTTAACACTGATAGTAACTATCAATGATATTCTTTAAATGTAACAAATGATAGCATGTTTCCCAAATTGAAAGTTAGTCTACACTTTAGTGACTATCAATGATATAGATGCTATTGTTGATAATCGCTATCAACGATATCAATTGAATAGCACATTTCTTGAATTAAAAGTTACCATTGATAGCTACTATTATTGAAAGCAATTATCAACGATAGCATTCAATTTTGAGAAAATCGAAAAGAAATACTTGTAATAGTGGCAAATAGAAAGTTGTCACTGATTGTAGCTATTAATGATAGTTTTCAACGTGTGAAAATTGGAAAAAAAAATATGTGAAACAATCATTTTTCAATTTGAAATCTATCAGTGATAGCTGATAGCTACTATCAGCAATAATTTTTAATTTGAGAAATTCGGGAAGAAGCGTCCAAAGTGGTGGCTCGATGTAGGTGTTTTAGTCTTTTACCTCATTTTTGTGCTATTTATGCAATTATTTTATCATCGTGCTAAATATACAATTGTTTTTGTTTTTGTTTTTGCTTTTTTTATTTATGCACCCAACCTCTTTGGTTTTTAATTTTTTTAAAATAGGCGTGTTTAGCAATTAATTCATTTTTTTAAAACAAGAATTGTTTTTTAAATTATGAAAGGAAACTAAGGATGAGAAAAAAAACTCTGTTTTTAAATTAGTTACCAACCATATATGATTTTTGTTTTTTATGAAAGGATTTCGAAAGAGAAAAAATACTGAAATAATAGTTACCAAATTAGGCCTCAAATTTTTTTTTTTAAAAAAACTTATGAAACACTTTTAGTCTCTAAACTTTAATGGAAGTAACAATTTAGTCTTAAACTTTGGTTTGTAACGATTTAATTCATGTACTTTCAAATTTGTAACATTTTAGTCCCTAACATAAATAATTAAAATTCATCAAAATTTGATGTCAATTTTTATCATAAAATTGTATTTTGTAGAATTCTCGAGTCCTTAATTAGTAGTTTATCGATTTATTTAAGCAAGAAATATCACTAAATTTTTCATCATCATTTCTACACAATAGGAACTAAATCGTTATGTTTTAGAGAGCTCAAAAGTAGTAAAGTTTAAGGATTAAATTGTTATAAAATTGAGATTTCGGGAACTATACGTTGGAAAAATTTGAGAATATCGATCAAAAGGTAATTATTGTGTCATGACGAACCACTGCTCTGAAAGCAATTTCGGTTGACTGTGGTGCTAATCGTGATGTTAGTTGCTCCTCAAGGTTAACGCAGCTTCCCAGTATAGACGTGCACTCGTCGGAACAGGGAATAGAAATAGAATTCAGGGCCTCTTGGTAAGTTTTAGGATCCTCATCTATTAAAAACAAATTCGTGAAGTTATAGTCAATTTCATCGCGCATTTCTACTATAAAGGTGTTTAGAAAATTTGGACCAAAACGTTTTTCAGTTCTCTGTCTTTTACTTCTCCTAGGTTCTAATTCACATCCTACGTTCGAAGTATTAACAGTTTCAGAAACATGTGTTTCACTAACAATTAAAGAGTTTTCAGGATCATGCATACTTCTAGATAGGCAAGGAACAGACAGAGATTGCTTTAACGGAAACACATGTTCAAAGAATTCTGCATCCTTAGATTCATTTATAGTTTTATCATTTAAACATATAAACTTATATGTAGCACTATTTTGAGCATAATCGATAAATATGCAGTCAAAGATTTTAGACCCTACCGTAGATTTCTTCAATGCAGGAAATGGTACCTTAGCCAAGCATCCTCAGACCTTCAAGTAGAAGAGATTTGGTGCATGTCATTTCCAGAGTTCGTAGGAAGTTTTGTCTAGTCTTTTGTGGGAAACCTTGTTAAGAACAAAACACGTAGACAAAATAGCTTCCCCCACATGTTATCAGATAGACCAGAGCTTAACAACATGACATTCATCATTTCTGTAAGTGTTATATTTTCCGTTCTACTATACCATTTTGTTGTAGTGAGTAAGGAGTAGTAAATTCATGAATAATACCATTTGAATCACAAAATTCTTTAAGAGTTTTATCAGAATACTCACCACCTTTATCTGATCTTAATCTCTTTACCTTTTTTCCTAATTGGTTTTCAGTTTCTGCCTTAAATTTTAAAAATGTACTACCAGCTTCATCTTTTTTTTTTCTTTATCAAGTAGATTTTAGTAAATCTAGAGAAATCATCAACAAAAGATACTTAGTAATTGTTATTACCTCTACTAGTAGTGTTTTTAAAAACGACTAGATCACAGTGAATTAATTCTAATAGATGAGTACTTATAGATTCAACTGGTTTGAAAGGTTTCTTATAGAACTTACTTTCTACACAAACAGGACATTTATCAGTTTCATGCGATTCAGAAGTATTAATAAGTCTTAAGTCTTTAAGCTTCCTAATTGATGCAAAGTTCACATGCCCTAGTCTACCATGCCATAAATCAATAGATTTAACTATGTAGGCAAAACTAGAAACATTGCATTCATGGAAACAGTATTAAGTACAAATAGACCATTGGACATATACCCCTTATCGACAAATTCTCCATTTTTGGTGAGGGCAACCTTGTCACCTTCTAGTGCAATCTTAAGACCTGCCCGATTCAACAGACTCCCAAAAACCAAGTTCCTATGTAGGGAAGAGACATACAAAACATTACTAAGAGATAAAGTTTTTCTAGATGTTAATTTTAAAATAACCTTTCCTTTCCCGATTACTTCTGCAGTAGCTGAGTTTTCCATGAATACGTATTCTCCTTCTGCAATATTTTCATAGTCATGGAGAAGTTCTCAATTGGTGCAAAAGTGTCTCGAGGCTCTAGTATCGAGAATCCAGTCAGTCTTGTTTTCTATCAAGTTGACCTCCACAACAGCTGTTATGACCTCGTCGCCTTGTTCTGCAAGATTGGCTTGAGGTCTTGGTTTCTGGTTTGGTCTCCCTTTCCTTTGGTTGAATTGGTATGACGTGTCATTTCTTTCAGCACACATAACAGACTAGCTTCTGCTTCTTGATTTCTCCCTCAAGAGCCTTAAATTGTCTCTTTTCTGAGTTTTTCCCATTATGCCCTTTATCCTGCTTCGTCCTGTCTCTGTTTACAGCAGAAGATTCAACTACATTAGCTTTAACTGAATTTAAATTTTTAGAGGCTAACTTATCTTTCAGTCTGTTGGCTTCTTTTGTACGCAGGTGATTGATTAGTTTCTGAAGTTTCAAATCCTTCTTCTTGTGCTTCAGGACGGAGGAAACTTCTCGAGCAGGACATTTGCTTGAACTATTTCACAAATCTTCATGCCTTCAGATAGAACATTCGCCACCAGGTTTTCGTACCCAAGTATTTGTTCCACAACTGACTTGTCGTCTGTCATCTGGAACTGCAGCCACTTTCCAACAACATATTATTTCCGTCCAGCATCATCTCCTTCATACCAAGATTCCAGGGTGCTCCAGATGTCCTTGGAAGATTTTTGAGTTACGAACAGGTCGAATATCGAGTCTGACATGTGGTTCAACAGATACCCATGAACAGTTTTATTGTCCTTTGCATACTTCTCAGGATCAATCACTTGGTCCTTCTTTACTTGTTTAGCGGCATTAGCAGACGGTCCCTGGATGATTATGGATCAAAAGGTGCTAGAGTGGTAGCTAGAGGATCAGACGACAAATCGGTGGTAAGAACATAGTCAACTTTTAGCTGCTCAAAAAAGATCAACAGGTTTTAGGACCAACGGTGGTAGTTCGTTCCGTCTAGTGGCTCTAGCTTGGATAATTCGGGTAGAACTTTGTTAGAGGTCTTGATTGACGTTGATTTGCTTTCAAATTGTTGGAAAATTTGAGAAAATCGATCAAAAGGTAATTACTGTGCCCGTGACGAACAACTGTGCTCATAACATCGAAGAAGAGAGAATTGGAAGAATGTTTTTAGTGTGTTGAAACCAAATGTGAATTCTGTCCAATTTATAGAGAGGCGCGCTTGTTACCTGGAAACAAAAGTGTAAGGGATAAAAAGGTAAATGACAAGGTTATACTATCACCACCAACTTAGTTTAAAGTTCTAATTGAAGATTTAAATATATATACCCACTTTCCAATTCGAAGATTAGCAATGCGGGACAAACAACATAACTTTGTTATTTGGGCCAAAGCCCACAAGTCATTTCTAACACAATCATTATTACAAACGAAAGTTTATGGACTAAATTGTTAAATTGTTACTTCTATGGAAGTTTAAGAACTAAAATTGATTTTCATATACAAAAAAAGGGATAATCGTGAAAATAGCAAATATGAGGATAAAAAAAAGAAAAATAACAAATTGTTATATTATTTTGATTTATGGCAAAACTAACTGCCATAAATATTTTTCCATTTTTTTGGCCCGAAATTACCCCTCCACTGATGACAATTGCCATATACAAATACAGTATATTTGTTGAGATCAAAAATCAAACAAAATATCACATATCACGAATACAGTGTATTTGTAAACACACTCACTTATGATAATTATTAACTAAATAAAAAAATTGTTATATTGTTCCAACAATCCTAAACATATGTCATTAGTTTCAACATCCCCTAATTATCACGATAAAAATCAACAAATTAACGAAAAATAACTTCAAATATTCAATTTTAATTTTTTATTTTCCGAATGATAGATTCAAAATTGAATCCCTTCTTAAAATCATGCCAAAGATAGTGCAATAATTAATTATTATGATAAAAATTAAGAAATTAACGAAAAATAAATTCAAATATTCAATTTTTTATTTTTATAATTATAGATTCAAAATTGAATCCCTCCTCAAAATCATGCCAAAGATAATGCAATAATGAATTATTAGGTTAAAAATTAAGAAATTAACGAAAAATAAATTCAAAGATTCAATTTTTTATTTTTCGAATTATAGATTCAAAATTGAATCTCCGCCGCTTTTAACCGATCATTTGTTCTTGTTCTAACCTCTTCCTTCTCCTTTTTCATCTTTATATTCTCTAAAATTTATAAGAACAATATATATTTATAAGCACACAACAAATCCCACTTAATCTTCCTAAAATAAAGAGCATATATGTTCACATTTTATGCCTTTTATTTTAGGAAGATTAAAATAAACAAATAAAATATAAAATATACATTCAATTGTATCTATAAATTTAACATTTAAGTGGAAAAAAAAATTTTAGTACTCTATTTTCAAAATAGAAGAACACACTAGTCAAGAGAAGAACATCGAAAACAGATGTAAAGAATGTTACAACATGGGACAAATCTAAAGAAGAAAATAGAATAACTCACCGATTTGAAAACAAACAGAAGATTAAAAATTGAAGGTATTGAAAACGGCGAAGCAAACCTGAAGATGAAAAACTTGAAGATTGAAGATTCAGATGAAGATTCGAAAACTCGAAATAATATAGCAAACCTGAAAAATAATGTTGAATTTGAAGCGGATTATCCTGAAGGGAAACAAAAGGAAACAAACGGTTGAATACAAACGTTTGCATACCTGAACGAAGGCCAAAAGAAAACGGTGGAAAGCGATCTTAAGAGTCAACCGAAATGGAGGAAAGAACGGAGATGGCCGCACGAACGAAAGTTTGAAGCAACAGAGATGTTAATTGAAGATTTGAAAGAACAAAGATATGAAGGAACAAAGATATGAAAGAAAGAAGATGGCACAAGAAAAATCTGGGGTTTTCAAAAGTGAAGAAGTAAATGCAGAAGATGTGAGGTGGTTGCATGCAGAAGATGTGGTATGTTGTAGTAGATGATTTATTTTCTTTTCGGGGAAGGGGGAAATTAGAATATTTAAGTGTGGGTGCATAGTTTGTATTAATTATAGGATATTTATGGATTCTGTTAGAATTGTATTTAGAAATCACATTTGTCAATTAGGTAGAAACGTTTAAGGCATTGTTCTCTCATTTATTATTTAAAAATTATTTATTTTGCTATTTTGTCAATTTAAAAATAAAATTATCATTTATCCAAAATAGACCCCTAATTTTACTATTCTCTAGTTAGCCTTAAAAAAAAATTAGATTGAATTGGATCAATATGAATTTTTAAGGAAAACGTTAAAAAAAAAAAAAAAAATCAATCCAAGTAAACTCAAAATTAAAACTAAATATAATCTAACCTTTAGAATTTAGT
The DNA here is from genome assembly GCF_025177605.1 of Cucumis melo. Taxonomy (NCBI): domain Eukaryota; kingdom Viridiplantae; phylum Streptophyta; class Magnoliopsida; order Cucurbitales; family Cucurbitaceae; genus Cucumis; species Cucumis melo. The sequence goes on along the minus strand of NC_066867.1, from coordinate 26,885,510 downwards.
TAGTCTGGGAAGTCTGAGGTATTTAGATTTTCCTCAAGTCATTTGAATACAGTGTAATGTACTTCATAAGTAAATGTGATTTTGCAATTAAACTTACAATGTTAAATAACTTCACAAGCAGACAGAACACTATTCAATCAAGATTTTATTATTATTTGCTTGGAAGAAATCCTTCGAGCTTTATTAAAGATTTTTAAAAAAAAAACAACAAAAATTTCAAAGTCATTCCTCTATAAATTGAAATTAGTGACATTATATAAAAGTCAAATTAACACAATAAACCAACAATAATCCTAAAAACCTAAAATAATAATCTAGAGAGTTCCTGACAAAATAATTAATAAATCTCTTAATGCTTTCATTTCATTCACAAGTGGGAAAAATGGAAACTCTGAAAGAAATGGCTAAGAGATTGACATAATTGGAAACCATTAACAACAATATATGATGATGATTTAGGAAAAAAGATATTGTTCATTCTTATATATATAATATAAAGATATTATTCAATATTAGGTCCCATGCAACACTATAATATGAATGTAGAAACATTTTCTATAAGCATTTTTTTTTCGTGTAAAGGTATTCTACAAGGACCTACCTTGAGGAATCTCTACTTCAAGTGGAGATAGTGACAAAAAAAAAAAAAAAAAAACTTAACCCAAATAATGCATTATTTGATTCTGATTTTTTTACAATAAAATTATCATTAAGATATTCAAGGTGTTGAGTACTCAATTTTATAGATATATTTAATAAAAATATTTCATAAAATGTCAAGATCATATAGATATTTATGAACATATTTATAAATGGTAAATTTTATCTCTATGATTTGAAAAGTATTAAAATTTAAAGATTATATTGATAAAAAATTTAGTAATAATAAAAAAATATTTATGAGATTTTATCAAATAGTAAATTGTAAATTTTACAATTATAAGAATTAAATTTAAATGTGTAGTTAGACCTTGTGAAAAAATGATATAAATACATAGAATTTGTAAAAAGTATTTAAATTATCCTTTCTAAGAGATTAAACTTTTTTTTATTATTAATTTTTGGTTTAACGTTTATAAAATTTTATTATATTAAGTATATTTCTCTAGATATATTGAAAATGTCGTTTTATATTTCATCTTGTGATGGACTTTATGAAAATATGGGAATCTCTTGACATACCAATGAAAATGTAAAACAAGACATCGATATATATAAATCAAGATTATTATTAGATATATGATTAGTACATTATTAATTAGTTAAGAGAATTTTTTTTTTTTTTAAACAATGGCTTAGAAAATTCTATAAACATATATATGGAGATGGAATCAAAGACGTATATTATATATAGTCTTAATGTGGATATTTATATAATTAGGCTATATAAAGCTCATTCACTTTCTATTTCTTCTCATCTCTTCTCTTTCATTGGTTTGAACGGATGAAAAAGAGTAAAAAGAAAAGATAAAGAATGACATTTTGTGCTCTCTAGCTAGTGTTAGGCCACTATCAAACCCTCAAAGAGGAATGTGACACTTGATAAAGACCTATTTAACAAAGTGGGATTTATATTCATAATACCATTTTAACTTTGGTATATAAATATAATTTGTGTTCTTTCTTCCTACCCTCTCAACATTGAATTCAATGTAATAATTATTATCCATTATCGTTTTTTCTTTATTATAACCTAAATATTGTTGGAAAATGGATATATAAAAACTAAATAACACTCATCAATTGATTGCACTTCAACTATGAATACAACAATCACAATACATATACAATTGTATATGATATAGTATATATTGAAACTTTAAGAGTAAGTTAGCTGGATAGTATAAATAACAAGGTTTAGAAACTAAAACAACTAAAAAGATCTCAAGATCTTGACGTCAATGATAGTCAAAGAACTTTTTTCTTATAAGCATTGTCCTGAAGAAAATTATTCATACCATACGGTCGGGTTGCACAAGCTCTCAACAAAATACAATAACTAATTGGGATAGAACTGCAATTTCAAACTATCAGAATCAAATAGAACTCCGGTAATATATATCCACTCCCAATTGAACTTAAGATCAATAGAAAAGAAAAAAAAAATGAGAGAACTGATCTTCAAATTAAAATGAGATACAATAAATGAGAAAACAAATTGTTCTTTATATATAGTCTAATAACATAGTAGCTCTTCAAAATACAAAATAAATTCAAATAATATAAAATTGAAATATTTGTTAAATATAATTCAAATGAGTTGTTACCTGGTCAAATTCAAACAACACTCATCAAATGATGAACTACGAATTTAACTTTCATATGTGTAAAAATTGAAGATGAAACATCATCTATCTTTATAGTTTCAATCCAATTAATTTGAAAGTTTTAAAAACCAATTCATTCTAATCTAAATATTAAATACATCCGATATTCACTTTGCTTTCCCAACATTATAAATATTCGGTAACAATATTTTACCATTCAACGAATTTCTCCTTCCATCTCACTGAGTCTATGGAAAAATATATTTTGTAAGTTTTGAAATTGAAGGTATAAGTTAAAGAGATTAAAACGCTCTTGTTGATTCATATCAAATGCTTGATGAAGGTTATTGAATAACATACGTCATATCGAATCCTACTAATAATAGGTGGTGTTGTAGCACAATAAAAACTTCCATGTATTAGAACAATTGTCGACCACCACATGACCTATTGGTCTATTATTTGCCTATCAAAAAGCTATATCTCATCTCATTCTAGATTGTGTAGATTTAAACTTTAGTAATTTTTATATGATATATCTTTCTTAGAAGTCAATGTATAAAAATTCAAACCTACAATAATCCATAAGAACAATACTTGTGAGACAATTGAAAGAACGCTTGAGAATTGATCTATAACCCCAAATCTTTCGAAATATATGTTGAGTTTAATTGCTTACAGATGGCCCCAATTATACGTGTGTAATAATATATTACAGTTGAATATATGGATGTGATATCACAATAACAAAACTTGGATAATTGCTTCTAATCCACCCAATGAAATATAGATAAGTACAAAGCACTTTCAAAAAAAAAAACCTCTTTTTATTTAATTTTCTTTCTGATCTTTACTAAAGACTTAAATAATTTACTTATCTCTTTTATTCTTAATCTTTGATATGAATTTTTATATTTTTTTTTATGAGATTCTATCTCAAAATCAAAATCAATTGACAATATAAAAGTAGTCCATCTATCCTTTGTTTTCATAATGTAGGATTGTCAACATCTCAATATCCTTTGAGTAGTTGTAATTTTTCGAGTGATGTCTTTCGTTGAATAATCGTGACTTTTCGAGTGTAGGTGTGTCCATTTGAAAGACGGTAAATGTGATTTTTAGAATGCAATTAATCCTTGATGGAGCAATAGTACTGCTCTTCGAAATAGAATGCAATAGATAGATACATCTATTTGGGGTAGAATTGGTTACACATATTCAATTGGTAGGGTGTGAATTGATTCTTTCAATATATATGTGAGAGATGTCCGTGTAAAAGAAAAACAAAATAAATAATACTTATATTTTTCTACTTAAAAAATAATTTCATGAGATGGAAGGTTTAGAGAAAATGAAAGAAAAAAAAAAAGTTAAATTGAATGAAATTAGTATCTAAAACAACCAAACATGCATAATTTTTTTACTTTACAGTAGATGTACAATAAAAATTGGTTGCGAATAGAAAAAAAAAAAGAATTAAAACTATCTTCACTTCTAATGAAAGAAAATTACTGTATGACAGATTTTATTAATGGTATTTGGATAAATGATATAAATAATAAAGTTAGAAAAACTATTTACAAAAATATTATTATTTTCAAACTAATTAAAAAAATAATGCTAGTTTTTCATCTCTTTTTCGTGGTTGGTGTGTTTTTATCTCTCCTTCTTTAATTCCCTTCTTTTTCTCTTCCTCTCTCCTTAGGCCAGTCTTGAAGACTGCCCACTTCTCTTTTTTTCTTTTCATTTTTATATAATGTTTTATTTCTTTCTTTTATTTGAATTTTATTTTTCTTTTCTAAAATTTAAATTCTTATTTTTTTAAATTTAATATTAATTTATTTTTCTCTCACGATAAATTATGTTTATGTTAATTTTTCAAGTTATGAAAATTTATCACTATAATTCATTTGTTTTGTATTAATTAAAGGTCGTAAATTTTTAGTAATCAATTAAGATTGGAAAATAATTAAATATAAAGTATAATGTCTAATACAATAATTAAACAATTTTTATTCAATGAAAAAAACAATCAAAGTGTTCCACAATCGGGACGTCGCCAATTTTTAGCCGGTTATCGTCGTCGACTCTGTACCCTTTGTTGGCATCATCATTATCATAATTATCACTATTTGGAACAATTCCTAATAGTAGTTTTACAACTCCTACATATCAATGACCCAAGCATGTTCTAGATATATGCAACGATAACAAGGGGGACAGGAAGAACATATGCTATATGTATGATGTACCTATTGTACATGTACCAATTCAAAGAAGACGTGTTCGAGTGCAAGAGCCCGATGAATTGGAAGAAGTGGCTCTTGTGACACCAACACAAAGCGTATAAACACAAATACATACAAAGAATTAAATATATATACATTACTTTCACATTCAACTTTCTTCTTTTGTTATTTATATTCTACCAATAGTTTAAAAAAAAAAACCAAACTTTGAGAACTAAAAAAAAGTAGCTTTCAAATAATGTTTTTTTTTTTAATTTGGTTTTGAATTCAATCATTGTATCTAAGAAATATGCAAATCATTATAAGACACATAAACAAAATAGACTTAATTTTAAAAACAAAAACAAAAAACAAAATAGTTACCAAACGGATATTAGATATTAATAAATTATCACCATGAACATATGACGAGAGGATCTTAATTAAAGATGTCTCACAAAAGTAACAAATGGTATTAAAACATCCAAATAGACAATACCATAAGAAAGACACAAAATATATCATAAAGAATATTGACAGCTAGAATATATGCAAATTTATCTTACATCTAATCTAATCCATCAATCTAAAACCCTAATCAATGCTCTACAACGAGAAAAGAGAAATTGGTCATTCTATAGACAACCACTTTAGGTAATACTTAGCTATACAACTAATCAATGTGTTAGTTTTTTTTAGAACCGACTCATCATCTTCATAATGAATATTTGTACTACGAAGTGCCTGTAGCAGTACCCGAGCAACCAAATGAGCAACAACAACAAGATAATCAGAAAGGACTAGAGCAACGAAGGATACAAAATCGACGACAACAACCAACTAAAAATCGACGACGTTCCGATTGTGGAACACTTTAATTGTTTTTTCATTGAATGAAAATTGTTTAATTATTATATTAGACATTATACTTTATATTTAATTATTTTCCAATCTTAATTGATTACTAAAAATTTACGACTTTCAATTAATATAAAACAAATGAATTATAGTAGTAAATCTTCATAAATTGAAAAATTAACATAAACATAATTTGAAAAATTAAAAAACTTTCATCGAGGTATAAGTATTTTTTTTTTTTTTTTGTTAAAAATAGATTTATCGTGAAAGAAAAGGATAAATTAATACTACATTTAAAAAAATAAAAATTTAAATTTTAAAAAAGAAAAATGAAATTCAAATAAAAGAAAGAAATAAAACATTATATATATAAAAAAAAAAAAAAAAGAAAGAAGTGGGCGAGTTTAGGAGAGAGGGAGAGAAAAAAAAGAAAAGAAGTGAAAGAAGGAGAGATAAAAACACAACAACAAAAAAAGAGAGATGAAAAAAAGCATTATTTTTTTAATTAATTTGAAGATAACAATATTTTTGTAAATACTTTTTCTAACTGCATTATTTATATCATTTATCTGGTTTCATAAATGTATAATAAATTATATATAATAAAAAATATTATATCATATAAAAAATTAAATAAAACTAAACAATTTCACGTGAGTTACACTCGTTTCATAATTGGTTAATGAAAACAAATAAAACTAAACAATTTTATGTGCGTTGCACTCAGTTTTATAATTGGTTAATGGTACCATATATTGTAAAACGGTCTTCCATTTTATGATTAAGCTTCTTACACAAACAAATTATTCTTCTTTTTTTTTTCGTTAGATTAAACTATTCCACTTTCTTTCTCGAACTGTTGATGCTTCAACTTTCTTTTTATTCCAAAACTTTAATTCTCAAACATTTTCAATCTAGTTATAATTATACCTTTTCTCACTACCTTTTTTGTTTGCCTTTTCTATAACCTAAAAGAAATTAAAATCCTTTGCAATCTATTAAAAAAAAGCTCAAGTTTAAAGCTCCACTATCGTTTTCTTTAATAAATATATTCTCGTCTTAGGTCTTATATGAATGGTACGTATATTAACATATGAAAAATATTATTGGAATTGAAATTAATTAATTAATTAACTAATAATAAAAGGAGAATTAAATTAGAATAATATATAGTTTAATTATTAGGATGGTCATTGCAGTGCCAAGCATGATCATTGTACAACATTGGTTGTAAGTGAGATATGTGGATCCTATATAGCTATAATTATTATTAGTGAGATTTGTTTTATATAATATAGTTCTAATTGGCCCATACCTCTTACATTTTAAAATTTTGAAATAGTGAATTCTATGCTATTGGGTGGAACAAATGTGAAGGTTAATTATGTAAGGAAAAGACATGACCATGTATATATAATTGAAAGTGAATAAATAAATCTGTCCATTATAATATATGGTTTTTATGTGATTTAAACCATATGTTTAGTGTGTTTCTTAACTTATATTTTTTTATTTTATAAGGATTTAAATTTATGGATATATATATATATCTTATTTTATGTCAGTTGAACTATACTTATATTTATTTTTTATATATATTGGTTTAGTAGTGAACTTTAAGAAATTTTATTTTTTAGGATTTCTTTATTTAGAGAGGATGAATCTAAATATTGCTTTTAAAATTGAGTTGACGAACCATCTAATTAAAGGTGTGTTTTGGAGGGTTTTGAAATAGTATAATTTACTTATACATATAATGTTCAAATCTCAATCTTCCAAATGAGTTTAATACGTCCAAAATCAATTAATATGTAATCTTATACTTCTAAACATTAATTTTATACCATCAAAACTAATTTTGAACAATTACATACATATTTTACCAAAGATATATAGATTATTAAATGATTTTTTTTTGGAGAAATATCATAAATTTAATTAAAATGACCAAAATAAACAAAATTCTAACAAATTTAAACTAAAACGTAAAAAGTTCAAATCTAAAACTAAATAAAACATTTACTATATATATGTATCAACCATCATATTTAGTGGATACTTTGGAAATTAACATACGTTCTTTTAACCTACAGCTCAAAAGTAATTTAATATTAACTTTTACCCATTAAATGCATCTTTTTCCTACAATAATTCCTCATTTTTTTAATCATAAAATTGAAAAATACTTAGATGCATTCGGGTATCACTCATTTTTGTCCATTCCATCAAATCTTGTCATGTGACAAATGACAAGATTTGTCTTTGAAATGGTGATATTCGAGATGCACCAAATATTAACGATCAAAACTATTTTGATATAGGATTTAAAACATGTTTCATAGTTATTTTGAAATGACAAAAGTAATTTTAACTATGGTAGACTCATCACCCCTAAACATATCTTTTATAAACATAATTTATTCATGTCCATAGTTAATTGTGTGTTTTTTAAAAGTTGTTTATACGATTTGATTACAATACTTAAAGAAGCAATTTTCTAGTAATTAAACTATAGCTTATATCATTAATTACTTTTCAAGTTACCCAATTCATACTTTTCCATTCTAATTTGTAACCAAAATCGAAATCCTCAAAGATGACAAGTATACTAAAAATAGAATTAAAAATAATAATAACATATTTAAACCTAACTTAACAATCAAGAGTAATGATGTAACCTTTAATAAATTTGTTAAAAAGCTACCGAATAAAAAAAAAAAGTTTGGATTTCTAATTAAGGTAGCCGAAGTGGAGAGAGAGAGAGGAATAATAAAGTATTTATAATTTGAGATTGGAAAATTAGTAATTCTAGAACGTTGAATAAAGTAAAATTTGATTTATTTTTACATATAATAAAATGTTATAGGAGAATAAAACAAAAAAAAAAACACTAATAAATTTTTGTCTGTATATTAGTTGGTGGATCATCGGTACATAATGACATTTTACTATATACATGTATAGATTCTTTGAACAATTTTATCATTTAAAACAATTTAAGGTAAACTTTTACGTTTATTTTTATTTAATTTACAAATTTTATTCCGTGTTTAAACTTTTGATTTTGTGTTAAATAAAGATAAATTTGTTTCATTTTCTACTCCGACCTTTAATGTGCGTCCAATAAATTATTGGAGTCTCAATTATATATATAAAGTTTATAGATATTGGTATTAGACATAAAATTTAAAATATAAGGATAATATAATTAGATACAAAATTTGAAATATAAAGATACTGGTATAAGTTTGTGAGTCTAATACTTCAAATGTTAAACTTATAATTTGTTTGAAAAAAAATTTGTACGAATACAAATACTTTTATGTCTGGTTATCATAATTTAGATCGTCTTTTATTTTAATTTAATTTAACTAGTGAAAAAAAAAGGAGTGTAATGCAATTGATATTAAGATTATTAAGTAATGATGAATAATTTTGACAAATGAAAGAGATTCCAAAAAGCGTAACTCTCCATTAACGCATTGATGTTGGGTTAGTGAAGAGCATTCAATTGACATTTGGTGCCCATAAAGTCCTTTGACCCGCCATAAAGTTTCTTCCCCTTAATTATATATAATATATTTATTTATTATTCTTTCATCTAACCGTCACAAATCTGTCTCCCCTATATCCAACGGCTCACATTTCTCCTCCTCCTCCTCTCGTATTTGTATTACACCTCCACTTTTCCCCTTTTTGCTTCTCCCAATGCCCTCAACGAATCAATATCGTAGTCGGCAGCGTATTCCCACAACAATTCAAATTATTTAAACAACTTTCAAATATTAATATTATTTTAATTCATATACTACTTACCTCCTCAACTTTTCATTTAGTTCTCAAAGTTTTTATCTAGTTCATGTATTTTCTTTTTCAATTATCTAATCGATTCAGTATATATAATTTAAAGCTTGTAGTATTCAGTTTTTATTTTAAAAATTAATTTTACAATTTACTAAGATAAGCTAATTAAATATTTTTTACAAAATGTATAGTTTAAATTAATATCGAATTTTAAAGATTATTTTACGTTAGAAATTAAATTATTACAAATTTGATAATACAAAAACTAGAACTAGAATGTTACACGTTAAAATTTATGAACTAAATTGTCACACAATTTAAAGTAAGAGACTAAATCATGATAAAACTAAAGCAAAAGGCGACAATTTTTTTTTTCTCTTTAAATTTAGGATTTATTAAAAGGGTTCTAAAAATTTGAATAAGTTCCCATTTAAAATTTGTTATACTTTTCTTTACCAATTCAGATTGTGAAACCAAACTTGTTAATTCAGAATGCACAATTCAGAATAAATCAGAGAATAATAAAAGAACAAGAACGCAGCGATATATAGTGGTTCGACCAATTTGGTCTACATCCACTTTGAGAACCAGTTTGGAGGATTTTATTTCGAGCAAATGTGAGGAACAATTACAGAAATTTACAATTCAACAATCTGTAATTAAGAGACAAACTCAAAATATACCATCAACCAAGAATGAGAGACCCGCTGTATTGAACCCCAGAAAGACAACACTGACCGTTTACCACTGCCTGTAAACCGACGCTGCTCGTCGGAATAAAACCAGAAAACCGACGCTGAAGAGACCCGAGAGTTTGCCCACGTCGTCAACCCGACGCTGTCTACCGGAATGAACCCGAAAAACCGACCAACGGCGCTGAAAGAATCGAAAGGACCGACGCCGTAGACCGCCGAAACCACGCGAAGAACTGACGCTGACTCGTCACGGTGAAGGCCGACCTGTTGTCGGAAAAGTCACGCCGCCGAAGTCCTTCCGCCGTGCCTGTGCAGATCAATCTTCCGCCGTCACTCTCTCTCTCTCTCTTTCTGTATATCAAAAACGGCTGCCCCTTTTTCTTGTCTTCTTCTTTTTGTTCTTTTCTTGTTAACCTAAAAGAAAAGAAAAAAATTGATATAATTTCAATTATGCCATTAGGCATAATTACCCATCTGCCCTCAATGTTTAATAGAAAGAAAAAAAAAAACCCCATTATTTAACCTCTTAAATAATTTGTCAATTTTCACAAATCTCCCTCTTGACAAACTATTTAAGGCACCAAACTGATTCTTCAAACTCCCTATCATCCAGATTTAACATTCAGCTCATCTAATAGGTATTTAAACCTATGAGCTGAAAGAGCTTTAGTTAGCATGTCTGACAAATTCTCAACTGTATGAACTTTGACCAGTTCCACGTCTTTCTGAGCAATGACGTTTCTTATGTAATGAAATTTGACATCGATATGCTTAGATCGTTCATGATGAGAAGGATTCTTCGCAAGATGAATAGCACTCTGGCTATCACAATGAATGATAGGAATAAACTCCTGCGATAACAACTCACCAACAATTCTTTTCAACCATACTGCTTCCTTAACTGCTTCACCAAGAGAAATATATTCTGACTCCGTAGTCGACAAAGCAACAACTGGCTGTAGGTTAACTTTCCAACTGACAACATTACCATATAAACGAAAAATGTGACCTGATAAGGACCTTCTTTTATCAAGGTCTGCAGCATAGTCAGCGTCTGTGAAACCTTCTAACAGTGTTGATTTATCACAATCCCTGCTATAACACAATGATACACTGGCACTACCTTTCAAATATCGTAATACCCATTTAACAGCTTTCCAATGTTCCTTCCCAGGATTTGACATAAATCTACTGATCATACTCATAGCATAACCCAAGTCAGGTCTAGTACAAATCATCAGATACATAATACTCCCAACAGCATTACAATATGGAATATTAGACATCTCTATCCTTTCTTGTTTAGTAACAGGACATTGTGACGAAGAAAGTCTAAAGTGAGATGCTAAAGGTGTTGAAACTGCCTTGCTACCAGACATATTATACTTTTCAAGCAGTTTGATCACATAACTCTCCTGCGAGATGGTTAACAAACCTTTCTCTTTATCTCTCTTTACATCCATGCCTAGAATTCTCTTTAGTTCACCTAAATCTTTCATTTCAAACTCATTACTCAACTGTTTCTTGAGTTCACATATTTCAGCATAATCCTTAGACACTAGTATCATATCATCTACATACAACAGTAGATAGATGTACGTACCTTTTTGAGATTGTTTCCAGTAAACACAAGCATCATATGAGTTTCTGTGGAATCCCTGCTTTAGAATGAAAGTATCAAACCTGATGTACCACTGTCTTGGGGATTGTTTTAATCCATAGAGGGACTTGTGAAGTCGACAAACCATGTCTTCCTTACCCTTCACCTCATAGCCCTTAGGTTGAGCCATGTAGATCACTTCCTCCAATTCTCCATGAAGAAATGCTGTGGTGACGTCCATCTGTTCAATAAACATGTCAAAGTGAACAGCAATAGATAAAATTAATCTGATAGACGAATGCCTCACCACTGGAGAGAAAATCTCATGAAAATCAACTCCCTCCTTCTGAGTGTAGCCCTTGGCTACCAACCTAGCCTTATATCTAGGCTTACTGTTACCTCCTGTACCTGGCTTAATTTTGTAAATCCATTTTGATTGAATAAGTTTCTGATTAGGAGGCTTTGGAACCAATGACCATGTCTGATTCTTATGCAAAGAGAACAATTCTTCTTCCATGGCATCCTTCCATTGTTTCTTTGAATCAGATACAATTGCCTCTTCAAAGGTAAGAGGCTCTGCTTCAATACTGTCAGCTGCACAAGTGAGAGCATAAGCAACTAAGTCAGCATAACCATACCTTATAGGTGCATGTCTTTCCCTCTGAACTCTGTCACGGGTAAGCTGATAATTCTGTAGGTCATTGTTACTTGAGCTTTCTTCAATAAAAGCTCCCTCATCAATCAAAATCCTCTCCTGTTGAGATTGGATACCATCAAATTCAGACTGTTGTGTATCCTCTATTTCTGAAACCAGTGGCGGCTGATTATCTAAGTCAATTGATGGTCGTACTTCTGAAGCAATTCTAACTTCTGTCACAACATGATCACCCGTCTGTTGTTTCTGCTGCTCTTTAACACAGTAAGGCATTTCAGTCTCATTAAAGGTTACATCTCTACTGATAATGCATTTATTCATCCCTTTTTCAATGCACCAAAGTTTATAACCTTTGACACCCTGAGGATACCCAATAAACATGCATTTCAGTGCCCTCTTGTTCAATTTTCCATCTTTAACATGAGCATAAGCTGTGCATCCAAACACTCTAAGATGTTCTAAACTTGGAGCCTTACCTGTCCAGACCTCCTGAGGAGTCTTTAAGTTTAAAGCGGTAGAAGGACTCCTATTAATGAGATAACACGCTGTTTGGGCAGCTTCTCCCCAAAATTTCAATGGTAAAGAAGCATTAGTCAAGAGACACCTTGTACGTTCCATGATAGTTCTGTTAAACCTTTCAGCCAAACCATTTTGTTGTGGAGTGTATGTAACAGTAAAGTGCCTCGTGATTCCCTCAGATTTGCAAAACTTGTTGAATTTGTTATTTACAAACTCTAAGCCATTATCTGTCCTCAGATACTTAACCTTCCTACCTGTTTGGTTCTCAACCTGCTTCTTCCATTCAAGGAATTTTCCAAAGGCTTCATCCTTTTGTTTCAATGGATAAATCCATACTTTTCTTGAGAAATCATCAATGATAGAGATAAAGTATCTCGAACCTCCCATAGAGACCTCTTTCGTAGGACCCCACAAATCTGAGTGAACATAATCCAAAATACCTTTGGTTGTGTGCTTCCCTTTCCCAAACTTTACTCTGGTAGACTTTCCCATTATACAGTGTTCACAAAATGGGAGTTCAACATTCTTAACTCCTCCTAGCAAACCTTGTTGGGATAGAGCTTGTAAGCCTCTTTCACTCACATGAGCTAGCCTTTTATGCCATAACATAGACATATCTGTAATTTTACCTGACGCGATAGCAGCACTGCCTGAAACTGTAGTACCTTCCAACACATATAGACCATGTCTTAAAGTTCCCCTCAGTTTAACTAGAGAACCTTTGGTAACTTTCATAACTCCATTTTCAGATTTTATGGTACAACCTGATCTATCTAATTCCCCAAGGGATATTAGATTACGTTTAAGTTTTGGAACATACCGCACATTGGTAAGAATTCTTACCATCCCATCATGTGTTGCAATTTGCACTGAACCAGTTCCTTTTACATCGCATGTACCATTGTCACCCAATAAGACCTTTCCCCCATCAACTTTCTGAAAGTTAGTCAGAAAATCCCGATGAGGAGTCATATGAAAGGTACACCCTGAATCCATGATCCAAGCATCCTGTATATCTCTGTGAGACACCATCAAAACCTCTGCAGACTCATACCCAGTCTCTGCTGAATCATACCCATCAGTGATCTCTGCTGAATTATACCCATCAGTAACATTCGCTTCACTGGTTGATGCTTCTCTGCTCTTATTCAAAGGGCAATTTTTCTTAAAGTGTCCTTCTTTATGACAAAGGAAACACTTTCTAGATTTTCCCTTGGATTTTGATCTGAAACTCCTCTCTTTACCTTTCCAGCTCTTTTTCTCACTCCTCCCTCTGGCCATTAGTAACTCGCCATCTTTGCGTTCTTTCTTGATCTCGAGATTTCTAGTTTTCAAGGCATCCAACACTATACTCATGGTCAATGAATCCCGACCATATTTAATAGCAGCCTTAACCTCTCGATATGTTTCTGGTAGTGAATTTAAAAGAATCACTGCTTGATTCTCATCCGACATCTTTTCACCAATGTTATTGAGATCAACTACAATCTTCTGAAATTCATCCAGATTCTCTTCTAAACTTTTACTTTGGTCCATTTTATATCCAAAGAACTTCTCCTTTATATATATTTTATTTGGCAATGACTTGGTCAAATAAAGGCTCTCCAGCTTTTTCCACAACTCCCCTGTAGTAGTAGCCTCATCCACTAGCCTAAGAACTTCATCTGACAGATACAGAAGAATAGTCGAATAGGCCATTTCATCCATATCTCTTTTTTCACTTTCTGTAATATTATCTGGAAGTCTCTCTTCATCTAAGATCTTTGCTACTTTATGTTGAACCAAAATAGCTCTAATCTTTTTTCTCCAAAGAGCAAAATCTCCATGTCCATTAAACTTAGACACTTCAAATCGTGTAGAAGCCATCTTTACAGAAAAGAAATTTAACCAAGATATGCCAACTTCGAACTACTACTCAAAACCCAAATTTCCTTTTGGATCGAACGGAGCTCTGATACCACTTGTTATACTTTTCTTTACCAATTCAGATTGTGAAACCAAACTTGTTAATTCAGAATGCACAATTCAGAATAAATCAGAGAATAATAAAAGAACAAGAACGCAGCGATATATAGTGGTTCGACCAATTTGGTCTACATCCACTTTGAGAACCAGTTTGGAGGATTTTATTTCGAGCAAATGTGAGGAACAATTACAGAAATTTACAATTCAACAATCTGTAATTAAGAGACAAACTCAAAATATACCATCAACCAAGAATGAGAGACCCGCTGTATTGAACCCCAGAAAGACAACACTGACCGTTTACCACTGCCTGTAAACCGACGCTGCTCGTCGGAATAAAACCAGAAAACCGACGCTGAAGAGACCCGAGAGTTTGCCCACGTCGTCAACCCGACGCTGTCTACCGGAATGAACCCGAAAAACCGACCAACGGCGCTGAAAGAATCGAAAGGACCGACGCCGTAGACCGCCGAAACCACGCGAAGAACTGACGCTGACTCGTCACGGTGAAGGCCGACCTGTTGTCGGAAAAGTCACGCCGCCGAAGTCCTTCCGCCGCGCCTGTGCAGATCAATCTTCCGCCGTCACTCTCTCTCTCTCTCTTTCTGTATATCAAAAACGGCTGCCCCTTTTTCTTGTCTTCTTCTTTTTGTTCTTTTCTTGTTAACCTAAAAGAAAAGAAAAAAATTGATATAATTTCAATTATGCCATTAGGCATAATTACCCATCTGCCCTCAATGTTTAATAGAAAGAAAAAAAAAAACCCCATTATTTAACCTCTTAAATAATTTGTCAATTTTCACAAAATTGTTTTAAAAATTTATTTGACGTTATTATTTTAAATTTTGGATTTGATATTTTGGACCGTCTTTGCACCCACTATTATTATTATTGTTGTTGTTATTAATATTAATAATAATTGAAATGGTATGAACTCTACAACTATCAACTAACTGGCTAAAATTATTTGTTTTTTGTTCTTATAAATATGGCTCATCCCTTTGCTCTTTTCTTTCATAGCTCCTTTTGGGGTTTCATCTCGGGCGCCGATCCAATGCTTCCCCAGCCGGCACCGGAGAATCTGTAAAGCTCAGGAGGGATAGCGCCACCAAATATAAGAAAGATTACCCGAATATATTCATTTTCGTCGCCCTGCTTTCCGGCGCTATCTATCCTGAGTTTCATGGCTTCTTCTTGCTCTTTTTCTAAATATATATCTCCTTTTTTAACTTCGTCGTTTCTCCTATCCCAGGTATTTAATTTGTCTTCTTCTTTTTTCCTCTTTTTTCTATTACTTCTTCTATGGCTGTAAAATAATATATGGAATTATATATAATATATATTTCTTTAAAACCATCGAAATTATATTTTGAACTGACTACTTTATGGGGGAAGATGTGTTGGGTAAATTTGAGAGCTTGTTTTTCTTTATTTATTTTATTTCTGTTTTCTTTTCCAGCATTGACTGGAAATATATTTTCAGGCCATTTTTGTTCAGGTTTAGATGACTGTAAGTTGCTAATTTTTAGACATTAAGATGGGAAAAAACTGGGGAGAAAAATACAATTTTTTTTTTCTCTAAAAACGGGTGAAGAAAAATGGAAGTTTCTTTTGTTTTCTTTTAATGTAGGCCATTAGAGAGGACACGTGTAGGGTTGGATGGGAACGAAGGATTGATGTTCAAACATTAGGGCATAGGGGGAAGTAGTGTGTCAAGGGGACATATTAACATAAATTTTGCAGTAAAAATAGAATAAATTAAATTAAGAACCCTATAATCTTCTAATTAAGTTTGTAGTAATTTAATGTAATGCTGATATAATATATATATATATATATATGTTTATTAAATTTGATCTATTTGTCAAATATAGGTTTTTTGCCCTCTTTTTTAGGGTTTTGAATAGTGTAAAATATAGACACTCATTATTTTGTTGGAAGCAATTAAAAGAAATAATATATAAAGTTGGATTTAATTAGTAAGGAATAAAAGGGAAATTAGGAAGTTTGGACATTTAATCATATATATAGAGTGAGAATTTGCCAATTATTAGAACATAATAAAAAATTGAAAAGAAATATAACACAAGATGGGATTGACTTGTACAAAATGAATAAAAAATGTAGCACTAAGAAAGAGAGACCAAATATGAAGAAGAAGAAGAAGAAGAAGGTGCCTGATCAATAAATAGAGTTGTCCCAAAGGGGTAAGATTGCCTTATATATAATAATAATAATAATAAATAAATAAATAATATAAGCATTGGTTTATCTTTCTTTTTTTATTATTATTATTATTTTATTTTTTATTTTTTTTATTTTTTTGGGATTTTGGATTAGAGTAGGAAAAGGAGGTTATTCTTTTATTAGGTGGGATGAGATTAGCATTTATTCCTAAAAAATTTAATAGTTAATATTGATAAGGAAATTTGGTGCTAACATCGTAGAGGAGAAACTTGCACTGTATGGTACTACTTAGTTACACTAGCACTCCAACGACTTTAAGTCATTAATAGTTTAGAGAGTTAGAGAAATAAAGAATGTTGGATGTATTTCAATGTATATCTCCAAATCACGAGCTCCTCTCTTAACTTTATTACATAGAAATAAGTATTTCTTTTTGTAAGAATCATTCACTAATTAAATTATTGGATAATCAATCAATTTGTTACTAACCGTTAAGAATTGTTTGATTTGCTTCCCAAACATATGCAAAAGTAAAACACTTTGGCATAATTTTTATTTTCACAGAGTGACCTTAGCTCCTATCAAGCTTCATATGGATGACTTAATTGGCCAGCCTCCATACTTATAGATTATGTTTTCTGATCTCATGACTGACCTATAGTGAATCAATCTTTTTGGAGTCTACAAAAATTTCCTTTTTTTTCAGGTTATCACTAAGCATTTGATTTTTATGGCTCTTGTGGATCATATCATACGAATTTATTAAATTAGACACTAAACTTGGTTAATTATTATATCCTTTATTCAATTTTTACTAATTTTAATTATAGTAATAAGTCAATGTAAAAGTCTGTGTAAATTGACTGGCCATCTCAATTGTATCAAATAAGAAAAGTTCAATCAATGGACAAATGTGTCAAAACTAAGAAACTTTAACAAAAGTGAGGTTTAATATTGTTTTTCTTTGAAATCTTAGGCATAATTGTGTATTATAATGTTTATAATTAAATTGAAAATTTATATTTATTCAAATTAATTTAATTAGACGTGTACAATTAATAATTCTAAATTTCTTTTTTCAACCAAAAAAATATTTGTGGAAATTATGTATAATATATATTACTCTCTTGCATGTACATTTGGATTCACTGTGAGTAAAATGAAAAAGAAGAATATCACTAAGTATGAATTTTTTTTTTTTTGTTTTATTTATTATTCTAACTCATTTATTCTTATATCACACCTTTTGAAATAGTTATTAATAGAATATTAATATTAGAAATAAACGAACTTCTTGAATAAGTGATATTTTTGTATACACTTCAGATGTTTTGCATTTATATGATCTATACAATGTATATACACAATTTATCAGAAAAATTTCAAAGATTGTTCTTAATGAGTGAAGTAAAACCCTCAGTATAATTTGATTTTCAAAAGAATAATATTATTAATAATAAATTTATAATCCAAAGAAAAAAAATTAGATCAATAATTTTCCTCAAAAAAAATATACCAATAACATAATTAATAATAAACTAATTTTCCCAAAATTTAAAAAATTAGAAAATTATAGTATAATAGATGGATCATATTTGATATTACACAATGTGATTCCGTGGCAGACTAAGAACTTTATGTTAGAGCATAAGTTGGCTTAAACTACAACTTCCATCTTTGAACTTCTCGTTTTATATTTATTTGGTACTTGCATTTTGAATCTAATCGATTCTTAAAATGAATTTTGATATATGCAATTTATTTGTGTGTTTAATAAGTCTTCATTATCTTCCGTATTTAAAATAATAATAATAGTAATAATAATAATAATAATAATAATAATGCATTTATCTTATATAAAATTGAAAATTTGAAATTTTAATTAAATATAAAGATAAATTTTATGTTTAAAATAGCCAACTTAAGTTGGAAGGACCTATTAGTATTAGATATGATATATTGAGGGGAATTATAATCTTTTGGCAAAAAAAATCTGTTGTTCAAGGTTTTTGTGGGTAGATTGTTTCGCTTGCCATAAGAGAAATTATAGGTTGCAGCTTGTTTTCAAATAGTTGCGAACTGTTCATAAATGGATTGCACGTTTAAGTATTGATGGTCAAATCACTACTTAAATTCTATATTGGTGAACTAATTGACAAGAATCCTTTATTAAATTATATAACTGTTTTGTTCTTTAACATGTTTGGTCTCCAAGTTTGATATAGTCATATTTGTAATTTTTGTTATAATATTAATATTTTGATTGGGATTATAGTAAATTGATCAACTTATTTATAAATATAGTAAAATATATATTAAAAAAAAAAAGACATTGTCAAACCATTAGATTTTAAATAATTTCTCTAAATGGAGGCTTGATTTCCAAAATTAAATTCTAATAACATTATTTAACGTGTCATTTCCAAAAGGAGCATTATAATAATGTCGACAAATTAATATCAAGCAAACCCATCAAAATTAATTATAACAGTTATTTAATTTGTTTTTCTTACAGTAAATAAAGTTAATTTAGATGTGTTCAGGTTTTTCTATTTACATTTATATAATTAAAAAAATTATCAAAAATATAACCTTTCATAAAATATTTATAGTTTGATAAATGCTGTATTTTAGTGATTTTATTCTAGATGGTCGAACGTTTTTTATTTAAAAAACCCCTTATAATTATATAACTAATATGGATTGCATTCCATTTTAAACATTAATTTGAATTTATTTATTTTTATAATCTTAATTACACAATTAACTACCATTACTTTAAAAAATGAAGATTTCTGATAAACTATTTCATGGAGTACTTTAAATCCGACTTATATAATTTAATATAATATACATTTGTGACTCACAATAAATAATATCATCCAAAGAAAATTTTCAGTAGAAATAAATCACTTAATAAATTTAATTTAATATGTTGAATATTTATAGCGAAATATAGTGAAAATTTAATGCATTTTGAAATATAAAAATTGAATTTAAACTATCAAATTAGGATGTTGTTTTATGTACAAATATAACATGTATGTAAGTTATCTTTGTTGTTTATTCAATTTCAATGAGTTAGGTTTGATTTTAGTCAAATAATAATAAAATTGAGTTAAATTTGACAAATGTCTCAACTTTTGTATTTATTTGATTTAATTTTATATTTTAGATAGTAACTAAGTTGATAGCCTATAATTAAATAGTAACTTGTTCCTTCATTTGTAGAATCGGGTTCCAAAATCGAAAAGTTATCTCCATTCATTATATTCATTTTATCTCTCTCTTTCTTTTGTTCTTGTGTTGAGTTGAGAGCAAATATCCAAGAGTTCTATTAGATTCGAGTAGTTCAAGGTTGTAAGTTTACTTAAGTTAGTCATTGTATCCCACCGTGATTATTGCAGTGTGGTTGTAATCTCGTGCAAAGCGAATAATTGTCTTTAGAACAGTGCTTATCAAAAGCGTACATCAACTACAATTTGAGGCATTGTAAAGGTTTTGAAGTTCTTTCAAGTATTTGTTTGTTTTCATATATCTAAAGTCTTATTACATCGTCTCACTTAAGTGTATGTTTGTATTCAATTGAGTTGTTTAGTTCATTATATTCAACCTTTTTCCCAAAAAAATATAAATATATTTTAAAAGGTTAAATTAATTAGATACACAGACAATTATAATATACATTTTTTAGAGAAAAAAAAAAACTTGTACTAACCATCCTTAGGTTAGAGTTTCATTTTCATTGTAAAAAAAAATAACTGAAAAGGAAATGAAGATCAACGAGAATAAGATAAAATTGACATATATTTGCATGAAATACATTCTTTCAATATTGGATGATAGAAATTAATTATTCTCATATAAAATATGATAAAAACTCTATGTTATATGGTCAATATAAAAGACTATTTCAGTTGACATGAGATACAAATTCGTTCCCAGTTAAAATGCTGCCACAAGAAGTAAAATAGTTCTTTAGTAAATTTTAATTTTAAAAAACTAATTATGATATTCGATAAATCAGTACTAAATTTGTAAATCATTTTAGTTATTTTATATATCATATTATATTTTATCATTTATTATCGCATATATTTATTTGAAAGTATATGTCTTTTGAATTGCAACTAAGTTTTTTCATCTAAATAATTTGATAATTTTTTAAACATAATTGTAACATGAAATTTGAAGCAAATTAATTAATATGGATCGATAAATTAAGGATGAACACGAAAATGTACTAAATTTTTAGGGGGCGTTTGGGCGGCGAATTAACACTGTGGGATTAGGGTTACTTAACCCTAACCCGCGTTTGGTAATCGGGTTATGGAAACCCTAGTTTTAAGGTTTCCATAAACCCGATTTTATCTCTTCCCCTTCCAAATTAAATCTACCGAAAACCCTTCTTCAACCCGTGTTTACGCTCTCCTCAATCGTCTTCAACTTCTCTTCGATTCTCTGCTCTCACTTTGATTCTCTTCTTCTTTCAATTCCGATTTCGTTTCTTATTCTCCCTATTCTCTTCCATTTTCAATTTGCGTCGATTCTTTGAACAGAAGTTCGGCCGGTATGATTAAATAAATCTGATTTTTCTTTTCGTTCTCCTCTGTCTTCCTTTCCTTTCTTCCTTCCTTCAGTTCTTCAGGTTTGCTTCTAATTTCTCTTGAATTTGTTTGTTAAACGTTCTTCGTCACCCTCTATTTCTGCCAATTTTGGTTGACGGGTGTTATTTTGCAGTAGAAATACGAGGAGAATTTTGTGTTTTAGGGTTTTTTTTTAATTAAAAAGTTACTTTACGTTTACTAGGATGGAGTTCAATTGTTGTTACTGCTTTATTGTTTATTCTATATTTATGGTGAGTTCTCATTCCTCTTCTACTCGATTTATTCTATTTTGTTTCTCTTTTGAATATGTTATTTTCCATGTTTGTTTCTCCCGAATTGTATGAATGCTTAGTTTAATGTATTTAGGTGTATGTTAAGCTCAGGGGTTTTTTACTTTATACTCTCTTAAATGATGGATTTGTATTTTGGTAGAATAATTGATACATTTCAATCCTTTGTTTACATTTAAAGGTATGGTTGTCTTTTTGGGTTGTGTTTTTCGATTTAATTTTTCTTTGAAGGAATGTTTGATGATTGAGAATCATGTGAACGATATTTTGGGAGATGGGTATTGTAAGAAATTAGTGGCAGACTATGTTTTATAACGTGGGTTGAGAATAAAGGGGATTCTTGTTTCATTCTCCAATTTTTAAATAAAAAGTTGGAGCCCTGCAGTGAAATTTGAATGGAATTATGCACAAAAAACGTCAAACATTGAAGTTATTCACATTCAAACACATGCTGGCGCTTATTGATTTCGGAGAATTGCAAACAAATGGAATGTTCTTAATTATGTTTAGGCTTTCCAAGTGTAGAAGATACCGTTTGCTGATTTTGTTGTTTTGCTATACTCCCTTTCTTATTAATTTAATGTTAGTTTTTGTTTCAATGTCTGTGGCCTTGAAAAGGCGTATCGGGTTGTTAACTCTAGAGTTGTTGAAATGGGATGTTTTGTTTTTGTATCTACAAGTTCTTTAAAACGATATTGATTTACTGAAATCCTCTTGCTGAGTTAAAGAAGAGGGAGCACAAACTCAAGCGTCTTGTGCAATCACCCAACTCCTTCATGGTATTCTTTTTCTTCTATTTCCTTTCCATGTCATTTCTTGTGACTGTTCAAATTTTGCACATCAATCTAGTGTCGTATCACCAAGTTCTCTTTGTTCAGTAGTTAATGTTTCTGTTTTTTTGTCTTAATTTCTATAATATTATGAGATCCTTACAATACTGCTTTAATTGTCATATGTTGACAATTTGAAGGACGTCAAGTGCCAAGGATGTTTCAACATGTAAGTTCCATCACTTATCACTAGTTTGATATATTTGCAACTCTTTTGGATTCTACTTGAAGATGATGTGGATTGAAATTTCTGATGATAATTGTTTTTGTCAACAAAATGCAGTACCACTGTCTTCAGCCACTCTCAAATTGTTGTGGTATGCGGTAACTGTCAAACAGTCTTATCCCAGCCAACAGAAGGACGTGCTAGACTCACCGAGTCGTGTTCTTTTAGGAGAAAGGGTGATTGATGATGCGGTGGATGGCTTCCTTCCTTCCTTCAATAGGCCAACTTAGTTTTTTCTTTTTTTAAACTGTGGATAATATCTTGATATATCAAAAGCAAGTGGGAGGTTATCATAGAAATACCCATCTGGTCGCTGTGTGTACTGAACTTTTAACTGCATTTAGTAAAAGCTTAACTTTCTTTTATCCACTCTTTATTGTGCACTATTTTAATTTGCATGAGAATCTATCAATGGTCAACTGTATGCGTATGTTTTCTGTTTTTTCCTTCTACGTTTAAAAATGTTTAGGCGAATAGTAATAATTCGAACATTATGGCGTTCAACTGCTACATAAGAAGTAAAAACAAATGTACGACGCTATCGCTAATTACAAATATACGCAATAAGTAGTTTGTAATTGTAAACAATGACTTTGAATAAAATTGCTACAATTTGTTAACAAATTATTTCGAAATTTGTCAATTGTTTTTAATAATTTAATAACATTACACATAGAAAAGAACAATATGCAATAAGAGGGGTTCGACGTATTTAAAAAATTAATAAGTAAAAAAAATTAATATTTATAACCCTACGCAAATAACGCTTCTCCCAAACATATCTTATCATAGACTCCCCATAAACCTACCCACATAATCCTTCCCTCAAACACATCTTATTCATAATCCTATAATAACCCTTTCCACATAACTCTTCCCTCAAACACCTCTTATCATAAAACTATATTTCTTAACTCTTCCCCCAAGCAAGGGTTATGATAAAACTAGGTTTATTATAACACTAGTTTTATCATAATACTAACTCTTTCATAATTCAATCCTTCCCCTAAATGCACTATTAGGAATTATGCAAAAACTTCAATCTTAAAAATGAGAGGTTTGATATCTTATTTCACAACTGTTGTACTAAGAAAAGATCATCAACTAAAGAGCTACGCTTCCTTTATTACTCACTTAATCACTACATGCATGGATCCCAAATAGACTGAAACAGATACGAGAAAAGTAATTTATAAATAGTTAATATTTGTAAAAAAAAAGTACTATTTAGTAAATTACAAATGTAGCCTCAAAACCTTTACATTGGTATCAAAGACCTTGTGTTTTTGTTTCATTCAAAATGTTTTATACCTAACATAAATAGTTATTTATTCTTATAAATTTATAATGGAAGTAAAAGTAATTTAACGTTGGAGAATATGGGAGAAGTATATTATATTTATGTATAGGTGAGTAATTAAAAGTATAAAGTAAAGAAAAGAAAGTTGGTGGTGGGTAAAAATTGAATTTGAGTAATAGTGGGGTTAAATTTCATTAAATTTTTGGAGGCACATTTAATTAATTTCTGGCACGTATCAGCCGCCTTCTTTTCAGGCCAACGGTCTGGCCCATGGGCCCATTGCACTCTTCAAACTTCGATGGGCCCTATTACCTATTTTGTGGGCCGTTCATCCTTAACTAGGTTTAGTGAAATTGAGACTATGTCCAAAAATGTTTAGTTTTTAATGAAAAGATGTCTCATCGGTCAGTAGTCATTTATTTTGTGTCTGCCCACTCCTACTCCTTGATCATAATTGGAAGGTTTTATGGAAGGTATAGATAGATAAGGCATCTCTAAAAACTCTCTTTTCAAATTTCAAACAACGGGTCACTAAGAAAAAATAACAAAGAGAAAGTTCTTTAATGACAATGGAAAGAAGAGACATAACTTATAAACTATTTGTGATCATTACTCTTTCTTTAAATTGGTTATTTTTTAAAATACTAATTTACGAAACAAAGGAACTCTATATATTTGAACATGTATAGCTAATTGGTAAAAAAATATTATTTGACCTTGATTCTTATTGGGTTTACATTAATGCCATTTAACTTCCAGCTCTTCCTTGCAATTACAAGGGTAACATGTAGACCTTGTTTTTGGTATGAGCTTTAGTTGGTATTTCTATATATTTTTTTAAAAATAATTAACCATTTCAATGTTTATTTCCTACCATTTTTTCATTGATAGAGTTTATAAAAGCGCAAAACATGATTTATTTTAAAAAAATATTATTTATGTTAGGAAAATTTATCGACATCTAATAAAACCTATAAAATTAGTCATTTTTTAAATATTTCAGGTTTGTCTTTCTATCTTTTTTTTTCTTTCTCGCGATAAAATCGTATTCTTCATTATGCGATTTCTTTCTTCGTCTTTCTTCTTTTCTGCGACTTTTTTTCATAATCCTTCTTATTTTTCAATTTTTTTACGTCGTTAAATCTTTCCATCATCTTTCTTCTTTTTTGATTTTGGGATTTCATTCAATGTCTTTTTTTTTTTTATTCTTTTTTACGTCGTTTAATATTTTTTTCGTCTTTCTTCTTTTCTTTTTTTTTTTTTGCATCGTTTGAATTTTAATAACCAAATCTAAACGACCGTGTAAAAAAATAGCAAATCTTATAAAAAATCTTGAAAAAAATCATTAAACAATCGTGTAAAAAAATAAATCATCAACAAATCTAAATAATCGTGTACCAAAAGAATTTTAAAAATCATTTACCAAAATCTAAAAAATCGTTTAGCCAAATTTAAACGATCGTGTAATAAATCTAAACGATCTTATACAAAAATAAATGATTTTATAGCAAAAGAATTTTAAAAAATCCTTTAGTCAAATCTAAAAGTCCGATCAAATCTAAATGATCGTGTAACCAAATTTAAACCTAACCAAATTAAACGATCGTGTAACAAAATTAAACGGTATAATTGAAAAAATAAATTGGAGCCATATCTAAATGATCGTGTACCAAACAATAGTCAAATCCAAATCTAAACGATCGTGTAACCAATTTTAAACGTAACCAAATTAAACGATCGTGTAACAAAATTAAACGACGGAATTGAAAAATAAATTGTAGCATATCTAATCGTGTACTAAACAATAGCCAAATCTAAATGATCGCAAATATATTGCGCGTGTTGTTGACGGCATAGTTGATGGAGTATTTTTCATATTTTATACAGAGAGCCTCTAGATTTTTTCCATTTTTTGAATTGTTCTAAATACTTCGCCACTTTTTTATATTTTTGAGAATACCCATTTATGTTTTACAAAATTATACAATTGTTATTTGTAATACATATCGGTATTTCTAAATGTTTTGTTTTTATTTGATATAATTATGTATTTTTAGTCCCATATAATTCGAGGATTTAAAATTTAAAATTAAAAAATTTGATACAATAAAAACATAATAACATAAAATAGTACATAAATTCTCTAGAAATTAAATAGGCTCAAACTATAAATTTCATAAAATAAATAGGTTAATAAATTTATAAATATTTTATAAAAATTATTGTAAATGTGGAAAAAGTTTAAAAGTTGTAAAAGTTCAGATTTATGAAATAATATATATTGTCATATTTTATAATAGATAAATAAAAAATTTTGTTATATTTTAGGAGCAATGAAGTTTATTTTATTATATTTAATAAATATTAAACTTTACAATTTTGTTAGAGTTAAACTCGATATAATCTCTAATGTTTAAATTTAAATAGGTTTTGTGAATTTGACATAAACTTTTTTGTGTTGTAAAGTGAGTTTCGTTCAGCTGCATCGATTGTTACTAACAAAAATTAAATTGAATTTTATTTAATACCAACCCATTTTAGAACGGTGTAGTAATAGCGGTTTAACTCCACGGTAGACTTTGGCACTCGGCCGCCGTAGGCGTAACTTTCCAGTTTAAATAACGCCGGTCGCCGGAGTTGAGAAAACTGAACATTCACCGGAACTCTATCGACTCAAATTCCGCCACTCTTCTTCTTCTCCGAGTCGTAGGGTTTGGAACTTCCTCTCTTTCGCTCATTTCAGTTTAGTTCTCACACTTTACATTACGGTCGAATACATACATACATACCTGTATTCGTAACACTGCTCAAAATCTAATTATGCGAAACATAGGGTTTTTTTTTTTCTTGCTGCGACTCTACTTTTGTGATTTCTTATTGTATTATTTCTTATGAGAATTCTCTACCTGTTTCATTGCTCTAATTTTAAATCGATTCGTCTTTTCCATTCAAGGATCTGAGTGTGCGATTGTAACTAGCGATGGATGATGATTCTACGAATCCATTCCGACGTATGTCTAGCCGTACTCGGAAGGTTGCTCCTAAGATGGTTGCTGCCCTAGCCAGCAGCGACAACCGTACGCAGGTTTGTTTGGTGAACTAGATTTTGCTTCTTTGTTGTGAGTTATTGGTGCTGTAATTGATTAGTTTAAGGCTGTACTCTATATTTACGATGTACGTTTTTAATCTTGGTTTTTCTGCTCTTCAGGCAGCACTTGCTCGTCTCGAAGCATTGGAAAATGACAATGCGGGAATGGAAGTAGTCGAAAACATTGACGATGAGGATGCTTCTCTCGATGATGATGATCAAGGTTATTCATTCATCTTTTTTCCACTTTGGCCTTTTTCTTGTAGGGTGCTCTCTTCAATTACATCCATCAAATGTTAGACATCTAATATTTTCTCATTTTTTTTCTGTTGTACTGCTTACTCCAATCATCTAATTCAATGTGAAAGCAAGCCAGAATTGCTTTTGGTCCTTCGATTTTTGTTATTTATTAATCCTATAGACTTTGGTGTATGCTCGAGAAAACTTCCATCTTCTCCATCCTTAGAAATTCTGTGAAAAAAAAGGCCAAGATGGCCAGCATCAAAACTCAGATATCGCATTGGCCATGGAGTTTTTAGTACTCGTTAATTGCCCGAATTTCTGCAATGGTACCTGGATTACTAATCAGCGACTAAGGGTGAGATATTCCAGGTTCATTCCTATGTATTTTTCTAGGGATTTTACAGTTCCTGAGTGTTGGGGTGATAATGGAGAAGGATGCAAGCTGCATTCGGCAATGCAGCTTTCAGAACTAGAATTTGGTGATTGGGTTAAGCTTTCTGTTAAAACTCTTCCCCTGCACTCAGAAAAACCCAACAACAATGTAGAAACTGCCTGTAGCTTTTTATTTATATAACCAATAGAGTTCACAAGAAAAGATCAAACAGAAATGAAGATCATAGCAACAAGCTGAGAAATAAGGAAAAACAACAGCAAAGGTTCTCCAGCAATTCGAGAAGCTGGCGTTCTCCCTAAAAGCTTCCGCAGCAGCTTTTCATACCAAAAACAAGATGCCTCACCAATCCCTAAAAACATTCCTTAAATACCTTCTTTCCCTTGGTGGGACCTACCCCCCAAATATTCTTTTCATTTACTTTTCTCATTTATTTTTCTGGGCCAAGCTGTCTTCTTGGACATTCTTTTTTCTTTCCTTACGCTTGTAGGTGTGTATGATAGGGGGTCTAACAATACCGTCGGGCTCGATACTCACCTTGTCCTCAAGGTGAAGTGAAGGATATTGCTGGTTCATAGCGTAAACGGACTCCCACATCGCTTCACTGACATGTAGTCCCTTCCATTTCACTAACCATTCGTTAGCTCCCATTTCACTGTTCCAGCGGACACCCAATACTGCTTCAGGTTCAACTTGCAGCTCAAATTCTTCAATCAATGCTGGTGCAAGTGCTGTACTTGCTGTGTTTTTCCCAATTTCAATTTCAGCTGTGAAATATGAAACACATTGTGTATCATTGCCTCGGGTGGGAGGTCCAAACGGTAAGCTACTTCCCCAATCTCTTCAATTATGCGATATGGCCCATAGAACTTTGGAGCTAGCTTCTCACAACATTTCCTCGCTAAAGACTGCTGTCTATAAGGTCGCAATTTCAAATAAACCTTGTCTCCTACTTGGAATTTCAATTCACGGTGGTGGAGATCAGCTTGCTTTTTCATCTTATTTTGGGCCGTCAATAGATTCTCCTTCAAGGCACTAATCACCAAGTCTCTCCTTCAGCAATTGCTCGACACTATTGTTATTAGTTTTCCTGTCACCATATAGAACCAGTGGAGGTGGTTGGCGGCCATAAACTATTTGGAATGGGTTTGTTCTTGCTGATGAGTGAAAAGTGATGTTGTACCATAATTCCACCCATGGTGTACACTTGTGCCACTTTGTTGGCTGTTCGTTGCAAAAGCAACGTAAATAAGTTTCGAGGCAACGGTTTACCCGCTCAGTCTGTCCATCTGTTTGAGGATGAAAGGTTGTACTCCTCTTCACCGATGTTCCTATGGCTGTAAATAATTCCTTTCAAAAGTGACTCAAGAAAATCTTGTTGCGGTCAATGACAATTGAGTTCGGTATTCCATGCTTACTAATGATCTCTTCAACGAATTTTTCAGCCACTTGTTTCGCGGTGAATGGGTGTTTCAAGGTAATGAAGTGCGCCATTTTACTCAACCGATCAACTACGACCATGATACTATCAAAACCCCCCACCTTAGGTAACCCCTCTATGAAATCCATGGTCCAGTCTTCAAGGATTAGGTTGGCAATGGTAATGGTTGTAATAGTCCAGCAGGGGAGAGTGCTTCAGTTTTATTCCTTTGACATATTTCGCACTGTTCAACATAATTTTTTACATCATTCTTCATGCCAACCCAATGTATTTCTCCATTCATACGCTTGTAGGTTCTGAGAAAACCCAAATAGCCCCCCAACACCAAGTCATGGAAAGTATGAAGCTACGCAGGAATAAGAGAAGAGTTCTTGGACAACACTAACCGCCCTTTGTAGAGTAATATGCCCGACACCCATTAGTAGTTGGCTTTCCCTTCTGGATTTTCCTTTAGAATTTTAATTATCTCCTCTAGTTCTTCATCTCTTTCCACCTCTGCCATCACCATTTCAACATCCAGCAACCTGGGGGACCTTAAAGTATTTAATTCAGCGGAATGGTTCACTCGAGATAAGGCGTCTGCGGTTTTGTTCTACAATCCGGGTTGATACAAAATTTCAAAATCATACCTCAGTAATTTAGTTAACCATCTCTAAAATTAGGGCTAGACCTCCCTTTGTTCAACCAAAAAGCCTTCTGATCTGAAAGTACTGTAAATTTCCTTTCCAACAAGTAATGTCACCATTTCTGAACAGCCATCACCACTGCCATCAGTTTCCTTTCATAAATGGGTTTTGCTTGTGCTTAAGGGGATAATTTCTGGTTGAAATATGCTATCGGCCTGCTGTTCTGAGATAAAATTGCCCCCAAACCTATCCCTGAAGCGTCTATTTCAATGGTGAAAGGTAGGGAAAAATCCGGAAGTGCTAGAACAAGTACTGAGATCATTGCTTGTTTTAGTGATTCAGAGGCTTCTGTGGCATCATCACTCCAGTGGAATCCATTTTTCTGCAGTTACATGGTCAGTGGAGCTGCAATATTCCTATAGTCCTTGACGAATCTCCAATAATACCCCGTTAGACCGAGAAATCCCCTCAATTTAGAAATATTATTCAGTTGGAGCCAATTTACCATTGCTTTTACCTTCTCACCATCAGCTTCTACTCCTTTTTCTGATATCCAATAGCCCAAATAATTGAATCGAGAATGTCCGATTACGCATTTCTTTTCGTTAGCAAACAACTGATTGTCTTTCATCACATTAAACACTACTCCCAAATGCCTTTCATGTTCCGTGATGTCCTTGTTGTAAACCAATATGTCATCGTAGAAGACTAGCACAAACCGCCTTAGGAAGGGTCTGAAAATTTGGTTCATGAGAGATTGAAAGGTTGTCGGAGCGTTGGTCAATCCGAAGGACATAACCAAGAATTCTTATTGTCCTTTGTGGGTGCGAAACGTCGTTTTCTCAATGTCCTCCTTCATTTGAATTTGATAGTAACCCG
The DNA here is from genome assembly GCF_025177605.1 of Cucumis melo. NCBI lineage: Eukaryota > Viridiplantae > Streptophyta > Magnoliopsida > Cucurbitales > Cucurbitaceae > Cucumis > Cucumis melo. The sequence continues at coordinate 26,854,811 of NC_066867.1, read as the reverse complement.
AGCACAAATCCAATTTCGAAAAAACCTCAGCACTGTGTGACTCATCCAGTAGTTCTTCGATTACAGAATGGGAAATTTATCGACAATAGTTACCTGATTCAACTTACAATAATCAACGCAGAATCGCCACCCTCCATCTCGTTTCTTTACTAGTAAAATTGGATTGGAATACGGACTTTGACTTGGACTGATATTTCCCGCTTGAAGCATTTCCGGTACCAACTTTTCTATCTCCTCCTTCTGTATGTATCCATACTTGTAGGGACGAACATTTATGGGCTTCTGTCCGTCTAGAGTCAATATTCGATGATCCACGATTCTTCTCGAAGGTAACCCATTCGGCATCTCAAATAAGCTCATGTACCTTTTCAACAAATTAATAATCATTGGCAATTTCGATTCCTCCCCTTCTTCCTCTCTTTCGTTGTCCTCGATGTCTACATCGATTTTAACGTTATGGAATTCCAGCAAAAATCCCTGATCCTCTTCTTCCCACGTTTTGGAGATCGTTTTTTAGAACACTCTGTCATTGTGAGTGACAGGTCCCCTTTTAATACCACTTGCGCCTTTCCTGCCATGAACATCATTGTCATCGAAGGCTAGTGAATCCCCATAGATCCGGTAGTGCTCAACCATTGCATACCCAGAACCAAATCAATTCTGCCCAATTCAATCACTAAGAAATCTACCATGATTGTTAATTCCGGAAGTTTAACCTCAACTCTCTTGCATATCCCTTTCCCTTCCAACACGGTTCGATCGCCGATGGTTACTTTGAATTTATTTTTCCCTTCCAACTGTAAGTTTAACTCCTCAACTACTCCTTGATGGATGAAGTTGTGTGTTGCGCCGCTGTCGATGTGAATTATTACCTCTCTACCTCTCACTGTGCCTCGCAACTTCATTGTACCCTTCAAAGTGAAACCCAAAATAGTCTGAAGCGAAATTTCGGTCTCTCCCTTGACTTCTAAGGTTTCGAACTCCACCACTTATGGCTCAACTTCTTCCTTTTCGTTCGCGCCTTCCAATTCTTCTTCTTCATTCGCGATAAAGAACATGAGCTCACAGTTCACTTTAACCTTGCATCGGTGCCCTGCCGAATATTTGTCGTTACACTAGAAGCACAACCCCTTGTCCAGCCTTGCTCGGAACTCACTGTTCGATAAACACTTCATCGATGGCTCTCCCTTCACGTAGTTTCCTTTTATCGGGATTGAAATCTGTTTCACCGCAAAATCATTGCGTTTTCACTTATTTTTTTTTTCCATATTTACCGTTGCTTGTTTTCCACTATGTGCTTGGGCCTTCGCCACAACTGGCCCACGACCTCTCCATTCATTTAGGCCAATTTTATGGCCAGATCACGATCACTCACTATTTGGGCTCCACGCAATATGCGTATGATCTGTCTTGCTTAATCCGTATGAGATGGGTCCCCAAACTACCTTCACCGGGAGCCTTGAAGTGTTCGAACATCCTCCTCTTGAGGTCTTCCCACGATAACACCTTCTTCCGATTATTACTCCAGCGGAACCAATCCACCTCGTCCTGACCAAAACTGACGACGGCTACCTTCACTTCTCCTTATCAGCCAACTCATTGATGTCGAAATAGTGTTCGGCCCTATAAACCCATGATTCCAGATTCTCTCCATTGAAGACAAGTATCGTTTCTTGTATTTACTTTTGTCTGATGAATCTCCGGCGAAACTCGATGTCATGTCTGTCTCTTCGATTTTTCCCTTCCCTTTCAGTCCAGATCCATCCGAGGCACACGATTCTTCCCTATGTTTAGCATGACTACTCTCCTTAACTTCTTCAACAGATTCTCTATGCTCTTAAGTAAACTGAGCATCATTTCCTTCAACTCCTTGATTTCCTTCTCATTCGTTTCCAATCTATCCTCCCACTCTTTCTGTGCCATAGCTCGTGTCTTCTCCAGGATGTTTGTGGCTCTGATACCATTTTGTTAAGACTCTTCCTCTACACTCAGAAAAACCCAACAACAATGAAGATCATAGCAACAAGCTGAGAAATAAGGAAAAACAACAGCAAAGGTTCTCCAGCAATTTGAGAAGCTGGTGTTCTCCCAAAAAGCCTCCACAGCAGCTTTTCATACCAAAAACGAGATGGCTCACCAATCCCTAAAAACATTCCTTAAATACCTCCTTTTCCCTGGTGGGACCTACCCCCCAAATATTCTTTTCATTTACGTTTCTCATTTATTTTTCTGGGCCGAGCTGTCTTCTTGGACATTCTTTTCTCTTTCCTTACGCTTGTAGGTGTGTATGATAAGGGGTTTAACACTTTTTTTCTGCAAATTCTTGCCCACCTACTTGGCAAGAAGATAGGTGGAGAAATAATTTACAAGACTCTGGTGATATGTTTCAGCTGATATTAATTCTTAATTCTTGGACAAGTTTCAGCTGATATTCGCTTTTCTTATTAGTCTGAACTGGTGAGTTTTGTGTACGATTGGTGCTGAAAAGACCAAGATCATGTTTTTCCAAGGGGTGGATAATTATGTGGCACGGGAGTGTGGTTTGAGTTTGTGTCTTTCTCAAAATTCCTACGACAATATCACCAAGCCAACTGTTGTGTAGTCATCCTATTTGGTGAAAAGCCAAGTTGGTGTGGGCTAATTGATGTCAACGCTATCCCATAGGATTTTGGGAAGGAATAATCCATAGGACTTTCAGAGGGAAGTGTCATAATTTTGAGGAGATTTGATATTTCATCAGTTTTTGTCTCCGCAAACTCCAATCAAATTATTTGAAGCTGTTCTCTCTTTCTTGTCGAACCCAGTTGCTGTTGTTTGTAGGCTGTACATGCTTCAAATTCGGTTGATATATCATCTCTTTCATCCCTCCTTTTTTACTCTTGTGTTTAGTTTCGTATAGAGAAACCACTTCAAAATGAAATTAATTTCCAAGGAATAATAGAACCTGTCAACTTCAATTCTGTTTTTTTTGCGTCCACAATATACTTGCATTGATTCAAACAGATTGAATTATACTCTTCTATACCTTAGAGTGTTGTTTGGTATTTAGCGTCAGTAATCTTGACCCCCTTTATAACCACAATGCAGCATACATAAAGCGGCAATCAAAGGGCACTAAACGGAAAACTAGACAAGCAAAAGCACTTGAAGCTAAGAAAGCTCCCAAGACTTTCATGGAGCTTCTGCACGAGGTTTGTACCAAAGCTCTTCTACTTCGTGGCCTTACTACATTGCAATAAAAGAAGTTTGTTTTGATGTTGAGCTACAATAAAAACAGGCAAATTTGGAGTCATTGCCTCCACATGTTCCATCATACTTCAAGGCGGCCGTTGGACCTCCAAGCTCTACCTCACGCCGGCATTTTTGCACAGTTTGTGGTTTTGCTGCGAGCTACACGTGCATAAGGTGTGGAATCCGATTTTGTTCATCTCGTTGTCAGAATATACATAACGACACTCGTTGTTTGAAATTTGTTGCCTAATAGGTTGATAGTGATAGGCGGGTGGATAAAATCACCCAAATTTTGTAGGTTATATTGTACTCACTACTCAAATCTCTGTAAATTACAATGTAGTCTTAATACTCATTTTTTTCTCACGGCTGGGCCTAACTCCTAACAGTTTCCCAATGTTCTATTAAAATGAAAAGTTGGGAACAAAAATCTGAATTCTTCTTTTCAATATCCATCTTTGATTCTAATTATCATTTTAAAACAGAAACAGAAACTTTGCAACATTTTACAAGTCTTCCAAAAATAGATATGAAAATTTCGAATGAAAGCCGATTTCATTGCGATCTTTACTTGAACGTCTTCGAGTACTAAAGCTTCATAAATGTATTCTTTCTAAAAGATGAATTTTGCCAATAGCATCATCAACTACTCCCTTCTTCGGGGGACTTTCTTGATTGCTAAAATTTGATGACCCCATGAAATTTAATTATTATTATAAAGCTCAAGAAGGGTACTCTTCCCCAACATGTTGCGTTATCTATATTCTTCCGCAACAATATCTAGATGAAACAAGCAGCTGAAGGTAACCGCTTATGAGAAATTATTCGACGTTGTCGCAATTTGACTTTCAAATGTGTACCATTGAATGTGGGAGAAAAGCAGATTACTTCAGATTTATATCCAATGGTTATGGACCAATTTTAGGTAAACATAACAAAAAAAAAAAAAAAAAGGCGTATTTGGTCCAGTGTAGCCAATGACTTTCTTCTTGATATATTAGCTCCTCTTCTTTCTCTTCCTTGACCAATGCTTCGACGGGTGAGGGTAGGCTGCAGATTGAATATGGAAAGAAGTGCTTAGATATTCGACCAATGTCAAGCAACCCTCAACTTCTGAGAAGGCCACTCTCTTCGAACATTCTAATCACTTTCATGCTTCAAATGCAAATTCGCGTTCAAGTTTTGTTTAAGAATTCATGGTTGGCTAACTTTTGTTTGTTTGGTCACGATGATTCATAGCCACCTGCTTTCAAATTGTTCCAGACGCATTATTTGGTAATATTAAGAACTAAAATATAATTTTAGGAATTCAGATAATAACCTTTGCTCAGTCCAGTCATTGGCATTTTGCAATCTTTTTCTATACAAAATTAGTAACGGATATCCTGCTTCCGATCTCTTACGAGCTGAAACCAAAACCAATTGACAAACAAATTGAAACTTACAAAATTAAGCTTCGAATCTCAAAATCTGTACCAAAAAGCTATCAATCAAATCTAAAACTCCCCTCAAATATAAAGCAAGAAAAAATTGTTTATTTGGTTTCAGCTCCTATCAAACTGGATGATCGACAGAAATTCTTTGTACCAGCAGTCAATTACATCAACCACCTGCTTGTTGTTGCTGAGCAAAATCTTGAATGGAAAACATAATTCAACTCATCGTTCAATATTCTTCCGGGGACGAAAATTTTGGCTGAATGCAACCAGAGAGATGTGGCATTGATCGGAAATGGTCACCACCTTCAGACTTGAGATATTTGTTGTTTCAATTTCTGAAGTGATTTGAATTTTGATTCACAAATTTTTATAAACTCATTTAACATTACATGTTTTCCCGTAATTAGCTTCCTTGCAACGTCTACAGTATTCCAAGACTTCAATGTTTCGGTAATCCTATGACCAAGTTCTGTACTGTTCATGGACGATGTCAAATTTTCGAGCGTGCGGAAAACTTGTCCAGGCCCATCATTTTTTCCATTGTTTTGAATTGATGAAAGTATGGCTTCTAATTTACCTTCCTCCGATTGGTTGACAAGCCCTTTTAACCACTCCAGCAAGACCTCTAGAGTAGTACACAAAGATTGTGTCGAATCCCGTACTGCGAGAAATAGAGGAGAAGAGAATAGCTCAGCAGCTGATCCTGTTTTCTTCTTTCTTTTACCAGATGGAAGAGAAGATCGAACGCAGGCCTGGAGTACAAGGCCATGCCAAGCTAATGGCTCCGAGACCACCTGCACAAGGGTGCGCATACTATTGTCGTAAGGAGTGAAGATTATGGATTCCAAGGATCCAACTGCTTCCGAGATGTACTTTTCCAGAAGAGAATTGACAATATGCCAGGTACGAGACTGATATCCATCAGCGTTTTTTCCTCCTAGCTCATCAGAACACAAGGTCCATGCATTTAGAAACACAGCAAAATTAAACCATTCAACCAAATTGTGGCCAAAATCCTGCAAAATGGAATTCACAAAATGATTAATACGAAATTAACAAAACAAGCAACATCCATCAGCCCATGACAAGATGCATACTTTAGGCATTAACGCCTAATGCTTCTAAACCTGAAGTGAAGACTCAGAAAAATTAAAGACGTGATATGCTTATTAAAATTTAACATCTTACATAAACTTAACTCTACAACCCAAATATTAACAAAACAAGCAATCAAAAACCAAGAGTCACATAAGCCATCAACTTGAATATTTGCAGATAAGTTGTTGTTTTCATCAACGTCTCAGCGTACACAAAGCAGGCTTAGTAGCTCAAGAACTACCTTACAAAATTATATTGGTGCAACTATGAATTCTCCAACTATGAATTCTCATGTCTAACGGCAAACAGGAACATACCTTGTAGGAACTTAGTCCGTTGGAAACTGCTGTAACCAGTTCAACTGCATCCTCAAAAGTAGAATCCAACATTTTTGCATAGCTCTCAAGCAGAAGTTTTAGCTCAGTGGAGATTTTAAGATCAGATAGGGAACCATCGATCTCAAAGTTCTCCTTGATTGAGGTTGAAACACTCTGAATAGAAAGGTAAAGCAAGCGAGGAAGAAGGGATCTCCTCTCCACATTTCTCCTAACACCGACTTCCAGATTTCGGTTCTACATCAGTTTATAAAAGTGAGAAAAAGTCATAATTATGGTCTATGGTATACGTTCATTTTTGTTAGTTTCACATGTTCTTAAAGTTAGAGATGCAGAACAAGGATAGGGGAAGAAAGCAAAAGAAAACCAAAAAGCTGGAGAAAAACAAGTTGGGGCAAGAATTTCCCAGCACAAGTCAGTCGAGATAATCAAACAAAGGAATACCAATAAAGAAACATGGGAGTTCCTTACCAAGTTCTCTTTTGGACAATAGAAAATTCCTTCATAAGGACCTGAGAACAAATAATACCAGTCACCACAATCCAAGAAAATACTATAAGACACAAAAACAGAATATACAATTCTGATGTCATCAGAAAGGAAATAAAAAATTAGAAAAAATAAAAATAAAAAGATCAGTGGGATTGCTTCTAAAATACGTTTTACAAAATTATGAGATTAAGATGGAACATAAATATTCAAGCCTAACGGAATATTGTGTTGCTTCTCCGGGAATCACAACCTGTAATCAAATTTCAGATTATAACAGCCAACAAGCCTTTATTCCTGAATCAACCAAATTTACCGATGAACCTATCCCCAGAAATTTACCATCAAATTATGCACCGTGTTATATTCTAAGAAAGGGACAAAACTACAGTATAGTGCTCATTAGCCTATTGACATGTCTAAACTTAAATAAAAGATAAAAAAATATCAACCTAAGAGATAGTTTTTTTCTGATGTTGGAGTCCACCACGGACGAGACTCAAAATCTTCATTGAATTTCAGAGGTTTAGAGGGGATCTCCTTAGAAAGCTCAACCAAGTGAATCCCGGATTTCAGGTTCTCAAGAGTGGCCTAAAAGAAAGATGAAATCTTTAATCGTAACTCTCAAACACATTAAGACTAAATAAATTTTATATATAAGATGGCATGACTCGTGGAAGCACTACCTCCTCTTCTTCAATGCTATGTGCATGTTGCTTTAACTGTAAAACTGCTTCTTCAACTCTTGCAACTAGATATTGACTAGAGTGTTGCAACCGTTCTTTAAATTGAACAAATTCAATAACCTGAAGTACACAATAGAGAGAGATCTTTACATAACAGACACTAATACTGGATGAAGCGAAGACGAAGCATACAATGACTATTTATATTTTGTACTATGTGCAAAGGCCACGACCAAGAGCAAGACAGCAAGGTTCCAAAAGAAAAATCAGTTTAAATCAATTTTATCCCACAAACTTGGGAATTGAGTGAATGTCAAAACAGATCATCATAATAGATTCTATTTAGTTTTATTTCCTTACATACATTGTACTATTAAGTGTACAGTGTACCATTGGTGACATTTCTTATCTGCACAAGCTGACAAGAGAAGGTTCAAAATGCCAAAAAATAATAGCATCTAGCTCAAAGAAAATATAGGAAAACACCAAAAACATTGCAACAAGTACATTCTTAAGCATGCAAAACACAGGGAAAGCACATTGTACTAATATACTTGAGTAAATATCAATAGAGAAAACTGCCGTAGGTCTCGCTTGCCAAGTTTTTGCAATAAAATCAATGTGAGTTTTACTTACTTTTGAATAACTTCTATGGCGATACGCAACAAATGTAAGCTCAGCAGACTCCCTGAAGTGGTCATCCATAAACTTCAAGTAGTCCTTCAAAAGATTGCTTAGATCTACCCAAAGAGGAGATGCTAACATTTGGGGTAACATGTGGTGGGAAACAGTTTCCACCAGAATATTTTTTACATCCAACAATTTATACCTAGAAGAAGAAATACGGTCAACTCTCTACCTAGCATAGCTAAACAAAGAGGAACTGGATATATATATGTATAAAAAAAAAAAGCACTGTATTATTGTATGCACTGTTTAAAAGAGGTTTTTCCTCTTAACGAGGTGAGGGGAGGTGTAAGCCTCAGTTTTAATTAGAAACTTTCCGCAAGTTGTAGATGTGAATGGATTCGTGTATTGCAAAACATTATAATTACGTAGAAGTTTTTAACATCACTATTCTCATCACTGAGGATTCACTTGTTGCATGAACTTGGCTTCAATGCTTTAAAGTCTAAGTTGCAAAAATATTAATAGTTCAAAAATTATCAACTCAAAACTTTATATTTTTGAAAAAGAGGTAAATTAATCTTATTTTCTGGTCAATATACAAGCCGAGGAAACTTAAGGTCTAGTGCATTTTCACACATGCAAGTCTCCTCCATGTTGGACCAAAAAGTCTCCTCAATGTGCTTTCCTCACAAATGCAAGTCTCCTCCATGAGGAAAGGCATAAGCCTCAATCCTTCTAAACTATTAATCAGATGATTATAACTTGGTAACAAATGTGATACTGACCATTCAAAAGCAGACGAAAGGGCACCTAAATAGGAATACACGTGCAACAATAAGATCTTGTACTGCCAAACATATCTGCCAAAAATGAGAATTAGATTTACAATTAGATAAGAGAACTAGAATCTGCCAATACATCAGCTCATACTGTGTGTGAGAGAGTGTGTGTGATATGAACCGACCAAGCATCAAATTATTAATTAGATTTTATTTAATAATTGCGATGTAATTTTAATGTTTCCCGATTTGATCTTTTGTGATAACATTTAAGTAGGATAAATTTAATATTTTCACAATGCATTAGGGTTTTATTGGGAGGCTATTTAAGCCTTGCCTTTAGATTGTTTCAAAGTAATTTTTTGGACAATTGATGTTTAGGGTATTTTCAATTAATAAAAGTATTCTGATAGATGACAGAGCCTCACCACCACCTTCTGCAATTCGCAGGGTTGCATGTCAAAACATTTAGGTAAGTCTGATCACCTTACTTGTGGAGTGTTCGAACTTGGGAGAGGAATTAGTTATCCTTATCTCTTGGTTTTCAGTCAAAAGGTAATTTATTTCTAATCCATTCCCTTGGGTTGTTGTCAAATTGATTTGAGGGTTTTAGAATTTGATATTAGGGATACACCAATTGGGTTTCTAATTTTCAAATCCTAGAGTTTTCATATAGGAGAGAGGGAGAGAGAAAGCCCATAAGAATGCATAATCATTATCCTAGTAATTGTAATTGTAAGTAATACCCATGCGTAGGGCCAGTGTTAGTATTAACTTCAATATGGGTCCTTTCCTTGTTGCCCTGACGTGTTACTTACATATTAAAATGAAAACATTCCCCTTAGATTTCTTTCAACTGTGGCAGCTGGTTCATAGTGCACTTTAGAACCCAACCCTAACAATTATTTTATTGGACAAAAACAATATTTGGATGTATGGTTTATCAATTTTAAAAAACATAAATACAGTTATAATATGCCTGATACTTATTAGGAAGCCATATCAATGGTGAAGGCAAATGCATATATATCTTCACAGAATGATTCAACTTGTTGCCTCTCATGGAAACCTTCATTGTGGTCGTTCGTACATATATACATATGCATCCATGTGTGTATGTATGAATGAATATAACAATAGATTTTCAGGGAAATCTCTTATTGTGATAGATTTTTGGATTCGGCTCTTACTAATGCTTTGATTAGTATAAATTTGGGTCCTATAATCTTCTTTTGCACACTATAGTCTATCTTTTTTTCTTCTCCATTGAAGAGATTTCTTGTAATCACCTATAAGTGCGTGGGTTTTCCCTTTTTCATTCATTCAATGAAATGTTTCTTTATTCCAAAAAAAAAATGTATGTATGAATGAATGAATTATGATAAAAGCTTTATTAGTAGATTCAAATAATAAGAATATCAAACCTTCTGATGGTCAAGCCCCACTCCAACACCAGAATAGCCTCTATAATGTAGCCACATTTTTGTGTACGCCAAAAGAGCTACACCATTGTAAAACCAATATGTATTAACAATATAGAATATAGTAAACACAATAGAGTAGCTCAACTAAAAGGGTTGATGGCATGGTGATAAATGGTAAGTGGCCATGGGGTTCCCTTGGGCCACCTTACCAAAATTAAAAGGGTCGAAGAAATTATTTCTAAAAATTTCTGTTGAGCATAAAGTGGCTGGCGAGATTCTAGGTATCCAAAGTACGAAAACGAAAAAAAAAAAAAAAAAAAAGAGTACTCTTATTTAGAAAAGAAAGCTGATCCATATCTTTGATAAATTATATTAGTTTTGCACAATATATTGGTAATTATCCGATATCACTTCATACATTACTAAATAATATGAACATATAAACAAACCTCAACCAGCAGATTGCATATCAGTGATAAAAGCTCTTCCCCATGCATACTTTCTTGAGGATCTAAATCTTTTGAAAGTGGGAGGTTTTCACAGTAGATCTCTGCCATCTGTACTACACAACGCTCAAGTTCTGGGGATGAAAAGCATTATATGTCAATTTTTTTGACATAAAATACAACTCCATGATAAAGTTTGCATCAGAAACATGTTACGTGACATACGAAATGGGCCAGATTTTCAAGCGATTCAACATTCTACTACCGTAAAGTACTTCGGATTCATTGAAGAAATGACATGATATTAGACAAATTAAAGCTAACAACTTCTCTCAAGTCTTTTTATGAATTATCTTTTCATAATTCTACATTGTTAGTGTACCACTGTAGCTCCTAGTGCATTGCTTGTAGGCCTCATCATATAAATACATAACACAGAGATCACAAGAATCAATGGATTGAAATCAGAGGACGCACCAGAGACTGGAAGATGGAACATATTTCCACTCAGAACTTGAAGTTTTAAAAGTGTTATTGACTGCCCGAGAGCCTTAGTTGAGATGATAGACGTGGAGGGAGTGATGTTCTTTAACTTCTCAAGTAATTCAGTCTTCTTATCAGGAGCCAACACCTCAAGGAACATTCCAACATCAGAAGGGAAGCAGGCTAGGTGACCAAATCTGAGAACAGATACAAAACATCATTTGTACATGAATAAAAACCATGATATCATTCATGGATGGAATTAAAAAATAATCGGTAATCCTATGAACTCCTTTTACTCTCTGTGAGTGTGAGCCCCATCACTGGGTAATTTATAAGCTCTCTCGATAAAAGTGCCGTTTCTTAACTCCCCCCCCCCCCCCCAAAAAAAAAAAAAAAAGAAGAAGAAAAAAATCCTATAACCTCATGAGTAATTTTGACTAAATGGTTGAAATTTCACTATCCCTAGGTTGGTTAACTTTTTCCTTCACGAGTCATGACACATAAAAAGCAATATTTTGCCATTTAAGTTATTGATATCGTTCCCACAAAAGCAGTTTTTTATTCTTTCTTTCTTTCTTTTTTTCCTGAAACAATGATTAAAGAACAGCCTCAAGGTCAAGGAGTCAAACTCGCATACTTGCTTGAACTGAACAGAGGACGTCAAATTTAGAATTATAATATCAGTTGCAAACTTGCAATATATAAGATTGAAGATCATGTTAAATTCTTTATATCTTAAAAGGATCTAAAAATAAGTTGTAACAAAAAGCAGCCCCCCATCAAGAGAGATGCAGTCAAGTTGAACAAAGACCTAATAAACACACAAAAAATGAAAAGAAAAAAAAAACCTAAAAAAAAAACAATAGAATTTGAAATTTGAACTCTGGAAGTCAAATGTAAAATGTACCTGACATAATAATCAGTAAGAGCCCCCAAGAACTTTTCATCATCACCCTTGCCATGCATGTGCTTTCTCCGTTCAATTTCAAGATTGGCCAAGAATGGACCCCTTAATAATTTATTGTTACTATCTTCTTGTAATCTTTGTATAAAAGCCGATGCAATTGATATACGGGAGTCAAACTGCATCACCAAATTTGATAAATCGAATCAGAAAGAAAGTAGAGCTGCCTACTCTTAAAGCAACATCAATACAATAAGCAGAGAACTTCAGAGAGTAGATAAAGTACCAATTCGTCCGCCAAAGGTGAAATCTTGCAAAGCACCTTTTTTGGTGGATGAATTGAATCGACACCCTGCTCAGTGCACCAGTTACTATCATCCTCCAGCAGACAGCCGAGATAGTGTAGGAAGCACTCCCAATCATCAGGGCTGTCAAACAGACGAGTAATCATTATGGGTGGTAAATGTAAGTAACAGCAATATATCTATAAAAAAAAATTCAGTACAGCAATATCGTGGTAAACCAACACTAGCATTCGTATATGCGGATAGGTACATACAAAAGAATAAACCTGGTTAGGGTTGGGAGGTGTTAACTGAGAATTTAGCACCACGTTTAGAATGCTATGATGGTCTGACAATAATTGGCATCAAATATACTTAAAATGATTAGGACAATAATTGGATGACCAATGAAAAGCAAAATAATTGCTATCCAAAAATAGAGACAAAAGGAAGAACACAAGGTCTCCATGGAAACCCTAGTACCGGAAGAAAAAACACGATATAGATGTTTATGATCTTATGATGATAATAAAGGTACAAGGGAGAAATATTTATAGGCAACACGAGGCTAATTAAAATAATAAAAATTAGGGCAAAGTAAATCTAAACTACCCCTGGGCTTTCAACATGACCGAAACCCACTATCTCTAGCACTCCCCCTCAGTTGGGACGTAAATGTCAAAAAAACCCAACTTGATAACACATGAATCAAAGTTTTGTCTGAGGAGCCCTTTTGTGAGTATATTAGCAATCTGTTGACTCGAGGATATGTAAGGAATGCAGATACTACCACTATCCAATCACTCTTTGATAAAGTATCTGTCAATCTCCATATGTTTGGTTCTGTCATGTGGGACCAAGTTATTGACAAGGCTGCTTTGTAATCGAAGAATAGTCTCATAAGCACCTCATGGTCTTGACAAAGATCAAACAACACCTTCTAGAGCCAGATTTCTTTATAAAATCTCAAACTCATAGCCTTGTATTCGGCTTTAGCACGGTTTCAAACCACAACTCCATGCTTCTTACTTCTTCAACTAACAAGATTGTCCCACACAAATGACAAAAGTGCAGCATAGATTTTCTATCAACAATAGATCCTACCCTGTCAGAGTCAGTATAGGCCTCAAATAAATCTTTTGTCAGTCTTCCTAAACCTCAACCCTTTTCTAGAAGTTGCTTTTAAATACCACATAATTATGTTGATTACCTTCATGTGGTCTTCATAAGGAGCCTATATGACCTGACTGACAATACTTACAGCATAGGAGATGTCAAGCCTAGTGTGAGACAGTGTTGATATTTCTATTTATCAACAGGAAACCTATCACCTGAATTTCCAAGTTTGGCATTGAAATCAATGGCCATATCAGCAGGACGACATCTCATTATACCTATCTCAACTAATAAATCAAGGGTGTACACTTTCTCTAGAACACACTGATGTCCTCTCTGAATCTAGCAACCTCCATCCCAAGGAAGTATTTCAGATTCCCCAAGTCTTTAATTTCAAACTCATCCCCCATCTTTCTTCTTAGTTGGATGATCTCAACGGTGTCATCCCCAGATAGCACGACAATATCATCAACCTAGATAATCAATACTGTAATTTTGCCAGTCTTGGAGATTTTTGTGAACAAAGTGTGATCGAAGTGCCCTTGATTGTATCCCTAAGACTTGATGAAAGTTGTAAACCCGTCAAACCAAGCTTTGGGTGATTTACTAGTACAAAGACTTCTGAAGCTTGCAAGCCTGATCATCAAACTGAGCTTCAAATCCTGGAGGAGGACTCATATACACTTCCTCTTCTAAATCTTCATTCAAGAAGGCATTCTTAACATCAAGTTGATGGGGTCAGTCTTTATTTACAACAACTGACAACAAGACTCTAAGAAGGTGTTTGGCCCACGAGTTTGGCATTTGACCATGTTTGAACACTTAGAATACAATTACTGAGATTGAGAAACCAAACCTATGAATTTGGAATATGTTCTTTTTTATTGAATGTCATATGTTTTATAAAAAATTTCACTTGAACATCTTATCAATGATCATTGATGACCATTGGCAACAAACATTAGCCAACGATCAACCATGATCACTGATCATGATCGATCGACGGTCACAACGACCGATCGTCTTAACCATTGATTATCAATCATCTTGATCGTTGGTGACCTATAACTTTAGTGTTTTCAAGTGAAGATCTTGATTGACGACGACCGATCATTATCGTTAATTATCGACGTCATGTCGATTAACAAACAGTTGTAGTGATGGTAAATGACCAATAGCCATGACCCTTGGTGACCGATTGTCGTGATGGTCAGCAACCAACCAATCGTCTTAAACATTGGCGACCATTGATCGTCTTCACATTGATCGTCTTCACCATTGATCGACGACCGTCTTCACCAAGACTTCCTACACTCTTTCCCGTGAGTTTAAAAAGTAAACACTATTCAAACCCATGGATTACCTTTTTTTCTAATTCAATCTAGAAAATTTGTTAGCCAACTCCGAACACCACCCTGGTGACCTTTATCAACAAACCACTGGGGTCATTTATGAAAACGCCACCAACTTTGACAACTACTGCAAACCTTGAAAGATTAAGAAAAATGCAGTTTTGAAAAACTTATTTTTAGAGTCATTTCAAATACACCTTTGATTTAATCACAATAATATTTTTTAAAATACACATTTTTTCATTGTTTTATTTTCTTTTCTTCTAAATTTTTTTTAATAATTATTATTATTAGATCATCCTTTTAGATTATCTCTTTCCTTTTCTTTGTTTAAAATTAATTTTTCCTTCATTTTAAGAGATTTGTTTATTTTGTTATATTTTTCTAGGTGAAAATTGATGACCTATCTATCGTGATCTATTCTCAAGTATAAATCAAATATCAACAAATCAGTAATATAGATGAAATTGTAAATATATATCACATACACCATAGTTTCTTTTTAGTTTAACAACATTTTTCATTTTTTTTGTTAGTCAATTTAATAAGACTTATTTGGATTGACTTAAGAAAAAAAATGTTTTTAAAAAAACTCAATTTTATTTATACTCTTTTGATAAAAGTGGTTTAAAAATACATTGATAAGAAGGCAACTATAACTATGGCTAAATGTAACTCTACCTGACTTTCGCTTTTGAAGGATCCTTTTGGTTGTGCTTATTTTGAAACCTACTAGACCCTTTTTAATATTGCTTAACTGGAACTTTCGTAAACCCCATTTGAGTATGAGACTTGTTATATTTTGTAAATGGTTTGTAATATTTCTAATTAGACTATTCAGGTTAATGCAATTGTAATCAAAATTATTGTTATTAAATGTTAAAATTTCTCATTTTTACACTATTGACATGAAAATCAACATAGTTAAGAAATTGAATTAGAGGTACAAAATAAGGAAAAAAATCAATTAAAAATTTGATGCATGAAAAATTTAAGATGTACAATTAAAAAAAATAAAAATAAATAGATTAACCAAATCCAGGAATTCAAAACCAACACCCCAAACACAAGCATCAGAAATTCAGATTTCCAAATCTTGCACCCTAAACACAGACGTTTGTAATTTTCAGGCATCAAAACCCCATCAAATAAGCCCACAAGCTTTTAATTCCCATACATTTGATTGTGAACCTACGCACCAAACCCCTAACAGTGTTTAACTTTGCAAAAAGGGAAAAAGTCTCAAAATAGTCAACCACATAGGTCTGAATGAACCCTTTTGCAACTATCCTGGCCTTATGTCTGTCAAGGGTACCATCTGCTTCGTACTTGAGTGCAAACACTCATTTTCATCCCACAATCTTGTGTCCCTTGGGGAGTGTGCAGAGATCCAAGGTCTTGTTCTTTTCCAGGGCTCTCATTTCTTCCATGACAACAATCTTCCACTCAAAGCACTCTAAGGCAAGGTGGATATTCTTGGGTATTGTAATAGAGTTAAGGCTGGCAATGAAGGCTCCGAACTAGGGTAAAAGATTCTCGTACAAAACATAATTAGAGATGGAGTGTTTTGTATAGGACCTGGTACCTTTCCTTAGTGCAATAGAGATCAATGGATGGATCATACTTATTGATGTTTCCTGAATGATCTAGCTTGGTTATATTTTCAGTAATTTTTGCAATGACCTCATTTTCATCAATCTTGTCCTCTCTATCTTTGATGACTTCTCAACACTGCCCTTTTCAACCATATTTTCATGGACAATTGTCTCAAATCCATCATTCTCATTTACCTTAATGTGGACTCCATCTCAGACCTTCACTGATCTTGTTATTAATATGTGAGTTAATAGAATTAGTCATATCTTGATCTCGTAAAAGTTCAGAATTTTGGACCAGAGACGACTGAATAGCAGGAGACCCAACTTCCTTTATGAGATTCCTCCTATTGTATGTTTTTCCGAGAACTTGATTCATAGGTTAGACTATACTGTGGGGAATTAGGTCAAGTAAGGTAACCACGATAGGTCAGGTAGACTTCAAAGGAACCACATAGTTAGACTCTTCACTCTCACTCACACTCTCCCCCTGAAGTAGGCCAACGGAAAAGAAAGGACGATCTTCAAGAAAGGTGACATCCATGGTAACCGTGAAACTTTTTTAGCCCCGATGATGCAAAGAATACCCAACAAACATGCAAGCTTGTGTACGAGGAGAGAATTTAGTTTGGTCAGGGTCATAGTTATTAACATAGATTTGTGCACCCGAACACTCGAAGTGGAACATCAGAGATGAGATAGGTGGAGGGGTAGGATTCCTTGAGACAGTCTAAGGGTGTTTGGAGGTGTAGGACATGGGAATGCATTCGGTTGAAGAGATGAGTCGCAGTGAGAATGGCATCGCCTCATAGATTAGAAGGAAGGGAAGTAGACAACATAAGAGAACGAGCAACTTCCAAAAGGTGATGGTTCTTTCGCTAGGCAACTCCATCTTTTTTGGGGGTGTAAGCACAGAAACGTTGGTGAATAATTCCTTTGACGACAGAAACTCGTTAAGGGTGTCGTTTTGAAACTTTCGTAGGATTGCAATATTTGTATTGGATTGCGTTTCTACAATGTGATAGAAATCCTAGAATGTGGAAGTGATTTTGGATTTGACGGAGATAAGGAAAAGTCAAGTAAGACGGGTATGGTCATAAATCCAACTTAGGGTTCGGACCAGCAAGAAAAACATAAATCTTGTCAACCTCCTCAATCTTTGAGTACTGTATGCAGCATGCCATTGTTGGGACAATGCCAAATAATTTTTCTACATAGCTATGCCATCGCTCAACAACTCCATTTTTCTTTAGTTAGATTCATCGTCCCATGTTTGTGTTTGTGAACCTGTTTTTGCATAGTGTAAAAACGAAAGGCATTTTGACGCTTGCAATACAATTTTTTGGCCATGTCCCAAACATCCTTAACAATTACAACATACAGTAAGAGCTTGCCGATCTGTGGTTCCATACTGTTAATCAATAAGGACAGAATAAGATAATCCTCCCCTTTCCAGTACCATTCCTGAGGGTCTCCTGGTGGAAGACGAGGTATCTCACCTGTCAGAAAGCCAAACTTGTGGTGTCCTTCAAGAATCATTTTGATAGACTGGGACCACAAAAACTACTTTTGGCCATTCAGCTTTTCCCCTGAAAAATATCCTATAGACCGTGCCATTATATTAGGCATATAAGAAAAGGATAAAGAGGGGAACGATGTTACCAAATTCTTAGAATATATCAATGGGGTTGTATGAAGGCCAAGACTAGGGTTGGTAGAAGTGGGCTCCTAATGTTGCTTCAATCGCTACAATTTGTTGCCCAAGCATGTCCAATTGTTGTTGGGATATTCCCAGAGAGGAAGCCTGTACGTGAGGATTTGACTGTGTCGAAGACTCACCACCTCAAAAGTTGAATGGATTGACGATGGCGAGTGTAGAAGCAAAGGTGGCGCATGAGGATTGATGGCGGCGCATGCAAGATATGCAATATCTGATTGCGATTGGATTTGGTCTGGTTGTAGCACATGTGCCTCCCATGCGACTGAGGAAGGAGGCTGGCTGGAGAGTTGCAGCTGAAGGGTGGTGGTGGCTGGACCTCTTGCGGCGGAAGGTAGAGGGAGTTCAGAAAAACCAGTAACCCGACCAACCCAGATTACCTAACCCAAACCATAAGGATTGGGTTAAATTTTGTGTTGGGTTAGAACATTGGAGGAAGAAAAAAAGTTAAGCCGAGTAGTGCAAGTAAGGGGTCGGGTTGATTCGGCCCAACCCGATTATGTATATAATATAACTAAGAACTAAAAATTAAGAGAAAACCTCCTTTTGAATGGAGGTTGTAGACTTGGAATTTGAATGTATAACATATATATGTCACCTTACACCTTGAATGACAATTTGTTCACCTTGCATATATTGAAAAACAATATGAAAAATTGTCTAAATTGTAAGAGAAAAAAAACCAACCTGTCAACCCAAATTTTTTGGGTTGGGTTAGTTTGACCATTGCATATTCAACCAATAGGGTTCATTCTTTGCCAACCCGAATACTTTGGGTTGGTCCATATTTTCCTCTAACCCGGTCCAACCCGGCTTATGTACAACCCTAGCTGGAGGAGGAAGTTCGCCAAAGTGCTACGACGGAAGAGAAGGGTTGGTCTGCAGGTTCTATATGTGGCGAAATAGATCCTTCATAGTGAAGTTGATCCGAGCATCGACGGCAATGACAACAACAGCACTGATCCTAGTGGTTGTCTCCCCCGTTTGAGTTCCATCAAGTGTCAAGTCGTCTAGGATTTCATTGATATCTCGCTTTGATACCATATCGGAAAATCAAGACGAAGAAAGAACACAAGGTCTACGTGGAAACTCTGGTACAGGGAGAAAAACCGCGGCATAGATGTTTCTTATTACCACGATATAGTTGTTTCTTATTATTTTCTGAAGATAATAAAGGTACAAAGGGTAAATATTTATAGGCAACCCGAGCCTAATTAAAATAATAAAAAATTAGAATTTAAACTACCATTGAACTTCCAACATGATCCAAGCCCACTATTTCTAACAATTGTCATACTTAGATGAGATTTAGTAGTATAGTATATTACGATGAGGATTAATAAAATCAGATAACATAAGGGTTCTACAATCTAGGACATGACAAAACTAAACCACACAATAAGTAAGACCAAGAGATGGGAGAAACACATGAATAGACCAATTTTGGTGTCTACAAACTATCATCTTCATCATCGAATATTTCCATAATCAGATTTTATCCAACACGCAAAGCTTTAAGTTCAAACAACAACAAAAGAAGTGAAAACACAAAACAAAACTCCGTTTTTCATTTTTGGGATCTATGAACTACCATCACCACAGTATTTCCCTTATTAGGTTTGATCAAAACATGCTGATTTGGAAGCATACCGTAACTCTAAGATTTTTTGAAATATATTGGCAGCATCTGCAAAATCACCTGCCCGAGCAAGAAGCCTCCCCTGTCAACTTGAAGCCAAAGTGCACTAATACAAATGAGCTCATTACTTTATATTCATTACCTACTTGCATAGATTGCTAATCTTAAGATAATAAGGGGTTTCCTTGATTGAATAATGGGGAAAAAGACACTGTGGTGGTTGGTGAGCTGCATTCACTTCATAAACCTTACCGCTTCAACGAAAACCAAGATCAAGACACATACGTAAATACATCACAGGGAAAGGGGGGAAAGGGGGGCAAATCAAAATGTGTCAAAATGTATTCCCGTATTTCTTCATCACCATCTTCTTGCAATGAATATAAGGGGAACATAGAAAAAAAAATACCAGACTCCCATCTATTGTAGCGAATGTATATTCTGCAATACTAGACTAAGCATAATCAGCCACAATCAATTTTTTTTAAGTGAGTTATCAAATTAAACAAAAAGTTGCCATATTACTGACTAACACTGAATAGAACTTATAATCATACAAAACATTTTCTTTGGAAGTGAAAATAACTGCTTGAGACCCTTGTCTACAACTGATTCATTTTTTTCTTTTTTTTTCTTTTGTGGGGTGGGGTGGGGGGTAGGACTACAACAGATAGTTAACTGGTAGTATTGTTCTCATATTATTTTGTTGCTTAAGGAGGTTGATGGAGAAAAGCTTTAGAAAATACCTGTATGCGAAGTCTATCAACTTCAACCGTTAATAACGAACCCAATTTCCCAGTGAGAACTTCCAAGGCATCTCCATACTTGGCTTGTTGTTCCAATATTGAAATGTAGACCATAATAGCTACAAGGATGAATGAGCATTAATATGGATGTAAATCACTTTTGACTGTAAAGAAGGAACTTCCGTGCTAGCTATTAGTATTACACAAGAATGGGAAAAAAAATATATTGCACCTTCAGGTTCGTGTAAGCTATGGGAGGCAATATGCTTTTTGAGTAAACCCTCAGCTAATAACAACAGCTTTTCGCCACCATTACCACAAAGCACCTGCAGGAATTTCAGTAACTGCAGCATAAGTAAATTGCTTACAGATGCCATAATCAAGATCTAAGAAAGCCATAATCAAGATCTAAGAAAGCCATAATCAAGATCTAAGGATCAACTTCGCTTACTTGAGCGAATGATCGTGTTAATCTCAATGTAGTAACTGTAGAACAATCTATTTTTTTTTATGAAAACAACAACTATCAGTAAAAATGAAAGAATACAATGGGATACAAAAATAGTCAGCCCAACAAAACCACCCCATTAAAAAAAGGGGGACCAACTAAGTAAAATATTGACTATGGAATATTTACAAAAGTTCTTTGAAATCGAAGCCAAAGAGACAAAATCTCAATATGCCCCTCTCTCTACCCCGAAACACCCTAGGATAGAAGATTATATTGACTGAAACAAAGTGTGAACACTTTAATACAGCAGTCAATAGTATACCTCATATGTTTTAACTATAACAACTAACAAGGTTTTTAATGTCACAAAATTGCAATGCTTCAAGAAGTCAACACACTCAGTATTCTTGGGGCTTTGACAAAAGAATCAGTAGAGTACTGATCCGTGAATTAACCTGGAAGCTCCAGCGTCCAAGAAACTAAAGTTTTAAGCCAGCTCCCAGGAAAAATAATCCGTGATAAGGAATGTGGGTTGAAGTATATGACCCCACCTAATGTGAAGCGATGAATTTCTAATTTCCTTTCTATTTCCTCAGTAAGAATAATCATATGCAATAGTCTGATCATGTATTCCACAGCCATGTACGTGTAAAATATCCTAAATCTTCCAAATGTACCCCCCGACAACATATCTCTACAATTTGTTCGTGAATTTGTCCAGAATTCATTCACACTTTCTGGTTTTCTGCCCCTTATTTATTAGTGTCATTTCTATTTTATAAGGAATAAGGATTAGGCTTTTTCTATTTTATTGAATAGAAGTAACAAACAGCCAGTAGAACCTGCAATTGGATGCTACAAACTGCCCAAAGCAAAAATCTTTCTTCACCTCCAAGTTTATACATCTTGATGGCCGTCTGTGAAAGTAGAGAAGGAAAAGGTAAAATCAATTTTAGAAAAAGAACAACAAACTTAATATGAGCGAAAGGAGCACTCTGGTTGTTCAAGCATCAATAAAAAAAATGATGTCGACAAATAAACCAACATACAAATAAACTTTGGGGTTTGGAAAAGGTTGCAAGTGTGGGACAAGAACCTGCTGCTGTTTAACAAACGAATACTCGCGAAGATAGCAGTTGAAAAGCCCCGTCATCAGGTCAAGGTGATTTGGAAATTTTCCACATGCATATTCATAACAGCTAGTTGCCAAGTCCACTGATTGCACGTAGAACAATGAGATAACTCACAGTGAAGAACATGAAACCATGGATATACATCAACTGAATTAGGTGAATTCTACTAACTGTGGTCAAGTCGCTGGAAAACAATTTGTAACGTGCTCAGAGTAAGATCATCCATCAGGATAGAATCATTAGTATACAATAGCTCTTTGGCACTTAAACAGACAGATAACGCTTCCTCGGCCTTTCCCATTCTTTCCAAAACCATCGCTTTAAGTGCCTGAAAAAATAAATTCAAGTAGCTCCATTACCTTCGAACCTACTCGATAACAAAAGATTCATCCATGGCCTCACATTCTATATTTCTAGTGCAGTAAGGAGTCCAATCAAGGAAACCTACAATCTCCTACATACTAAAGAACCTTAACAAGAATACTTAAAGAAGCAGCCTAAAATTCTTATCAGAGTGTTCATTTCTCGTATTGTGGCAGCAGAAATAGTAGAAATAAGTAGCTTCCTAAGCTGTAGACGTAATCCAACGTACGTATTGAAACAATGCTAGTTACAGGCAGAAATGGAAACAAAAAGAAGGATAAAACCGCTGAATATGCTTAGAGCTATCGAGAAATGTCAAACAAGAAGAAAGCAAGAAATAACCATTAAGATACAAAGAAGTTAAAATCAGAGGGATTCAGAATCAGGTACAGAAAAAGAAGGGTTGTATTTCGTTACCAGAGCGTAAGGCGCATTCGGATACTTAGAAAGAAGAGTTGTTACAGCTTTGAGAGCATTCTTAAACTGCCTTGAATCTATAGCGTCCCATATCGGACGGACACGCCGCTCCGGCAACCCGCCGGCCAAACCGAACTTGGAGGCCATTGAGAAAGGCGCGAAGAAAGGGGAATGCGATGATCTACAGCGGAAATTGAGTGGAGTAAGGGAATCTTGTTTGTTGTTGCAGCAGAATTGAGTTGAAACTTGGAAGTTGGAGAAGAATCGAGCAGGGGTTGGTTAATGGTAAACCTATTTTGAGCGTTTGGATTTGGAAGTAGAGTTTTAAGAAGAGTGGCGCCGCGCCGATAGAATAAAATTATTCCAACAAAACGATATACCTCTCGGTATCCATTGGCCGCTCCAATTTGGTTTGTTGGGTCACCCTTAACCATACCCGACCCGCCAAACCTTGGCCCATCTATAGTTTCCTTTCCTATTGATCTTGGAGATGTGAAATACACACTTTCGTCTTTGATTTTAAATCAATTACTTCTCTTCTACCCATGTTTGTAACCTTAGAATTTGGTTGCAAATATCGTTTTGAAAACATACCTCTAATCATTCTATTGTTTCTTCCAACTCATCCCATCCCATTTAATTGACCATGCACTCGACGTGCACAAATAAAAAGTAAATAAATCAATTAATCTAAAATATCATAAAATAGTATTGGGCCGTATGGAAGTTTTTTTATTTCTTACCAAAGAAATTGTGTTGCGATGATGGTATTAGACAAATACGGGAAGAGGTAGCAAAACATAAAGTGAATATTATTGTTCGGAATGAAATCTTGGAAATTGGAGAAGTATGGAGATATACTACTAAAATAGGGTAAGAAAAGCAAAATAAAACGAATGTTTATAAAGAGCAACAAAGTTATATTTTTATTCTTCCACAAGTATCCAAACAAAAGCATTAGTTTTTTAGATTTTTTTAGTATGTGTTTCTTCTTATAAATTATGTAAATTCATTCAAAAATTCAAAATTAAGGATGTTTTAACATTTTGCTCTATTCAACAAAATAAGAGAAAATATATGAAAGTTGGTTAAAACAGAATTGTATAAATAGAGATATGATAAAAAGACAACATTAACGCTTGTGCAACAAAAGTTAATCATATACGGATTAATATAATTTTATTTTAGCTAAATACGTTTTTCGTATTTTCTTTCAACCACATGTTTTTAAATCAAAAAGCATTGTAGAAATCTTGGTGGGCTCAATTAGTTTAAACTTTTTTTTTTTTTCATTTTGAGGTATAATTTTGAATCAAGAATGTATGTTTTTGATTGTGTATGAAAATGATATTAAGAAAAGTATGAGAATAAATCATTCTTATATTTCATTTATAAAATTGATCAAGAAAACTCTATAAAGATTTAATACATTAATTATTGACTAATAATAAACCTAATTGAAAAAAAAATTAATTATTTAACAATCAAATAACAAAATCAATTAAATTATTAACTACCTATGTTTGTAAAATGAGTAATATGAAAGGATAAATTTGATGGATTTATATAATTAGGATGTATTATCAATCAAATAATTAATAAATTCTAATTAATTAATGAAAAACTAATTATAAGATTATTAAGAAATATTAATGATAATGATGACTAACTAACCATCAATATAATAAATTAATTAATAGTATTAATGGACTAGTTTTTTTACCGTTTATTTAAAAATAAATATAAGTATATATGTATATATAAACTAACTTATTAAATTAAAATAAAAAGTAAGTATATATTAAATTGTTAAATTTAATTTTGATGAATTATTTTAAAATAATTAATTTTAATAATATATAAAGTAAAAAAATAAAAAAAAATATTAAAAGAGAAAAGAGAAAAAAGAAAATCGATCGTTTTAAACTAATATAGTTAATAGGTATAAATGATATATGAGAACTAAACTACAAAATTTTGTACATAATAGAATAGTGTCATATGCCTCATTCCCATCCCAATTCCCTTGCAAGAATGTGAGATAACTTTATTCATCGATCCATTTCATCATGTCATGCAACATTGACAAGTTTCGTTGATTACAAAGAAAGACAAAAGCCCAGTCAATTAGAACTTGAAACAAAAACTGCACCTATTATGGTTAGCTCTATAAATATATTGAAGAAAAGAAGAAATCCAGCAGATCAGGGAGATAGCAAACTCTAGTTTTCTAAATCAGAAGTAAACTCCTGCAATTCTAATTTAGACGATCGGCAAATTGCTTGAGAAGCGATTCGGTGATGAACTTGTAAGCTGCTTCAGTGGGATGAATGCTATCCCAAAACATAAATTTTGATGGGTTTTCACATATTGTACTTGTTTTACTGTTACACAGAGGTCCTGCTTCTGCCATCCCGGTACCACAGCAGCCTACGTTAACGTGCTCAA
Source organism: Cucumis melo (assembly GCF_025177605.1). Taxonomy (NCBI): domain Eukaryota; kingdom Viridiplantae; phylum Streptophyta; class Magnoliopsida; order Cucurbitales; family Cucurbitaceae; genus Cucumis; species Cucumis melo. The sequence continues at coordinate 26,829,603 of NC_066867.1, read as the reverse complement.
ACCCTGTTCGACAAAATGCCCCAATGAGAAAATTCAGGTAAACATGTGATTCGATTAAATGATTTATTGGCTTACCGTAATTGTGAGGATTATTGACCATGTCGATGAGGGGAGTGTAAATGTCAGCATATAGAATTGTGCTTCCAGGAAGCTGTGGCTGTAAATTGCTCAGCAGATGTGCAAGCTTCTGATTGTAGGCTTTGGAATCTGAGTTTTGTTCTTCCAAACATTTTCGATCTAGGGGGTTTTGAAATGCTATGCTCTCTTGAATGGGAAGGCAACCAACTGGAGGAAGCCCAGCTACCACCATAGTGCGACATCCAAGTTGGTAAATTTCCTGTCCAATTTTCGAACAAAAGATCAGTTAAAAAGTGTCCTATATTCATGGGTTTGGTGGTACAAATTATAAAGAAACGTGTTTAAACTAACAATCTAACCTTTTTCTTCGTCTATGAAGCACAAACACTTCATTTTGGGCAAAGTGTTCATATCAAACACATACATGTCCGGACATGCTTCGGGAACGTGTCCGACAAGCAAATTTCTGTGTCCTATTATTTTATTTATTTATTTAATTTCATATATGTGGGATATATTTAGGATACCAACTTTTCATGTAGACTCAAGTTTAAAACTCAAATCAATAATATGTTAAATTTAAGGGAACCCCATTTCTTTTAACCAAAAAAAGAAAATTAAGTTAGAAACCTAAACATTTGATCTCCTCTAATTATTAATCAACTTGGCATTTTATGATATTTTAAGTGGAGTGCAGTTAGTATTTTAAGCTAAATTTATATACATGCTAAAAAAGCAACAATAGAAAAGTCGTGTCCATGTTTGTGCATCCTAGTTCTTCATTATTATGTCAAATATTGATTTAGAACTATGGAGAGTGCATATTATATAGCTTACCTTGATCAAGCTTTGTAGTCTGTCCTGTAGAAAATCTTGGTAACCACTAATATTATACTGTAGCTGCCTCGTGGGAAGGTCGTAGAAATTGATGTTTACGTCATTGGTTCCTGCACTAATAATAACCAAAGCACTATTAAGGATCTTCCTACTTTCATCCACGCCTACAATCCCTTGAAGCCTTCGGATGTAATTCTTGAACATATCAATTTGCTTCATCACAGGAATTACATTGGATACAGAGGCTGTGAGTTCGTCGAAGCCCGAGCCAGCAGATGCAAAACTGACTCCGGTTTTCACATTGTCGTCCGACAATTTAGTATCTAAAAATGGAGGAACAAGCTCTTTTATCCCTAACTTAGAGGCCACCATATCAGGAATGAGTTTTCCATCGCTGAACCTTCCGGTAGCAACATGGCCAGGAAAATCTGCGCCATATGGAGAGTAATTGGCCTTAAAAATTGTGGAAATGAAGTTGTTATTTCCCGTATCTACTGTGGAATCACCAAATATGAGAATAGAGGGAAATGATCGAGTAATTTTTGGCTCTAAAGCAGTGCATGGTTTGCTAAGAAATAGCAGCCAAATCATGTGGAGTGATAGAGCAGCAATATGGTAAGTTGCTCTTGCCATTATTGGTGTTCTTCAAGTTCTTGTGTTTGATATATTCATGTTTGCACATTGGTTGATGTATTTATAGTGTTTGAAGGACATAAGACTAAGCTCATTATGATTTTTACAAAGAAGCTTTTGAAACGAATTAATTCTTTTACTAAAAGGCTGAGTTATTGAATAACTGCTAACCATTTATGGGATTTTAAAGCCAATGTTTGAACGTAGGTTATTGGTTGAAGCAGTTATGTTTATTTGGATTTTATGTTTTTTTTTCACTACTGATTTGATTTTATTTGTTAATTCTACGTTGCTAGCTCTAAATATTTCATTCGACGTGGACAGTGTTTTTTTTCCTGTTTAGGTTGCACCAATCTCTCAACACCAAAACATTGTCAACAAAGCCTTATTTCATTATGACTTTCATACACACCTTTTAAGTGATTTAAGATGGATATAGAAGATAAGGTGCGTAGAACTAGGATGTTCTTAAAATATTGTTTTCATCTCGCACCCATGTCAGAACTTTCAAACTTAAAATATCTAATTCCAAATTAATTTTACGTTCTAGGTGATGTTTTTGTGGTTTTGTACTTGTTTTAAAGTGTTTGTTACTTTAGTGTGATGTATCTTACACCCAGCTCACAACTTTCGAATATAAAATAATTACTTACGACCCTAAATCAATTTTATACTTGATTTAGATGATCTTAGGTAGTTTTATTGTCTATGTTTAGGTTTTATTCATCTCGAAATTTCAAAACTCGAAATACTCAACTCCAAATCTATTATATACTTGTTTTAGGTGATTTAGGATGACTTTACACATGTTTTACGGGGTATTTCAAATTTGTACATTGCGAGGTACTTACGAAATATTAGGGTTTGTGAGATTAAAAAAATGGCAATAACAAACTTCATCGAACACGTTGTCAAATCACCTAAAACAAGTATAAAATTAATTTAGAGTTGGGTATTTCAAATTTAGACATTGCAACATATTTGCAAAATTAAAAATATAGCTTAAAGAACTCCTCGAACACGTTATAAAATCACCTTAAATCTCATAAAAAAATTATATAATTGATTTGAGGTTAGGTTTTCAAGTTTGGACATTGTTAGAATTTGCTAGATGTGTATGCAAAGATGCATGCGAGATGTTTGTGAGATTGAAAATATAGCTAAAAAAAATTCATCAAACATGTTACAAAATCACCTAAAACAAGTATACAATTAATTTGGAGTTGAGTATTTTAAGTTTGAATGACGCGAGATTTTGTGTGATGGGTGCGAGATTAAAAAAATAGCTAAAAATCTCCGTCAAACATGTTGTAAAATCACCTAAACCAAGTATAAAATTAATTTGGAGTTAGTATTTCTAATTTGGACATTGTGAGATATTTGTGAGATGTGTGCGAGATACAAAAACTGTAACTAAAAAAATCCCTAAAGCATGTGTAGAAATACCTTAAATAACTTTAAACAAGTATATGATTGATTTGGGATCGAACATTTGAAATTTAAAAGTTATGAAATGTTTGCAAGATATAAAAACAGTAGCTAAAAACTCCATAAAACATGCGTAGAAGCAACCTTAAATCACATAAATCAAATATATGACCGATTTGAACATTTGAAATTTGAGAGTTTTAGGAAATGTTTGCGAGATAAAGTAACTAAGAACTTCCTAAAACATGTGTAGAAGCACCATAAATTACATCAAACAAGTATATAATTGATTTGGAATTAAACACGTGAAGTTTGAAAATTGTAAGGTGATTGCGAGATGAACTAAAGTATTAAAAAATTTTCTAAAAATATAAGTTAAACAAACGCTAATAGCTTGAAACAATAATAAAATTGATTTTGAGATAGATATATGAGATTTATATGTTTCACCACAAGAAAAAACATGTAAAAGAGCCTATTTCTCTTAATTTCCCAACTAAAATTGGAGTTTGATAACCTAAAAGTTCTACTAAAGACAGACACGTTTATGGATTATGTCCACCATCTTATCTTATTTCACGCAATTAGAAAAACACATGCGATGCAACTATTTCCCTTCAATTTGAACTTCGAGCTCTCAATCTATAGACTATGACTGAAAAGAAATATTGCGAATACAATGAAGAACAAATTAAATAAAAACATTTAAGCCTTTAGAGCCCAGAACACTGAGCTCAAAATCCTTCACTTGATCCGATTCAATTCAACCTATCGGAAAATTGGTTGAGAAGCGACTCTGTGACAAACTTGTAGGTTGCTTCACTCGGATGTATGCTATCCCAAAACATATATTTTGATGGGTCTTCACACGTTGGAATTACTTTATTACATAGAGGTCCTGCTTCAACCAATCCAGTTCCACAGCAACCAATGTTCGTCTGCTCAAAACCTGTTCGACCAATTGCCCCAATCAAATTTCAGGTTAATTGAATCGATTTTCTTTTCATAACTTGAGATTTTCCTTAAATTTTTTTACTAGCTTACCATATTTTTTAGGATTATTGATCATGTCCATGAGAGGAGTGTAAATGTCAGCATACAAAAGAGTGCTTCCTGGGAGTTGTGGTTGTAAACTACCTAACAACTTTGAAAGTTTCTGATTGTAGGCTTCGGCATCTTTGTTTTGGTATTCCAAACATCTTCGATTTAGAGGAATCGGGGATGATATGGTCTCTTGAATGGGAAGACAACCAATTGGAGGGAGGCCAGCAACCACTATAGTGCGACATCCAAGCTGGTAAATTTCCTGTCATTGTAAGACAGAGTTAAACAAGTGTTTTTTTCAAGTAGGAAGTAGTTGATAAGTTTATTAGAAAAAATCCAACTATGAAGGTTATAAAGCATTTCAAGAATAGGATAATCCTATTCTTGAAAAGCTTACCAAACTGAGGATGTGGAACTTATTATTGAAGCATGATTGATTATTGTGTCTAAGGCAAAGTTATAAACAATATTATATTATCTTTCAACTTTCCCGAACTATTTTAAGTCATTGTCATACCATTTTAAAGCCATGTGATGTCCAACTTGTAAAGAATTTCTAGTTTTAAAATGTTAATGTGAGGTCAAATATAAAGTTGCAACTTTTGAAAAAATAAAGATATTTTTGAAACCAACAACGGGTATTTTTTTTTATAAGTAGAATTTATTGATTAAGATTAATGAATGGATATTGTATATCATTTACCTTGATCAAGCTTTGTAGCCTATTCTGTAGAAATTCTTGGTAACCGCTAATATTGTATTGCAATTGCCTGGTTGGGATATCGTAGAAATTGTAGGTTAAGTCATTGGTTCCTACACTAATGACGGTCAAAGCACTGCCAATAATCCTCTTACTTTCATCTACACCTACAATTCTTTGAAGCCTTTGAATGTAATTCTTGAACATGTCAATTTGTTTCATCGTAGGAATGACTTTGGATATAGCAGCTGTCAGATCATCGACTCCCGTACCGGCAGATGCAAAACTGACTCCTGTTTTGACATCATCATCCGACAGTTTAGGATCCAAAAATGGAGGAACGAGCTCCTTTATCCCCAACTTAGATGCCACCATGTCAGGAATGAGTTTTCCATCACTAAACCTTCCGGTGGCAACATGACCAGGGAAGTCTTTTCCATATGGCCAGTAATTAGCCTTGAAAATAGTGGGGATGAAGTTGTTATTCCCAGTATCAACTGTCGAATCACCGAATATGAGAATGGCGGGAAAAGATCGAGAAGTTTTAGGTGCTAGCGCACTGCATGGTTTGCTAAGTAATAGCAACCAAATTATGTGGATCGATAGAGCAGTAATGAGGTAATTAGCTCGTGCCATTACAGGTATTGTTCAAAACTCTTGTGGTTCTTTGGTATTCATCTTTGCCAAATTTGTGCATGAATTTATAGGGGCTGATGAACGTTACACAAATCATGTTAGTGTTTTTGCATTTATTTTACAAAAAGAAACTGTTCCAAGGAAGAAGGCTTTGTATTTTGATGAGTTATTGTACATAGAGAGAGTGAATTGTTTATGCCTTTATCACCTCCAAAACGCCAAGAATTGAAAGCCAAGTGTTTGAATGAACGTATGAAAGTAATTGGCAGGAATAATTATGCTTACTCTTGTTTTATATCTTAATTTCCTAAACAATTTTTTTCTAAAAAAACTGACTCCTCTTGTTAGTCTCTTATGGGGTTGTAATTTTTATCGAATGCTCTGACAAAGTTTTTGTTATTATCTTTTGCAGTGTTGAAAAAAATTGAACTTCTAATCTCTTAGACCAAATTTCTAGCTAGATGGTTGGACTCAGAGTGAGTTTACCGCAGGTTAAGGGAGACTTGAGCTCCATTCAATTTCAATGTGATTTTATAAGTATAAAACAAAGTCAAATTAATAATTAAAATGGATGTTTGGCTTAGAGCTAGAGGGTAGGATGTTCTGAACATAATGTCCTAGGATGCACTTTTCTCATGTGCTCCCCATCTCTCCACCATTTTTGTATGGTGGAGAGATTGAAAGTACTTGAGATGATACATCCAAGTTTTTTTTGATCGTTTTTTAGCTTTTAAAATACAGATGTTTGATTTATTGAGCATGCAATTCTTTTAAATTCTTTTCTTGTTTTGTTATATTATGTTGTTGATCATATGCATATTTCTTAAAGTTTATGCCCCAGACATTTTAAAATTTATGTTATCCATAAGACACGATTAGTTCTTACAATATGTACGGTGAAAAATTGAACCTTAAACTTAAAGTTATCGTATATAGTTCATACTTGATGTTAGAATCTATATTCATTTTGGTCTTTATAACACAAAACTGAAAGTTGGTTTTTAAATTTTTAATTAATGTTTTTTACTCATTTCAATATTTTTATTAAGATTTTAATTATGCTCTGGAGAGAAGAAAATCTAGATCACCACAATTATTTCTACTACTATAATTTTTTGCGGAGAGAAGCTATGCCAAAAGAAATTATAAATCAATGGGAAAAAAACACATTAATCAATTGAACAGTTTACATAAAATATGAATTAATTTGTGCAGTTTTCCTTTGAAAAAAAAATGAAGATACCCTAGGATAAAAGAAAATTATTGTAAATGATAAAACTAATAAAAATATTTTAAAAAATATAGCAAAATCTTATATTTTATCAATGACAAACATAATAGATATTGTCAAAAGTCTATCAATTTCTATTAATGTTTTTAAGCCTTCTAATATATCATCTGATTATTGCATATATAAAGCAATCAATTAGCTACTGGGGCATAAATATCAACGATCTCTCACTTACACTAAAGCTTATCTTTGCATGATTTTAAGTAATAATGGTGGTTTAAATATAGATTATTTTATTAATCTTCTTTTTTCATGCTCTTTTTGAACTTGCTAATTTGTTATTCAATGTTTCTTATTAAATTCAAATTACTTATTTCAAATATATATATATATATATATATATATATATATATATATATATATATATATATATATATATATATATATATATATATATAACGTTGCATTAATCGTGTTTAAAAAGTCTTTTAAACCAAAACATGTTCATTTGATTAAATAACATTAATTAAATTACAATTTTTATTAATATTAGTTTGATATCTATAATTGGATGTTCATTTGATTAAAAAAATAAAGCACAAACTAACATGATTTTGAGAGTGTCACACGTGTATGATATTTTATAAAACATCAAATTACCATATTTTATAAAACATCATATTACCATGTTCCTTTTTTAACTTTCAAAATAACTATATTATTATTTTTATTGGTTAAATCTCAATCAAAATAAGTCTAATTGTCCTAATCTCGATCCTTAATAATTTGAAAATTAAAATTAGTTTTAATATTATATCTTAATCTATTTTTGAAATTTAAGTTTTTAACTCACAGTCAATCTTTTTATTGGTTTTTCCCTTATTCTATTCTGATTTTAAGAAATTAAAGTCTTTCCCAATTCTGTCTACATTTTATTAATTAAATAATTTAAATAATTTAAAAAAAAATCAGCTAAAATATTCCCTGTTGTGCTTCAACCACGAGTCTTTAAAAATGCAAGATGTAGGCATGAAAACCGAAGATTAAAGATGGAAGATGGAAATGAGTGTTTGCGTAATCCAAGACGAAATTGTAACTTGAAGATGAAATTGTACTTTCATACTAAACCTTCAAATGGAACGGTAAACCTCCAAAAGGATAGAGATTAGAGTTTGCCTACTTTAAGGTAGAAAGATTAGGGATTTTCCACTTGAAGAAGATGAAAATGGAACTATAATTTAGAAACTTCACGATGAATAATGAAAGATGGAGAATCGAAAAAGAAAATGGAAAACGAAAAAGAATACCAATTCTGAAAAATAAAGATGAAGGGTTCTAAATTTGATTAGACAAGTTGTAAGGGTAGTTATGTTTCAGAATTTATTAAAATGTAATTATGTTTTATTAGCCTTTAGAAGGTAGTTGCATTCTCCGTATATAAGAGTATTTTGGGTTTTTGCAAATTCCTCTCTATTGTATTTTTTATTTGTTTTACCATTTTGAAAGAAAAAAAACAAACAGTTTAACCTTGACTCAAACACCAAGTCGAAGGCGCAACTTCCAACAAACAGACCTTCTTTCATTCTACCAATCCGACTTATGTACCGCTATTGTGAGGCAAATGAAGTCCTTGGACCAACAAGAAATTGAGTTCACAATTACAAATTTGTCAACTCCTCGACTCAAACACCGGGTTAGAGGACCTTCTAAGTTCAACACATCTTAGTTTTTTCGTTTGGAAGCGGGTAAAGGTTGACCAAAATATACCGTCAAGAATCAACTGCAAGCAGAAGAACATAGAGAACTTAGTTGAGCATCTGTCTTTCCTTCTTCTCTAAAAGATCTGAAAGGGGCAGAACCCAATATACAAGCTCGTTCCGCTGCTATCTAGCATTCATGCCCGCGTTTGACTGTCGTTTGAATGCACATACAATTAGGGTCACTTCACCATTGACTTACAAATAAATTATGTAAAGGCGGAGAGCAGATTCTAGATTGTATCAGTAGCATTGGCTCAACTGAGCTTCCGGAAAAATCTCAATGATTTCTTCTTTGCAAGAGACATACCTGTGGTTGGCCCTTGGTTGCAACTTTCCCATGCAAACAAATGATCCCCTACCATCATCCCCAATATTTCAGAACCTCGTCTTCCAGATTTCAACTGATATTAACACGAATAAAGATCAGAAACAATACCTGAGCCTGACCAAATAAGCAAATAAATTGTTGAGCAAACAACAGGTACAACCGGGAGCATCCATGACGTGCAAAAAGCATGAATTATGATATCCAGCAACAGGAACTAAATGAATGCAAATCTCAGTGACTAGTGGCAAATACAGGGGATACTAAGGCATCATTTGATAATCATTTAGTCTTTTGAATTTTATGTTCATTTTCTCCCGAATTCCATACCATGTTTTTCACTTTCCTTAATGAAACATTTGAGTTCTTACTAAAAATCTAAAAACAAAAACAAATTTTCAAAAACTACTTTATTTTAGTTTTTGGAAGCATTAGTAGAAAGTGGACTACACAACATGTAGATTTAAGGGTGAAAGAAGAGTTAGAAACTTAATTTTCAAAATAAAATAATTATTAAACAGGACCTAAACATTTTACTAAAAGATGGTTATCTACTCAAAATTTAGAATTAAAAACATATTAAAAAAAAAAACCCAAAAAGAGAACCACTAGTTCCAAAGAATGGCAGCTCTAACCAACGAAGACAATTTTAATAGGCAACCATGATAGTGTAAAATAAAATAGTAAAGAAGAAAATTTAATTGAAAACTTACTTTCTGCAGTGCAGAACAATGAATGGCACAAATATTGAAGGTAAGAGAAAAAAGTGTTTGATGCTGCCTTCATATTGTTAGCCACGGCACAAATTCGTATCTAGATGGAATATACTATATGTTAATATATATTCCATCTCAAAACCAATTGACAATTAAAAGAGCAACTCATATATCTTATATAGATTACGAGTACCTTTCATTTTTCCTCGAACATATGTCACATGGAATGACGGTCTCATGAATGATGTTCTGATATAATTTTGGCAAGCTCTCAGCGAGAACACATTGCTGAGGAGTGAGTAATACGTAACCTGAAACAACAAATTGTTAAACAGGGTATTACAATTAGAGAAATTCTGTGCCAGAAACATCACAAGGCACAGATGAATCCCATGATTCTTTTAATCATCATGAAAAGGTTAATCCACAACGAGCTGACTCAAACCATTTCTTCAAAAAATCGTATTGAAAAAGAATTGGACTGCGAGGTCTTAAAAAGACATCTGAACTCTTAGTCAAATTCCAAAAACAAAAGCTACTTTCTTTGGTCATAAAAAAATTGGCTAGGGTTTACCAAATGGGTAACTAGCCAAAGAGATTCATAGGTGAATGCAACGATTGTAGGTTAAAAAAAATTGATGATTGATCATTGTTCATTCAACCAAGGAAAAATGTTCAACTATCCTATGCAGGAAATGATGGTTCTTCAATTGATTTAGATTAAAAGAAATAAAGAAATTCAAACCTTTTTGTTTTTCCAATTCTCCGGCTTGCAAGAGGATCAACTGTATGAAAATAAATGGCACAAGTTTTGCATCAACGCCAAGCTGTGAAGAGTCTAAATTGTTGGAATCTGAAAGTAACATCGAAGCTGTCGTTCATGGCTAGCAATGATAAATGGCCAAGAAAAAAATAACTTGATTACCATAATCTATACCATCTAAAGTTTTCTATTTTTTCTTTAGAGCATCGAGTCTACGATAGTATGCCCTCTTTTTAATCTTCGTTATCCTCTTCGCCTTCCCTGACTCGATAAGTTGTTTTACTTTTTCAAGCTTCTCTTTCCTACCTTCTAAATCCGCTTCTATGACCTTATCTCTCTTTTCATCAGGGAGTAAAGCCAATCTAGAGAATTTCTTAGGCCTCACAAATCCCAATCTTCCAGTTATGTCCTTGAATGCAGGAACAAGACCTCGTCTTATGAAGCATCCATCGATGACCTTCATCGAATTAAATTCTGGGAGAGCTGGGGCATCTTTCAACTCAAGGTCCAAACAAAAAGAGGAGTCTTTTAGCCACATCCTGAGAGAGTGAGCTTTTGCTATAAGAAGACCGCTACGAGTTCTACAAGGTAGAAAAGGAGAACCCATCTCCCATAGACATACTTTCAGTGTGCTATTGAGTGAAATCATGTTATATTCTGCTGTTCCAGTGATCAGAACAACTGATTTTGGAGATTCTGGAAAACCTTGCAATGATGCATCCTGCAATAACATGGTAGACATTATAAAGTGTTCATTAAATAAATTTAATTGAGTTGGCATAACATGGCAAATACCTAGAAGGCCGTTGCATAAATTTTGTCAAAAAAAAAAAAAAAAAAAAAAGAAAGAAAGAAGCGTCTAATTTACACCCTTAGCCCTAATTTAACACCACATCCCACTTGGCCTGTCTATTCCAAAGTCCATTCAGCCCATTACGCTTCAACATTCTACGATGTCAATAACAATTACTTGTGCAAGTATATAGAAGCATAATGACTAAATTTATTTTTTTGGATCAGAATAGAATAAATTTATTATTTAGATTACAATGACTAATAAGAATTGGAATACAATACATTTAAAGTTGAAATTCCCACCACCCTCTTCCTCCACCTCATATGCACTTCGTATATTCACTTAATGGAAAAAATAGTTTGAATCCGATCCCAAATAAGTTTAAGTGATCATGATCACACTAGTGTATATAAAAGGTCTAGAATTATAAAAAGTCTTTTTCTGAACTATTGGAAAGGTCGAAATATCAGTAACTCTATATCGTAAATTCATAAAATTAAATAAAACAAAGGCAAAATTGCAATTCAGCTAACAGTTTCAATTGACGTAGAGGTAGCTTAATGTGGAAATTATTTGCCACGGCATAGTAAAAGAACTAGCCTGCATATGGTCAAGCCATAAAGTCAGAGCAACAAGGGCTGAACCAGCAGACAGCTTTCTAAAATCAGCACCCCAGTCCTTGTCAGCTACCCTGCATTATTAGACTAGAACATAAGAAGGTAACATATAATGATATAAGTAACAAACCAATTATACCAATCTCACAATATGGCTACAATAAGGCTAAAAACCTAATATGAAGTAAGGGTTCACATTCACTCATCTAAACACCATGGTCACCCATGATTGGGCTAGTGGCGCCTAAAGTCACCACATGACATTGTAACTCCAACCCAGGAAGAGGCATTGATTGTCAAGTGCAAAAGCCAACCAGAGTGCAAAAGTCTCAATCCATCGACATAATGACACTTTTTCGAATCTTGGAACAAATGAATAACTAGTTGTACACAGTAGAAAAAGGTTTAGTAGTAATATAAATTCTTAGAATCCATCCATCTTTGCAGGGGAGCCACCACCAACAGCAGGCTGCCTCAAATCGATCGGCCCACTTGACTTTTTTGATGACGAATGCACTCCAAGCCATTATAATAGATGCTATACTTATTAATAAACTGCCCATTTTCACAGTTACAAGGTTTTATATCCATGGGTATCCAAGCTAGCTTTACACGTACCTCAACTAATCTCACTGGACAATCTCTTTGACCCTACAACATTTAGGTGTCAAGGAAATTTGTAGGAAATTAATTCCTAGGTAGGTCGCTTCCATGGATTGAACCTTGACCTCTTAGTCATTTATTAAGACTATGTTTCTTTTTTACCACTAGGTCAATCCATGAAGGTTAAGGACATAGAAATGGTGGACAAACTATAAAAATATCCTTTCTGTCTCATAATTACATGTGTACACCACCTTTCCCAACTTATTTACCCTATTGGCTCCTACTTTTCTCCAAGAATAAGTAAATAGTATAGATTCAATCAATTTGGTTGAGCAATTCTGTAAAGTGATATACAGGAAAATTCAGATTTTAGCTTGAATGGTGACAATAGTAGATTTGGTCCATTTGGAGGAAAAGCTGAATTTCTCAGAACAACTTATTTGTAGGCATAATAAATGTGATAGAAAAAAAAAAAACTGGAACAAATTAGTATATACCTGAATATATCCTGTCGGTATATAGATCTCTTGATTGCCAACTGAAAAACCCATGATGCAGTTGCTCGAAGTTCAAATGCCCACAGCAGATCCTCTAAAGCATTGACGAAGTTAAATGCTGCATCATCATCTTCCAAAGCTCCAAGTTTCTCTAGAAACTGGTCAACCTCCAGAATCAGTGTCCCCGACTTTTGTGTCAAGAGCCTACAAGAGAAGCTCACCTTGAAATGGTTATTAACGAGAAATACTTGACAGCATTATATTAAAAGAGACCTGAAACATTGTCTTGCTTTAACAATAGAAAGATCACTGAGTACCTGATTGGAAGATCGAATCCTGTATCTTGCAATGCATTTAAAATGATAATGGCTTCACTTGAACTTTCAGACAAACTTGCGGCCCTTATAAAGCACGTCCATATTCTATAATCGGGCTCTATACCATCTGCTTTCATTGCCATCAGTTTCTGGATTCCACCGCTGTAATCTCTGTTTCTGAGATAGGCATCAATTACTGAACTATATGGTAATGTATCAAGATCCATGCCAGTAGCTTTCAGATCATTGAGAACCTTTTCAGCTTCCTTAGGGTGGCCAGAACTGCCATAGGAAACCATTAACAAGTGCATAGTGGCAACAGTGGGATCTATTCCAGACTCTTTCATCATGACAAGTAAGCTTTCCGCTTTCAAATGATTTCCTGTATTTCTGAACATCTTCATCATTACATGATAAAAAAACCGGTCTAATTTATATCCACTTCCTCTCAACTCTTCAAAAAGCTCCTCTGCTTCTTCAACTAGCTGCCTTTTAGATAGTGCTGAAATCAGACTTTTATAGGTGTCCAGAACAGGCTCCATACCCCGCCTTTTCATTTCATGCATCAGTGACAAACCCTCTTCCGGTCTACAATCTCTACAATACATTATAATTAAAGAGTTATAAGTATCCTCATCTGGTGTCAGTCCAGTTTCTAGTATTAAATGGTACACTCTAGAAGCATTTTTGAAATCCTCAACTCCTACATACAGCTTGATGACAGAATTCAATATGAACAGATCAGGTTTAAATCCAGCCTCCTCCATTTCTGATAGCATGGCCTCAACATCCCTAACTCTTTTTCCCTTGCATAACAAAGCAATCATGCTTCTATAAAGATGCATCGTTGGAAGATAACCTGCAGCTTTCATTCCATGATAAATTTTCTTAACCTCAAATATGTTTCCATCTCGAGCAAATGCATCAAGCATCAAAAGAACAGAACTTTTGCTTATCTTAAAGCCCATATCTTGCAACTCCTGAACTACAATATAAAGCTCCTTCAATCGGTTATCAGCAATTAATGCTTGCAATAAACCATTAATGGAAATCACTGTGGGAGAAGGACCATCGCGCATCATGGTATTAAAAACAGCCCTTGCTCGTTCGTAGCAACCACATTTCGCGTAAGCTTGTATTAATGCATTCCAAATCTTCCTATCAACGGCAGCTAGTTTTAGCCTCATGTTTCCAACCAAACTTTCAGCTTTCTGCCAAAGTTTTAGTTCCCCAAATGAATCAATAATTTCAACATAAGTAGAGACATCATCTACTACAATCCCTTCAAGCTCTGCACGTTCAAGCAAATAATGGGCTATTTCAGGATAGCCTCGTTTACAGTACATAAGTATCATGACTTGGTACAGATTGTCAGAAATTTTGACACCATAGAACATCATGTCAGAAAAAATGTGAGATGCTGTATCAAAGAGTTCCTTTTCCTGGCATCCTTGAATCAAACATTCATACATTAAGGAACTTGTGCCATACGAACCAAACACTCTTTTCATATTGCCATATTCCACTAAAGCGGCATCTATTTGCTTAGTCTTACAAAGTACAACTATCAGTGATTCAGTAACCAGCTGATTGGAATTTGAAGTCTTCTCCTTCAAAAATTCTAGTAATTCACAAGCTTCCAAGTGCCTGCCAGACAAACTATACGTACTCAAAATAGATAATAAATTCTCATTGTCTAGGTCATAACCAGTCTCAATGGCCACTCTCAACATTTTAGCGGCATGACCATAGCATTCCCCCTTTATAAGAACCGAAGAAATAGCTTGAGGATTCATACCACATTCCTCTTGCATGTCTCTTATTACTTTGTCAATGTCATCCAATTTGTTCTCTTTCACAAGGTTCCGAAGCATAACCTCATAGAGGATACCATCTGGAGTTAGACCATCACACACCATTTCCTTGTACAACAACATTGCCTTCTTTGTCTCATTGAACCTAAGAAAGAGATCAATCATAACCGAGTATGCCAAATAATCGGGTCTAATCCCAGACCTAAGCATACAATCAAATATCTTCTCGGCTTCTACTGGCTTCCCGACTTTGCCATACCCACATATTAAAGCACTATATGTTCTTAAAGTGGGTTTGACTCCAGAATCCAACATCTCAGTCATTATGTTTGCAGCTTCTTCTATTTTACTAGATTTTCCAAGTGAATCAATAAGAATAGTGTATGTAACTTCATCAGGGATTCGGCCTGACAATTTCATATCTCTATAAAGCTGGAAAGCCAGGTCATGTTGCTCCTGTTTCCCATACATGTGGATAATCGTATTGTATGTCATCTCATCTTTACCAAACCCATTGCTTACCATTTCTTCACAAATCTCCTTTACCTTCTCTACATTCCCTTCTCTAGCAAAAGCATATAATAGTGAATTATATGTCACTGCATCAGGAAAGAACCCTTTGGACTCTAGTTCCATAAAGAGTTGCTCAGCCCTGCTAGCCAGCCCACACCTCCCATAAACTGATATCATAGCATTGTAAGTCCATAAATCAGGTAGACAATTATGTCTCTCCATATCATTATATACTTTCATTGCTTCTTCAAGATTCGATTCACGAGAACAAGCACTAATTAAAGTATTATACGTTATTATATCGGGTCTAACACCTGACTTCCTAACCTCATTTAGAAATTGAAGAGATAAATTCGGTGTCATGGGTCCTGACTTCATACGTGCATTTATTAATGTGTTGAAACTCACAAGATCAGGCTCACACCCTCTCTTACGCATCAAATCAAGTAACTCCTGAACCAGAACAAACCGACCATTTCGCGCATATACGCCCATCATAGCATTATAAACTTGGACAGTATTGCCAATGGCAGGCTCAGACCTTGTGAAAATTTCTACTGCCAACGTTTCTTGATTGGCCTTTCCAAGCACTGCCAAGATGGTAGCCAACATCCGAGCATTGGGTGAATACCAGTGTCTCAAATTCAACCATTCATAAACCTCCAAAGCCCTTTGCCAATTCGAACGCCCCACCCATTTCACTACGAAGCAAAAGTCAGTGGGTGTCATTTGAACTTTCCTATCATCTAACACATCAGCCACAAATTCATCAGGTTTCAATGCTAAAATTCTATCAGTCAAAAATTGCACTCTCTCCCTCCAATCTTTGGCTCTCTTAAGTGCCAATTTGTTCATCTTTTTTACTCGTGTCTTGCTAGGCCTCCCTAGAACCTCTTGAGTTTCATCACTCACCATTCTCGAAGATTCTAACTCATCTTCTTCTACAGAACTCCCATCCCTAATTTCGGAAGTCTGGGTTCTTGGAGAGACCTCCGATTCATCGACCATGTGGGTCTGCGAAGAAGGAGGAGGAGCCGTGAAATGGGTTTGAGACGGTAACTGAAAACTCTCGGTTAGTTTTAAGTTGGGCCATCTAACAGAAGGAGAAGCTCTACTATAGCGAAATTTCTGAGACGTATTTGTGTGGATTTCAATATGTTGCTCAATGGAAGAAGACGAAGAAGAAGTGGGTTTACATACCTTGGAAGAAGAAGTGAAAGCCAACGGAAGCACAGCTGAACATGCCATGGCAATGGCAAAGAAAATGCTAAATGCTACCAATAAAGATAAACTGTCATACACATTAAATATTTTCATTGTTTCTTTTCTTTTTCTCTTTGCGGAAAATAATTTTATGGAAATTAGTGTCGATATAATTTAAAATCACTTCTTTTTATATTTTATTTTTTGATACTAAACAAAATAAATTAAGTCATCCACATCTCAATTCTAATATAACATTCCAAATTACGGAGATGTCCAGTTTTCGATTATACACCTTAAAAAACTTATTATTATTATAACACATACATTTTTACTATTTCTTTTTAAGATTGGCATGTGATTTTTTAATCATAAAATTGAATGCATCTTTCTCATACATATTTTTCCAATTTGAAACATAATGTTGTTAAACTTTTATTTCTTATGTTTATGAATAGTGGCATAGATAAATGGCATGCATGCATAATAAACCTTCACTTTCAACTCCACATTGATGCCACCATGATTAACCTTTTTTTTTTTTTTTTTTTTTTTTTACATTTTCTGCCCATCCATTCCACAAGTGTTTGTGTTGAGCTCACCATGATTAACCTAAGTTATTAAGGTAAGGTAGTTTGTTTTTATATTTGTAAAGAGAAAAATAACAACAAACACCATAGTTTAATGTATATTTTATTATGGGATAATTTTGATCTCTTAACAAATTAAGGATTAAAGAAGTAAAATGTCTAATACAATGTACAACGCCCAACAAAAATATGAAACAAAGCGAGGGGTTGAGCCAAACCATTTGAGCCTTGATCAAGTCCTCTCGAGTAGGTGGTTCAAGTAATCCCTAATCCTCCTCAAAGATAGATTAGAAAACATATTCCTAAAGAGACAAGGAGATAACTGTTTACAAAAAGGACCATGAAAAATCTATAAAGGACAATAAGTTCTGACTATTTGAGTAAATTATCTCATTCTTTGGTTATTCTTTAACCTAGGTAGAGTGAATGTGACATTTATCCCCTAATGTTAACACAATTCTTTTTTGCATGATTATTCCTCTCTCTTGACAAACAAATTTACTATTGTTGCCTAAGGTGATTTTTTGTCATCAACGAAGTTTTAAAATAAATATGAAAAATTCAAATGGATATCTCAATTGAATAGTCACACAAAAAGTTAAACAAACAAAATAGATGCTCACTAAGATTTCCAAAGAAATTTAAATCGTTGAAATGAACTTTGTTCTTATATTAACTTATGTTTAGTGAGCCGATCTTTAATACATAATCCTTTGATGCTTTCTCTCGAAAACTAAATTTATCTTAAGTATTGTGGTTTGTTCTAAACATTGATTTGTCTCAAGGGCTTATGAAGCTTGTTCTCAAATGCAAAGTTCTCCTAAATGTTTTTTTTAAAGTTTTTTCTCAATATTGATTTGTCACAAAAGCACAGTAGCTTTTCTTAAAGCTGTAGTTCTCGATTTGGAAGCCATTTGATTTTTGAAGTTCTTGATTTGGAAGCCATTTGATTTTTGAAGTTTTTTTTTTTTTTTTTTATCTTCAAAGACGTTTAATTCTTAAGATTTCACGGAGTGCTCTGATCTTCTGATTTTTTTTAAAGCTTTAGCCTTTAAATCTTTAGGAATGCAAACCCCAAACCGAAAGCTAACTTGTGAACTTCAAAGCTTGAAGAGTTTTGATCTTCAAAACTTAAAAGCTTTCAAGCTTCCATTTTCAAAAGTTGAGGTTTAGATCTCTTGTCTTCCAAACTTGGCAACCCGGGGGTCTTTATTTTCAGAGTTTCAATTCTTCCAATTCCCTTTCAGTTGAAGAGTAAAACCTCTGCTTATAGACTTTTCATAGGGGGTGTTTGGCCCATGGATTTGGAATTAGGGGGTTTGACATTTGAAACTAAATCCATGTTTGGTCCATTGGAATAAAATTCATGGGATTAATAAACCAAACCCATGAGTTTGGAATATATATATATATATATATATATATATATATATATATATATATATATATATACATACGTTAATTATCGATATCGTGCCTGTTGTTATGATGGTCAATGACCAATAGCCATGACCCTTGGCGACCGATTATCATAATGATCGATGACCAACCAATTGTCTTAATTAAACATTTGTGACGTTTGACCATCTTCACCAAGACTTTTTATACTGTTTTCCATGAGTTTGAATAGTAAACATTATTCAAGTAGATTACCTTTTTTTTTCTAATTCAATCTAGAAAATTCGTCGGCCGACTCCAAACACCACCCTCGGTGTTCATTGTTGATCAACTATTGGGTGTCATTTCTGATCACTCCGTTGGCGAACTTCCGACCACTAACTCTAGCAACTACCTCAAACATTATTGAAAAATTAATAAAAATAAATTTTTGAAATTTTTTTCTTTGAGTCATTTTCCAACTACGTCTTTGATTTAATCACAATAACATTTTTTAAATATACATATTTTTCATTCTTCTATTTTCTTTTCTTTTTTGTTTTTTTAATTATTATTATTATTAGATCATCTTTTTAATTATCTATTCTCTCTTTTTCGTTTAAAACTAATATTTCCTCCATTTTAGGAGATTTTGTTTATTTTTCCTAGGTAAAAATTGATTAACTATCTATTGTGATCTCAAGTATATATAAATCAAATATTAATATATCGGTAATATGGTAGAAATTTTAAATATATATTACAATGATTTATTTTTAGTTTAATAACATTTTTCATCTTTTTTATTGGTCAATTTAACTAGAAGACTTATAACTTATTGGACTGACTTAAGAGAGAAGTGTATAAAAATAACTCATTTTTATTTTAACTCTTTTGATAAAAGTGGTTTAAGATACGTTGCATATGCATCATAGGAAGCCAACGTAACCATAACTATAGCTAAAGGTAACTCCACTTAACTTTTACTTTTGCATGATCTTTTTTGTTATGCTTATTTTCAAACCTATTAGATCACTTTTAATGTTACTTAACTGAAAGTTTCGTAAATACCATTCAACTTATTATATTTTATGAATGGTTTGATAATTATACTATTTATGTTAATGCAATGGTAATCAATAAATTATTGTTATTAAATATTAAAATTTTTTATTTTTATATTATTTTCATGAAAAATAAAATAGAGTTAAAAGAAATTGAATATGGGTTATGAAGAAAGAAAAAATCAATTAAAATTTTGATACATAGAAGGTATAATTCACAAAAATCAAACTTGGGCTTAGGTCCAACTGCTTTGTTGGCACAATTTTCTTCATGAGCTCGATTTGACTCTTGAATTGGACCTTGGCCCCCAACAATCTAATTTGGCCCAGCCCGATTACCAATTTAGGCTCAAATAATCAAAGGTAATTAGAATGGATAGCAATTTTTAGAATAATTATTAACTACGTAGCAATATTTTAAAAAAATTGTAAATATAGCGAAATCTATCGGTGATAGGTTTCTATCGTTGATAGACTCCTATGGTTTATCAGTGATAGACCAACATTTGATCTATCAGTGATAGACTCCTATCATTGATAGATTTTGATAAATTTTGCTATATTTGCAATTTTTTTAAAATGTTGTTATATACTTAATTATTTTGAATAATATTTGTTTAGTTGTTAATTTACATTAATTAATATTCTAGATTACTTAATTAATTGTCTCACGGTTACTTAAAAGAACTTTTTGAAACAGAAATTCAATAAGAAATTATTTAAAATGACACACTTTTTAAATTTGTTACTTTTGAGAAAAATAGTATTAAAAATTTTAAAAGTACGCTACTTTAATAAAAAACAAAAACTATTTTGTTTTGAACAATTTTCCAAACCTTAGTTTTGGAAGAGTCTTTAAATTTAAGATAAATTTCTTTTGTTTGGCCATAGACTTAGCATGATACCTTCAACCATGGCATCAAAAATACAATAGACGACAAAATGGACCCACTAAGCTTTAAGTTTGCATGATTAACGTAGATTTTCCTTGAATATTGATGGAAGAGTTTGCTTCAAACCGTAGATGTCAACATATTTGTTTCATGTGTGAACTTCCGGCAGAAAAAAAAATTTATTTAAGAAAAACAGGATTTCAAATCTTTCTTTTCTCTTTACATTCTGAAGAATGAACGGCTTTTAGTTCTTGATAATTGTACCCGCAGTTACTAGCCATAAACTCAACCAAGGAAACATGTAAAAAACCATATAACACAATAGAGTTTGGTAACCCAGTTTGATGACTCAACATCTATATCTGAGGGTCTTAGACCCTATTGTTGAATACACAACTGGAGGTACAACACTCTACTCATTAATCAACGTGCTAACCTAGAACTGACTTATCAGAACTCAATATGTACAAACATAGTAATCATAACTAATGAAGGAATATCTCCCCCTTAATCCCAACTACTAGTAATGTATTCAACTCAAGTTATGATCGAGTTGTTTCATCTTCTATATATTTTTGTAGTACACACTCTCTCTCTCTCTTCTTTCACTTAGTCAACATGACGAAAAGCTTACCGTTAACTTTTATACACCTTTCTTTTTCTTTCTTGGTTAGTAAAATCTCACAGAGAATTTGTACACTTTTAAGGAATTGCAATCATAATAACATGAAGAAACTTGTGAGTAAATCTTAATCGATTCCATAGATTTTCACAACGACCAAATATTTATTTAACTAAAGTGATAAAAGACAAAATAAAGGAAGTAAGACCAGTTACTAACACATTCAAATTGAAATTACTTCTCTTATTTAAGCTGAAACTAAAAGTTAGAAACCAGCTAGAATTGAATTCTTTTCCCAATGTTTTGATTCTAACGAATATCATTAACTTTGTATCCAACTCATTTGAAGAATACAATTCATCCCATTTCACTAGTGCCGAAATAGCCAATAATCCAAAATGACAACACAACACAAGCCATCATACCCCCTAGAGGTGTTGCTTAGCTGCAGATCCTCTAGTTTCGTCTCTAATATCTCCTTGACCCATCCTCTTTGATTTAGATTGTGGGGGTTCAATGTACTTTTGATGTAGGCCAGAAAGAAGAGGCTTCCCACTGGGTTGGGCTAGGAGAGTTGCCACTTCCTCACTCTCCTTAGCTCTTGGAGAGAGAGAGGTGTGAAAGCTCTTTCTTTTAAGTCAGGAAGACATTCCACCACTTTGACTGATGCGGATGGAGATGCAGTTTCCTTGTTGTGAAAGAAGTAATGCCGTTTAAATGAGCATAATTCCATTGAAATGTATTATTAATTTCGAGGTTAGAGGTTGGATCTGTCTACTCTAACATTGTAATCAAAGAAAATGTGGAAGTAATATTCATTAACTTGTCGTACCAGAAGCCTAATTATCTCCAACAGGTGGTACTAAACAAATTAATAAAAGCTCTCTTAAACGTGGATTCCCCTAATCCTCGGATACTTACAGTATGTACACTACGCTGTTCCTATCATAGTGGTTCAAGTCATAATTATCGTACACCTATAACACCAGAAAAATCCTTTTCTGCATTAATCAAAGGAAAGAAAATCTGACCCAAGCTTGCATATGCCTCAACTCAACTGTCTAAAAGTTCAAATATTGCCACTTCCTAACAAATCATCTTCAATTATTGTTTTGTTTCTGTTTCAGATTTACTTCATAATCATGTCAAAAATGGAAGTTATCATCTTGTGATAGTACTTTTTCTTTTCCTTCATCAGACTTCCATGATCATCCAAATTAGAAACTCCAATGCTTTTAATCTCTGGTTTTTATATTCTATAATTGACTTAAAAGAAAAATTAGAAGGAAAAGAAAAAAAATTACAGAGCTTCTAACTGATGTATTATAATTTAGAAGTGACATTCAACTAAACGTCTAGATGACGATGATCTTCATTATTTTAATAGTTTCTCAATAATGTAGCCAAGCAAAATCCCTATCCAACTGATATAAATGCATAAACTTTGACAACAAGAGTTTACACAAAAAACAAAACAAAAAAAAATTCAAACATACCAACCTGCTATGGCAGCGGCTAACTTCATTCCTCTGACAGTGTATATGACTTGGCTGCTTCTTAGCAAAGCATGCAATGCTGTAGAGCCTAAAACTTCTCGATCTTTTCCTGCCATTCTCGTATTTGGTGATTCTACAATTGACCCAGGTAATAACAACTACATTCTCACCTTGTTCAGAGCTAATTTTCATCCATATGGCAGAGATTTCCCTGGCCAGATTCCCACAGGAAGGTTCTCCAATGGGAAACTCGTTCCTGATCTCCTGGCATCAAGATTAGGGATAAAGGAGCTTGTTCCAGCTTTTTTAGATCCCAATCTATCTGATGATGACCTGAGAACCGGTGTCAGTTTTGGGTCAGCAGGGTCAGGTTATGATGATCTTACTACTACTATATCTGGTGTCATTCCAGTTCTAAAGCAGATTGATCTTTTTGAGAATTACATTAAAAAACTAAAAAGAATTGTGGGTGAAGAGGAGGCTAAAAAGATTCTCGGTGATGGTTTGACTGTTGTAAGTGCAGGAACTAATGACTTCATTTTTAATTTCTATGACATTCCTAGAAGGTCATTGGAGTACAATATCAATGGTTACCAAGCCTTTGTGCAGAATAGGCTACAAAGTTTTATCCAGGTACCGCAACTGATGCAAATTTTTAAGTGCAATTATATTCATGATAGTGCAAAATTTTAGTAAGTTCATAGTCTCTACCAAATTTTAGTAAGTTCATAGTCTACCAAAATTTAAGGGCATACCACACGTTGCATTACCGGGGCATATCTAAAGTTAACATCAATTATAAGAACTTACATTCAATTAGAATTTTATTGATGGTATGAAATCACAAAAAGGCTTAAAAAGCCGTGAGAGATAACAAATAGCAGTTCCATTGTGATATGAGAGAAGTAAAGTTGTAATCACATCCAGTATAAGCATTTATCATACCCATTTGAATTCATAAAATTTTCACCTTTCTAAATTATTTTTGGAGAAAATATAACTTCACACAAATAGATATAAGTTTCTAATTATTCTTTATGACAGACCTATCAGTAGACTTGACATCTTTCTTCAATATAAGCAGATTAAACAATCAATATAAATAAGAAAAATTTACACTTTTGGTCATTCAAGTCTGAAATTAGTAGTATTTTGGTCATTGAGTTTCAACTTCAACATTTTAACCCCCAAGTTTGATTTTTTAGCCTTTTAGTACCGACGGCCGATTTTCCATTATGATGGGACCAAAATGTTATCAAAATTAAACAAAAAGGCTAAAGTGTGTAATGAACTTTCATTCCAGTTTACCAAGCATAGGAATAAAACAGGTTGCACATGATAAATATTAGGCTAAGCCAAAACAAAAAGTAAATAGGAGGGCGGTATGTAGTTAAGCAACTGAGTATTTATTGGGAGATTGGATAGGGATTGTATCAACTCGGATGTCGCAACATGATTGTAGCAGGACTTCCTCCAATTGGTTGCATACCTGTTCAAGAGACTCTAGCATTCCAGGATCCTAAAGATCGAAAATGTATTCAAAATCAAAATTCAGATTCCCAAAATTACAATATCAACCTCACTAAGTTATTGCACG